>NW_028125849.1:0-371246 GCF_965194825.1 Balaenoptera physalus
AGGCGATTCGAATCTCCCTCCTGAAATCTGTTTCCTGCAATTCTGCCTTGCTTTCAAATCCTCTTCGTTGCCTTCCCTCAATATATTTGTGGACGAGAGTGATCATTTATAAGTCTGCAGCTTTGTGAATAGCAGTGCCCCTGAGCTCCATTTTTCAACTCGCTTTCTTGGGAGCTGGCCGCAAAAGCGCAGGATTGCTTCAGGCCCTATTCTGGTTAAGGGCGGCAGGCTGAGCCTGTGCTTAATTCTTCTTCCTGATGGGAAAATAGAGTGACCTGTGCCTGTCCCAACACCTAGAGCTAGTCTCTCATTGTTTTCCCCTCTTCCCGTTCATCCTCAGGACAAATTGCAACCTGTACGGAACAGGAGGTTAAAGGTGCTGATTCTCCAAGGAGGGAGATTGTTAGTAAAGCGGCTGGAATGGCGAACCCGAGCACAAGGAGATGAGAGATGAGGTGCGTTTTAGAAACCTTTCCCGATCACACGGTGTGCCATCTTCTGGGTTTCTCATGCATGTTTTCGATGTAGGAAGATGCCCTTGAACCTGGAGATTTGGGACCCATGGGATGGGTACCACGCAATATTACTTTAAAGGGTCTGCGTTTCCTCACCCAACCTCAGCAAACCTCTCAGCCCCAAGAGTATCCACCCTTATGTCTCAATCAGCTGTGGGTCTAGATATGGTCAATCCAGGTAGCATCACTGCCCCTAAACGAATTTTGTAAGAATTTCTCTCTCTTTCACTGTCTTTTTTTCACAGGTTTTTAAAAGTAATTGATTTTTATAATGGGGTTTAGCTGCTTTTCACTGCTGTGTTTATGTCACTTTACACCCACTTGACTCACTTACAGAGAGATATCAATACATAGGTTTTAAGATTCTTACTAGTCAGATATATTCTTGGGCCGTGAATAGGGGGTGTTGAGTCCAATTCACTGAGCAAGGAGTAGGTCTTGTCTTTTACATATTGGGTTTATGGAACGGTATCTGAGCTAATTTGAAACCCTTGTTTTATGCATCACCCCACCTCACCTTTCCCGTTAAGCAGCCATAGTGTGTTTTCTAAACGTGTGACTCTGTTCTGTTTTGTAATTCAGTTCAAGGGTAGCGGTTTTTACATTCCCTCTATAAGTGATATCTTATGATATGTGTCTTTTTCTGTGTGACTTATTTCACTTAGAATCGTCGTACCTAAATCCACTCATCATGCTGCTACTAGCCTTATGACGTTGATTTCATGGTTGAGTGATATTCCATTGTACATAAGGACCACAACATCTTTATCCATTTTTCTCTTTCCTGGGATATTTAAGGTGTAACGAAGTTGGAGGTTCTTGTCAACAGAGCAGCCCTAAACTTTGGGGTGCCTGTGTCTTGCTTGTTTTTACTTTTCCCAATTTATACGCCCATGAGTGGAAGTGCCCTATGCTCTCTAAGCTGAGTTTTTTAGATGTTTCACGACACACCGTACACTTCTCCAGAGTGGCTGTTGGCAATTTACATCCCGCCCATCAGCGTAGCAAGCCTCCCGTTTCTCCATGGCCTGCCCTGCATTTCTGGTTTTGACACTTTATTCAGCATGGCCCTTTTGACCGATGGGAAGCGAGACTTCTTTGTAGCGCTGATTTGCCTTTCCAGGTTGCTTGGGTGGCCAAAAAGGGCGTATGCGTTTTTTCCTGAATATATTCAGGAAAAAACGCATACGCCCTTTTTGGCCAAGGGCATCATTGTCGAGGTTTTGCCGCTTTTCCTGTGCTTTAAAGGCGATTCGAATCTCCCTCCTGAAATCTGTTTCCTGCAATTCTGCCTTGCTTTCAAATCCTCTTCGTTGCCTTCCCTCAATATATTTGTGGACGAGAGTGATCATTTATAAGTCTGCAGCTTTGTGAATTGCAGTGCCCCTGAGCTCCATTTTTCAACTCGCTTTCTTGGGAGCTGGCCGCAAAAGCGCAGGATTGCTTCAGGCCCTATTCTGGTTAAGGGCGGCAGGCTGAGCCTGTGCTTAATTCTTCTTCCTGATGGGAAAATAGAGTGACCTGTGCCTGTCCCAACACCTAGAGCTAGTCTCTCATTGTTTTCCCCTCTTCCTGTTCATCCTCAGGACAAATTGCAACCTGTACGGAACAGGAGGTTAAAGGTGCTGATTCTCCAAGGAGGGAGATTGTTAGTAAAGCGGCTGGAATGGCGAACCCGAGCACAAGGAGATGAGAAATGAGGTGCGTTTTAGAAACCTTTCCCGATCACACGGTGTGCCATCTTCTGGGTTTCTCATGCATGTTTTCGATGTAGGAAGATGCCCTTGAACCTGGAGATTTGGGACCCATGGGATGGGTACCACGCAATATTACTTTAAAGGGTCTGCGTTTCCTCACCCAACCTCAGCAAACCTCTCAGCCCCAAGAGTATCCACCCTTATGTCTCAATCAGCTGTGGGTCTAGATATGGTCAATCCAGGTAGCATCACTGCCCCTAAACGAATTTTGTAAGAATTTCTCTCTCTTTCACTGTCTTTTTTTCACAGGTTTTTAAAAGTAATTGATTTTTATAATGGGGTTTAGCTGCTTTTCACTGCTGTGTTTATGTCACTTTACACCCACTTGACTCACTTACAGAGAGATATCAATACATAGGTTTTAAGATTCTTACTAGTCAGATATATTCTTGGGCCGTGAATAGGGGGTTTTGAGTCCAATTCACTGAGCAAGGAGTAGGTCTTGTCTTTTACATATTGGGTTTATGGAACGGTATCTGAGCTAATTTGAAACCCTTGTTTTATGCATCACCCCACCTCACCTTTCCCGTTAAGCAGCCATAGTGTGTTTTCTAAACGTGTGACTCTGTTCAGTTTTGTAATTCAGTTCAAGGGTAGCGGTTTTTACATTCCCTCTATAAGTGATATCTTATGATAAGTGTCTTTTTCTGTGTGACTTATTTCACTTAGAATCGTCGTACCTAAATCCACTCATCATGCTGCTACTAGCCTTATGACGTTGATTTCATGGCTGAGTGATATTCCATTGTACATAAGGACCACAACTTCTTTATCCATTTTTCTCTTTCCTGAGATATTTAAGGTGTAACGAAGTGGAGGTTATTGTCAACAGAGCAGTCCTAAACGTTGGGGTGCCTGTGTCTTGCTGAATTTTACTTTTCCCAATTTATACGCCCATGAGTGGAAGTGCCCTATGCTCTCTAAGCTGAGTTTTTTAGATGTTTCACGACACACCGTACACTTCTCCAGAGTGGCTGTTGGCAATTTACATCCCGCCCATCAGCGTAGCAAGCCTCCCGTTTCTCCATGGCCTGCCCTGCATTTCTGGTTTTGACACTTTATTCAGCATGGCCCTTTTGACCGATGGGAAGCGAGACTTCTTTGTAGCGCTGATTTGCCTTTCCAGGTTGCTTGGTTGGCCAAAAAGGGCGTATGCGTTTTTTCCTGAATATATTCAGGAAAAAACGCATACGCCCTTTTTGGCCAAGGGCATCATTGTCGGGGTTTTGCCGCTTTTCCTGGGCTTTAAAGGCGATTCGAATCTCCCTCCTGAAATCTGTTTCCTGCAATTCTGCCTTGCTTTCAAATCCTCTTCGTTGCCTTCCCTCAATATATTTGTGGACGAGAGTGATCATTTATAAGTCTGCAGGTTTGTGAATTGCAGTGCCCCTGAGCTCCATTTTTCAACTCGCTTTCTTGGGAGCTGGCCGCAAAAGCGCACGATTGCTTCAGGCCCTATTCTGGTCCCAGGCGGCAGGCTGAGCCTGTGCTTAATTCTTCTTCCTGATGGGAAAATAGAGTGACCTGTGCCTGTCCCAACACCTAGAGCTAGTCTCTCATTGGTTCCCCCTCTTCCCGTTCATCCTCAGGACAAATTGCAACCTGTATGGAACAGGAGGTTAAAGGTGCTGATTCTGCAAGGAGGGAGATTGCTAGTAAAGTGGCTGGAATGGCGAACCCGAGAACAAGGAGATGAGAAATTAGGTGCGTTTTAGAACCCTTTCCCGATCACACGGTATACCATCTTCTGGGTTTCTCATGCATGTTTTCGATGTAGGAAGATGCCCTTGAACCTGGAGATTTGGGACCCATGGGATGGGTACCATGCAGTATTACTTTAACGGGTCTGCGTTTGCTCACCCAACCTCAGCAAACCTCTCTGCCCCAAGAGTGTCCACCCTTATGTCTCAATCAGCTGTGGGTCTAGATATGGTCAATCCAGGTAGCATCACTGCCCCTAAACGAATTTTGTAAGAATTTCTCTCTCTTTCACTGTCTTTTTTTCACAGGTTTTTAAAAGTAATTGATTTTTATAATGGGGTTTAGCTGCTTTTCACTGCTGTGTTTATACCACTTTACTCCCACTTGACTCACTTACAGAGAGATATCAATACATAGGTTTTAAGATTCTTACTAGTCAGATATATTCTTGGGCCGTGAATAGGGGGTGTTGAGTCCAATTCACTGAGCAAGGAGTAGGTCTTGTCTATTACATATTGGGTTTATGGAACGGTATCTGAGCTAATTTGAAACCCTTGTTTTATGCATCACTCCACCTCACCTTTCCCGTTAAGCAGCCATAGTGTGTTTTCTAAACGTGTGACTCTGTTCTGTTTTGTAATTCAGTTCAAGGGTAGCGGTTTTTACATTCCCTCTATAAGTGATATCTTATGATAAGTGTCTTTTTCTGTGTGACTTATTTCACTTAGAATTGTCGTACCTAAATCCACTCATCATGCTGCTACTAGCCTTATGACGTTGATTTCATGGTTGAGTGATATTCCATTGTACATAAGGACCACAACATCTTTATCCATTTTTCTCTTTCCTGGGATATTTAAGGTGTAACGAAGTTGGAGGTTTTTGTCTACAGAGCAGCCCTAAACTTTGGGGTGCCTGTGTTTTGCTTGTTTTTACTTTTCCCACTTTATACGCCCATGAGTGGAAGTGCCCTATGCTCTCTAAGCTGAGTTTTTTAGATGTTTCAGGACACACCGTACACTTCTCCAGAGTGGCTGTTGGCAATTTACATCCCGCCCATCAGCGTAGCAAGGCTCCCGTTTCTCCATGGCCTGTCCTGCATTTCTGGTTTTGACACTTTATTCAGCATGGCCCTTTTGACAGATGGGAAGTGAGACTTCTTTGTAGCGCTGATTTGCCTTTCCAGGTTGCTTGGTTGGCCAAAAAGGGCGTATGCGTTTTTTCCTGAATATATTCAGGAAAAAACGCATACGCCCTTTTTGGCCAAGGGCATCATTGACGAGGATTTGCCGCTTTTCCTGTGCTTTAAAGGCGATTCGAATCTCCCTCCTGAAATCTGTTTCCTGCAATTCTGCCTTGCTTTCAAATCCTCTTCGTTGCCTTCCCTCAATATATTTGTGGACGAGAGTGATCATTTATAAGTCTGCAGGTTTGTGAATTGCAGTGCCCCTGAGCTCCATTTTTCAACTCGCTTTCTTGGGAGCTGGCCGCAAAAGCGCCGGATTGCTTCAGGCCCTATTCTGGTTCAGGGCGGCAGGCTGAGCCTGTGCTTAATTCTTCTTCCTGATGGGAAAATAGAGTGACCTGTGCCTGTCCCAACACCTAGAGCTAGTCTCTCATTGGTTCCCCCTCTTCCCGTTCATCCTCAGGACAAATTGCAACCTGTACGGAACAGGAGGTTAAAGGTGCTGATTCTCCAAGGAAGGAGATTGCTAGTAATGCGGCTGGAATGGCGAACCCGAGCACAAGGACATGAGAAATGAGTTGCGTTTTAGAAACCTTTCCCGATCACACAGTGTACCATCTTCTGGGTTTCTCATGCATGTTTTCGATGTAGGAAGATGCCCTTGAACCTGGAGATTTGGGACCCATGGGATGGGTACCACGCAGTATTACTTTAAGGGGTCTGCGTTTCCGCACCCAACCTCAGCAAACCTCTCAGCCCCAAGAGTGTCCACCCTTATGTCTCAATCAGCTGTGGGTCTAGATATGGTCAATCCAGGTAGCATCACTGCCCCTAAACGAATTTTGTAAGAATTTCTCTCTCTTTCACTGTCTTTTTTTCACAGGTTTTTAAAAGTAATTGATTTTTATAATGGGGTTTAGCTGCTTTTCACTGCTGTGTTTATGTCACTTTACACCCACTTGACTCACTTACAGAGAGATATCAATACATAGGTTTTAAGATTCTTACTAGTCAGATATATTCTTGGGCCGTGAATAGGGGGTGTTGAGTACAATTCACTGAGCAAGGAGTAGGTCTTGTCTATTACATATTGGGTTTATGGAACGGTATCTGAGCTAATTTGAAACCCTTGTTTTATGCATCACCCCACCTCACCTTTCCCGTTAAGCAGCCATAGTGTGTTTTCTAAACGTGTGACTCTGTTCTGTTTTGTAATTCAGTTCAAGGGTAGCGGTTTTTAAATTCCCTCTATAAGTGATATCTTATGATAAGTGTCTTTTTCTGTGTGACTTATTTCACTTAGAATCGTCGTACCTAAATCCACTCATCATGCTGCTACTAGCCTTATGACGTTGATTTCATGGCTGAGTGATATTCCATTGTACATAAGGACCACAACTTCTTTATCCATTTTTCTCTTTCCTGAGATATTTAAGGTGTAACGAAGTGGAGGTTATTGTCAACAGAGCAGTCCTAAACGTTGGGGTGCCTGTGTCTTGCTGAATTTTACTTTTCCCAATTTATACGCCCATGAGTGGAAGTGCCCTATGCTCTCTAAGCTGATTTTTTTAGATGTTTCACGACACACCGTACACTTCTCCAGAGTGGCTGTTGGCAATTTACATCCCGCCCATCAGCGTAGCAAGCCTCCCGTTTCTCCATGGCCTGCCCTGCATTTCTGGTTTTGACACTTTATTCAGCATGGCCCTTTTGACCGATGGGAAGCGAGACCTCTTTGTAGCGCTGATTTGCCTTTCCAGGTTGCTTGGTTGGCCAAAAAGGGCGTATGCGTTTTTTCCTGAATATATTCAGGAAAAAACGCATACGCCCTTTTTGGCCAAGGGCATCATTGACGAGGTTTTGCCGCTTTTCCTGGGCTTTAAAGGCGATTCGAATCTCCCTCCTGAAATCTGTTTCCTGCAATTCTGCCTTGCTTTCAAATCCTCTTCGTTGCCTTCCCTCAATATATTTGTGGACGAGAGTGATCATTTATAAGTCTGCAGGTTTGTGAATAGCAGTGCCCCTGAGCTCCATTTTTCAACTCGCTTTCTTGGGAGCTGGCCGCAAAAGCGCAGGATTGCTTCAGGCCCTATTCTGGTTCCGGGCGGCAGGCTGAGCCTGTGCTTAATTCTTCTTGCTGATGGGAAAATAGAGTGACCTGTGCCTGTCCCAACACGTAGAGCTAGTCTCTCATTGTTTCCCCCTTTTCCCGTTCATCCTCAGGACAAATTGCAACCTGTACGGAACAGGAGGTTAAAGGTGCTGATTCTCCAATGAGGGAGACTGCTAGTAAAGCAGCTGGAATGGCGAATTCGAGCACAAGGAGATGAGAAATGAGGTGCGTTTTAGAAACCTTTCCCGATCACACGGTATACCATCTTCTGGGTTTCTCATGCATGTTTTCGATGTAGGAAGATGCCCTTGAACCTGGAGATTTGGGACCCATGGGATGGGTACCACGCAGTATTACTTTAAAGGGTCTGTGTTTCCGCACCCAACCTCAGCAAACCTCTCAGCCCCAAGAGTGTCCACCCTTATGTCTCAATCAGCTGTGGGTCTAGATATGGTCAATCCAGGTAGCATCACTGCCCCTAAACGAATTTTGTAAGAATTTCTCTCTCTTTCACTGTCTTTTTTTCACAGGTTTTTAAAAGTAATTGATTTTTATAATGGGGTTTAGCTGCTTTTCACTGCTGTGTTTATACCACTTTACACCCACTTGACTCACTTACAGAGAGATATCAATACATAGGTTTTAAGATTCTTACTAGTCAGATATATTCTTGGGCCGTGAATAGGGGGTGTTGAGTCCAATTCACTGAGCAAGGAGTAGGTCTTGTCTATTACATATTGGGTTTATGGAACGGTATCTGAGCTAATTTGAAACCCTTGTTTTATGCATCACCCCACCTCACCTTTCCCGTTAAGCAGCCATAGTGTGTTTTCTAAACGTGTGACTCTGTTCTGTTTTGTAATTCAGTTCAAGGGTAGCGGTTTTTACATTCCCTCTATAAGTGATATCTTATGATAAGTGTCTTTTTCTGTGTGACTTATTTCACTTAGAATCGTCGTACCTAAATCCATTCATCATGCTGCTACTAGCCTTATGACGTTGATTTCATGGTTGAGTGATATTCCATTGTACATAAGGACCACAACATCTTTATCCATTTTTCTCTTTCCTGGGATATTTAAGGTGTAACTAAGTTGGAGGTTCTTGTCAACAGAGCAGCCCTAAACTTTGGGGTGCCTGTGTCTTGCTTGTTTTTAATTTTCCCACTTTATACGCCCATGAGTGGAAGTGCCCTATGCTCTCTAAGCTGAGTTTTTTAGATGTTTCAGGACACACCGTACACTTCTCCAGAGTGGCTGTTGGCAATTTACATCCCGCCCATCATCGTAGCAAGGCTCCCGTTTCCTCATGGCCTGCCCTGCATTTCTGGTTTTGACACTTTATTCAGCATGGCCCTTTTGACCGATGGGAAGCGAGACTTCTTTGTAGCGCTGATTTGCCTTTCCAGGTTGCTTGGTTGGCCAAAAAGGGCGTATGCGTTTTTTCCTGAATATATTCAGGAAAAAACGCATACGCCCTTTTTGGCCAAGGGCATCATTGACGAGGTTTTGCCGCTTTTCCTGTGCTTTAAAGGCGATTCGAATCTCCCTCCTGAAATCTGTTTCCTGCAATTCTGCCTTGCTTTCAAATCCTCTTCGTTGCCTTCCCTCAATATATTTGTGGACGAGAGTGATCATTTATAAGTCTGCAGGTCTGTGAATAGTAGTGCCCCTGAGCTCCATTTTTCAACTCGCTTTCTTGGGAGCTGGCCGCAAAAGCGCAGGATTGCTTCAGGCCCTATTCTGGTTCCGGGCGGCAGGCTGAGCCTGTGCTTAATTCTTCTTGCTGATGGGAAAATAGAGTGACCTGTGCCTGTCCCAACACGTAGAGCTAGTCTCTCATTGTTTCCCCCTTTTCCCGTTCATCCTCAGGACAAATTGCAACCTGTACGGAACAGGAGGTTAAAGGTGCTGATTCTCCAATGAGGGAGACTGCTAGTAAAGCAGCTGGAATGGCGAATTCGAGCACAAGGAGATGAGAAATGAGGTGCGTTTTAGAAACCTTTCCCGATCACACGGTATACCATCTTCTGGGTTTCTCATGCATGTTTTCGATGTAGGAAGATGCCCTTGAACCTGGAGATTTGGGACCCATGGGATGGGTACCACGCAGTATTACTTTAAAGGGTCTGCGTTTCCGCACCCAACCTCAGCAAACCTCTCAGCCCCAAGAGTGTCCACCCTTATGTCTCAATCAGCTGTGGGTCTAGATATGGTCAATCCAGGTAGCATCACTGCCCCTAAACGAATTTTGTAAGAATTTCTCTCTCTTTCACTGTCTTTTTTTCACAGGTTTTTAAAAGTAATTGATTTTTATAATGGGGTTTAGCTGCTTTTCACTGCTGTGTTTATACCACTTTACACCCACTTGACTCACTTACAGAGAGATATCAATACATAGGTTTTAAGATTCTTACTAGTCAGATATATTCTTGGGCCGTGAATAGGGGGTGTTGAGTCCAATTCACTGAGCAAGGAGTAGGTCTTGTCTATTACATATTGGGTTTATGGAACGGTATCTGAGCTAATTTGAAACCCTTGTTTTATGCATCACCCCACCTCACCTTTCCCGTTAAGCAGCCATAGTGTGTTTTCTAAACGTGTGACTCTGTTCTGTTTTGTAATTCAGTTCAAGGGTAGCGGTTTTTACATTCCCTCTATAAGTGATATCTTATGATAAGTGTCTTTTTCTGTGTGACTTATTTCACTTAGAATCGTCGTACCTAAATCCATTCATCATGCTGCTACTAGCCTTATGACGTTGATTTCATGGTTGAGTGATATTCCATTGTACATAAGGACCACAACATCTTTATCCATTTTTCTCTTTCCTGGGATATTTAAGGTGTAACGAAGTGGAGGTTCTTGTCAACAGAGCAGCCCTAAACGTTGGGGTGCCTGTGTCTTGCTGATTTTTAGTTTTCCCAATTTATACGCCCATGAGTGGAAGTGCCCTATGCTCTCTAAGCTGAGTTTTTTAGATGTTTCAGGACACACCGTACACTTCTCCAGAGTGGCTGTTTGCAATTTACATCCCGCCCATCAGCGTAGCAAGGCTCCCGTTTCTCCATGGCCTGCCCTGCATTTCTGGTTTTGACACTTTATTCAGCATGGCCCTTTTGACCGATGGGAAGCGAGACTTCTTTGTAGCGCTGATTTGCCTTTCCAGGTTGCTTGCTTGGCCAAAAAGGGCGTATGCGTTTTTTCCTGAATATATTCAGGAAAAAACGCATACGCCCTTTTTGGCCAAGGGCATCATTGTCGAGGTTTTGCCGCTTTTCCTGTGCTTTAAAGGCGATTCGAATCTCCCTCCTGAAATCTGTTTCCTGCAATTCTGCCTTGCTTTCAAATCCTCTTCGTTGCCTTCCCTCAATATATTTGTGGACGAGAGTGGTCATTTATAAGTCTGCAGGTTTGTGAATTGCAGTGCCCCTGAGCTCCATTTTTCAACTCGCTTTCTTGGGAGCTGGCCGCAAAAGCGCAGGATTGCTTCAGGCCCTATTCTGGTTCCGGGCGGCAGGCTGAGCCTGTGCTTAATTCTTCTTCCTGATGGGAAAATAGAGTGACCTGTGCCTGTCCCAACACCTAGAGCTAGACTCTCATTGTTTCCCCCTTTTCCCGTTCATCCTCAGAACAAATTGCAACCTGTACGGAACAGGAGGTTAAAGGTGCTGATTCTCCAATGAGGGAGACTGCTAGTAAAGCAGCTGGAATGCCGAATTCGAGCACAAGGAGATGAGAAATGAGGTGCGTTTTAGAAACCTTTCCCGATCACACAGTGTGCCATCTTCTGGGTTTCTCATGCATGTTTTCGATGTAGGAAGATGCCCTTGAACCTGGAGATTTGGGACACATGGGATGGGTACCACGCAATATTACTTTAAAGGGTCTGCGTTTCCTCACCCAACCTCAGCAAACCTCTCAGCCCCAAGAGTGTCCACCCTTATGTCTCAATCAGCTGTGGGTCTAGATATGGTCAATCCAGGTAGCATCACTGCCCCTAAACGAATTTTGTAAGAATTTCTCTCTCTTTCACTGTCTTTTTTTCACAGGTTTTTAAAAGTAATTGATTTTTATAATGGGGTTTAGCTGCTTTTCACTGCTGTGTTTATGTCACTTTACACCCACTTGACTCACTTACAGAGAGATATCAATACATAGGTTTTAAGATTCTTACTAGTCAGATATATTCTTGGGCCGTGAATAGGGGGTGTTGAGTCCAATTCACTGAGCAAGGAGTAGGTCTTGTCTAGTACATATTGGGTTTATGGAACGGTATCTGAGCTAATTTGAAACCCTTGTTTTATGCATCACCCCACCTCACCTTTCCCGTTAAGCAGCCATAGTGTGTTTTCTAAACGTGTGACTGTTCTGTTTTGTAATTCAGTTCAAGGGTAGCGGTTTTTACATTCCCTCTGTAAGTGATATCTTATGATAAGTGTCTTTTTCTGTGTGACTTATTTCACTTAGAATCGTAGTACCTAAATCCACTCATCATGCTGCTACTAGCCTTATGACGTTGATTTCATGGCTGAGTGATATTCCATTGTACATAAGGACCACAACTTCTTTATCCATTTTTCTCTTTCCTGGGATATTTAAGGTGTAACGAAGTGGAGGTTCTTGTCAACAGAGCAGCCCTAAACGTTGGGGTGCCTGTGTCTTGCTGGTTTATAATTTTCCCACTTTATACGCCAATGAGTGGAAGTGCCCTATGCTCTCTAAGCTGAGTTTTTTAGATGTTTCAGGACACACCCTACACTTCTCCAGAGTGGCTGTTGGCAATTTACATCCCGCCCATCATCGTAGCAAGGCTCCCGTTTCCTCATGGCCTGCCCTGCATTTCTGGTTTTGACACTTTATTCAGCATGGCCCTTTTGACCGATGGGAAGCGAGACTTCTTTGTAGCGCTGATTTGCCTTTCCAGGTTGCTTGGTTGGCCAAAAAGGGCGTATGCGTTTTTTCCTGAATATATTCAGCAAAAAACGCATACGCCCTTTTTGGCCAAGGGCATCTTGTCGAGGTTTTGCCGCTTTTCCTGTGCTTTAAAGGCGATTTGACTCTCCCTCCTGAAATCTGTTTCCTGCAATTCTGCCTTGCTTTCAAATCCTCTTCGTTGCCTTCCCTCAATATATTTGTGGACGAGAGTGATCATTTATAAGTCTGCAGGTTTGTGAATTGCAGTGCCCCTGAGCTCCATTTTTCAACTCGCTTTCTTGGGAGCTGGCCGCAAAAGCGCAGGATTGCTTCAGGCCCTATTCTGGTCCCGGGCGGCAGGCTGAGCCTGTGGTTAATTCTTCTTCCTGATGGGAAAATAGAGTGACCTGTGCCTGTCTCAACACCTAGAGCTAGTCTCTCATTATTTTCCCCTCTTCCCGTTCATCCTCAGGACAAATTGCAACCTGTACGGAACAGGAGGTTAAAGGTGCTGATTCTCCAAGGAGGGAGATTGCTAGTAAAGCAGCTGGAATGGCGAACCCGAGCACAAGGAGATGAGAAATGAGGTGCGTTTTAGAAACCTTTCGCGATCACACGGTGTACCATCTTCTGGGTTTCTCATGCATGTTTTCGATGTAGGAAGATGCCCTTGAACCTGGAGATTTGGGACCCATGGGATGGGTACCACGCAGTATTACTTTAAGGGGTCTGCGTTTCCTCACCCAACCTCACCAAACCTCTCATCCCCAAGAGTGTCCACCCTTATGTCTCAATCAGCTGTGGGTCTAGATATGGTCAATCCAGGTAGCATCACTGCCCCTAAACGAATTTTGTAAGAATTTCTCTCTCTTTCACTGTCTTTTTTTCACAGGTTTTTAAAAGTAATTGATTTTTATAATGGGGTTTAGCTGCTTTTCACTGCTGTGTTTATGTCACTTCACACCCACTTGACTCATTTACAGAGAGATATCAATACATAGGTTTTAAGATTCTTACTAGTCAGATATATTCTTGGGCCGTGAATAGGGGGTGTTGAGTCCAATTCACTGAGCAAGGAGTAGGTCTTGTCTAGTACATATTGGGTTTATGGAACGGTATCTGAGCTAATTTGAAACCCTTGTTTTATTCATCACCCCACCTCACCTTTCCCGTTAAGCAGCCATTGTGTGTTTTCTAAACGTGTGACTCTGTTCTGTTTTGTAATTCAGTTCAAGGGTAGCGGTTTTTTCATTCCCTCTATAAGTGATATCTTATGATAAGTGTCTTTTTCTGTGTGACTTATTTCACTTAGAATCGTCGTACCTAAATCCACTCATCATGCTGCTACTAGCCTTATGACGTTGATTTCATGGCTGAGTGATATTCCATTGTACATAAGGACCACAACTTCTTTATCCATTTTTCTCTTTCCTGGGATATTTAAGGTGTAACGAAGTTGGAGGTTCTTGTCAACAGAGCAGCCCTAAACTTTGGGCTTCCTGTGTCTTGCTGGTTTTTAATTTTCCCACTTTATACGCCCATGAGTGGAAGTGCCCTATGCTCTCTAAGCTGAGTTTTTTAGATGTTTCAGGACACACCGTACACTTCTCCAGAGTGGCTGTTGGCAATTTACATCCCGCCCATCATCGTAACAAGTCTCCCGTTTCCTCATGGCCTGCCCTGCATTTCTGGTTTTGACACTTTATTCAGCATGGCCCTTTTGACCGATGGGAAGCGAGACTTCTTTGTAGCGCTGATTTGCCTTTCCAGGTTGCTTGGTTGGCCAAAAAGGGCGTATGCGTTTTTTCCTGAATATATTCAGGAAAAAACGCATACGCCCTTTTTGGCCAAGGGCATCTTGTCGAGGTTTTGCCGCTTTTCCTGTGCTTTAAAGGCGATTTGACTCTCCCTCCTGAAATCTGTTTCCTGCAATTCTGCCTTGCTTTCAAATCCTCTTCGTTGCCTTCCCTCAATATATTTGTGGACGAGAGTGATCATTTATAAGTCTGCAGGTTTGTGAATTGCAGTGCCCCTGAGCTCCATTTTTCAACTCGCTTTCTTGGGAGCTGGCCGCAAAAGCGCAGGATTGCTTCAGGCCCTATTCTGGTCCCGGGCGGCAGGCTGAGCCTGTGGTTAATTCTTCTTCCTGATGGGAAAATAGAGTGACCTGTGCCTGTCTCAACACCTAGAGCTAGTCTCTCATTGTTTTCCCCTCTTCCCGTTCATCCTCAGGACAAATTGCAACCTGTACGGAACAGGAGGTTAAAGGTGCTGATTCTCCAAGGAGGGAGATTGCTAGTAAAGCAGCTGGAATGGCGAAACCGAGCACAAGGAGATGAGAAATGAGGTGCGTTTTAGAAACCTTTCGCGATCACACGGTGTACCATCTTCTGGGTTTCTCATGCATGTTTTCGATGTAGGAAGATGCCCTTGAACCTGGAGATTTGGGACCCATGGGATGGGTACCACACAGTATTACTTTAATGGGTCTGCGTTTCCTCACCCAACCTCACCAAACCTCTCAGCCCCAAGAGTGTCCACCCTTATGTCTCAATCAGCTGTGGGTCTAGATATGGTCAATCCAGGTAGCATAACTGCCCCTAAACGAATTTTGTAAGAATTTCTCTCTCTTTCACTGTCTTTTTTTCACAGGTTTTTAAAAGTAATTGATTTTTATAATGGGGTTTAGCTGCTTTTCACTGCTGTGTTTATGTCACTTCACACCCACTTGACTCACTTACAGAGAGATATCAATACATAGGTTTTAAGATTCTTACTAGTCAGATATATTCTTGGGCCGTGAATAGGGGGTGTTGAGTCCAATTCACTGAGCAAGGAGTAGGTCTTGTCTATTACATATTGGGTTTATGGAACGGTATCTGAGCTAATTTGAAACCCTTGTTTTATGCATCACCCCACCTCACCTTTCCCGTTAAGCAGCCATAGTGTGTTTTCTAAACGTGTGACTCTCTTCTGTTTTGTAATTCAGTTCAAGGGTAGCGGTTTTTACATTCCCTCTATAAGTGATATCTTATGATAAGTGTCTTTTTCTGTGTGACTTATTTCACTTAGAATCGTCGTACCTAAATCCACTCATCATGCTGCTACTAGCCTTATGACGTTGATTTCATGGTTGAGTGATATTCCATTGTACATAAGGACCACAACTTATTTATCCATTTTTCTCTATCCTGAGATATTTAAGGTGTAACGAAGTGGAGGTTCTTGTCAACAGAGCAGCCCTAAACGTTGGGGTGCCTGTGTCTTGCTGATTTTTAGTTTTCCCAATTTATACGCCCATGAGTGGAAGTGCCCTATGCTCTCTAAGCTGAGTTTTTTAGATGTTTCAGGACACACCGTACACTTCTCCAGAGTGGCTGTTTGCAATTTACATCCCGCCCATCAGCGTAGCAAGGCTCCCGTTTCTCCATGGCCTGCCCTGCATTTCTGGTTTTGACACTTTATTCAGCATGGCCCTTTTGACCGATGGGAAGCGAGACTTCTTTGTAGCGCTGATTTGCCTTTCCAGGTTGCTTGGTTGGCCAAAAAGGGCGTATGCGTTTTTTCCTGAATATATTCAGGAAAAAACGCATACGCCCTTTTTGGCCAAGGGCATCTTGTCGAGGTTTTGCCGCTTTTCCTGTGCTTTAAAGGCGATTTGACTCTCCCTCCTGAAATCTGTTTCCTGCAATTCTGCCTTGCTTTTAAATCCTCTTCGTTGCCTTCCCTCAATATATTTGTGGACGAGAGTGATCATTTATAAGTCTGCAGGTTTGTGAATTGCAGTGCCCCTGAGCTCCATTTTTCAACTCGCTTTCTTGGGAGCTGGCCGCAAAAGCGCAGGATTGCTTCAGGCCCTATTCTGGTCCCGGGCGGCAGGCTGAGCCTGTGGTTAATTCTTCTTCCTGATGGGAAAATAGAGTGACCTGTGCCTGTCTCAACACCTAGAGCTAGTCTCTCATTGTTTTCCCCTCTTCCCGTTCATCCTCAGGACAAATTGCAACCTGTACGGAACAGGAGGTTAAAGGTGCTGATTCTCCAAGGAGGGAGATTGCTAATAAAGCAGCTGGAATGGCGAACCCGAGCACAAGGAGATGAGAAATGAGGTGCGTTTTAGAAACCTTTCGCGATCACACGGTGTACCATCTTCTGGGTTTCTCATGCATGTTTTCGATGTAGGAAGATGCCCTTGAACCTGGAGATTTGGGACCCATGGGATGGGTACCACGCAGTATTACTTTAATGGGTCTGCGTTTCCTCACCCAACCTCACCAAACCTCTCAGCCCCAAGAGTGTCCACCCTTATGTCTCAATCAGCTGTGGGTCTAGATATGGTCAATCCAGGTAGCATAACTGCCCCTAAACGAATTTTGTAAGAATTTCTCTCTCTTTCACTGTCTTTTTTTCACAGGTTTTTAAAAGTAATTGATTTTTATAATGGGGTTTAGCTGCTTTTCACTGCTGTGTTTATGTCACTTCACACCCACTTGACTCACTTACAGAGAGATATCAATACATAGGTTTTAAGATTCTTACTAGTCAGATATATTCTTGGGCCGTGAATAGGGGGTTTTGAGTCCAATTCACTGAGCAAGGAGTAGGTCTTGTCTAGTACATATTGGGTTTATGGAACGGTATCTGAGCTAATTTGAAACCCTTGTTTTATTCATCACCCCACCTCACCTTTCCCGTTAAGCAGCCATTGTGTGTTTTCTAAACGTGTGACTCTGTTCTGTTTTGTAATTCAGTTCAAGGGTAGCGGTTTTTTCATTCCCTCTATAAGTGATATCTTATGATAAGTGTCTTTTTCTGTGTGACTTATTTCACTTAGAATCGTCGTACCTAAATCCACTCATCATGCTGCTACTAGCCTTATGACGTTGATTTCATGGCTGAGTGATATTCCTTTGTACATAAGGACCACAACTTCTTTATCCATTTTTCTCTTTCCTGGGATATTTAAGGTGTAACGAAGTTGGAGGTTCTTGTCAACAGAGCAGCCCTAAACTTTGGGGTGCCTGTGTCTTGCTGGTTTTTAATTTTCCCACTTTATACGCCCATGAGTGGAAGTGCCCTATGCTCTCTAAGCTGAGTTTTTTAGATGTTTCAGGACACATCGTACACTTCTCCAGAGTGGCTGTTGGCAATTTACATCCCGCCCATCATCGTAACAAGGCTCCCGTTTCCTCATGGCCTGCCCTGCATTTCTGGTTTTGACACTTTATTCAGCATGGCCCTTTTGACCGATGGGAAGCGAGACTTCTTTGTAGCGCTGATTTGCCTTTCCAGGTTGCTTGGTTGGCCAAAAAGGGCGTATGCGTTTTTTCCTGAATATATTCAGGAAAAAACGCATACGCCCTTTTTGGCCAAGGGCATCTTGTCGAGGTTTTGCCGCTTTTCCTGTGCTTTAAAGGCGATTTGACTCTCCCTCCTGAAATCTGTTTCCTGCAATTCTGCCTTGCTTTCAAATCCTCTTCGTTGCCTTCCCTCAATATATTTGTGGACGAGAGTGATCATTTATAAGTCTGCAGGTTTGTGAATTGCAGTGCCCCTGAGCTCCATTTTTCAACTCGCTTTCTTGGGAGCTGGCCGCAAAAGCGCAGGATTGCTTCAGGCCCTATTCTGATCCCGGGCGGCAGGCTGAGCCTGTGGTTAATTCTTCTTCCTGATGGGAAAATAGAGTGACCTGTGCCTGTCTCAACACCTAGAGCTAGTCTCTCATTGTTTTCCCCCCTTCCCGTTCATCCTCAGGACAAATTGCAACCTGTACGGAACAGGAGGTTAAAGGTGCTGATTCTCCAAGGAGGGAGATTGCTAGTAAAGCAGCTGGAATGGCGAACCCGAGCACAAGGAGATGAGAAATGAGGTGCGTTTTAGAAACCTTTCTCGATCACACGGTGTACCATCTTCTGGGTTTCTCATGCATGTTTTCGATGTAGGAAGATGCCCTTGAACCTGGAGATTTGGGACCCATGGGATGGGTACCACGCAGTATTACTTTAATGGGTCTGCGTTTCCTCACCCAACCTCACCAAACCTCTCAGCCCCAAGAGTGTCCACCCTTATGTCTCAATCAGCTGTGGGTCTAGATATGGTCAATCCAGGTAGCATAACTGCCCCTGAACGAATTTTGTAAGAATTTCTCTCTCTTTCACTGTCTTTGTTTCACAGGTTTTTAAAAGTAATTGATTTTTATAATGGGGTTTAGCTGCTTTTCACTGCTGTGTTTATGTCACTTTACACCCACTTGACTCACTTACAGAGAGATATCAATACATAGGTTTTAAGATTCTTACTAGTCAGATATATTCTTGGGCCGTGAATATGGGGTGTTGAGTCCAATTCACTGAGCAAGGAGTAGGTCTTGTCTGTTACATATTGGGTTTATGGAACGGTATCTGAGCTAATTTGAAACCCTTGTTTTATGCATCACCCCACCTCACCTTTCCCCTTAAGCAGCCATAGTGTGTTTTGTAAAAGTGTGACTCTGTTCTGTTTTGTAATTCAGTTCAAGGGTAGCGGTTTTTACATTCCCTCTATAAGTGATATCTTATGATAAGTGTCTTTTTCTGTGTGACTTATTTCACTTAGAATCGTCGTACCTAAATCCACTCATCATGCTGCTACTAGCCTTATGACGTTGATTTCATGGCTGAGTGATATTCCTTTGTACATAAGGACCACAACTTCTTTATCCATTTTTCTCTTTCCTGGGATTTTTAAGGTGTAACGAAGTGGAGGTTCTTGTCAACAGAGCAGCCCTAAATGTTGGGGTGCCTGTGTCTTGCTGATTTTTAGTTTTCCCAATTTATACGCCCATGAGTGGAAGTGTCCTATGCTCTCTAAGCTGAGTTTTTTAGATGTTTCAGGACACACCGTACACTTCTCCAGAGTGGCTGTTGGCAATTTACATCCCGCCCATCATCGTAGCAAGGCTCCCGTTTCCTCATGGCCTGCCCTGCATTTCTGGTTTTGACACTTTATTCAGCATGGCCCTTTTGACCGATGGGAAGCGAGACTTCTTTGTAGCGCTGATTTGCCTTTCCAGGTTGCTTGGTTGGCCAAAAAGGGCGTATGCGTTTTTTCCTGAATATATTCAGGAAAAAACGCATACGCCCTTTTTGGCCAAGGGCATCATTGTCGATGTTTTGCCGCTTTTCCTGTGCTTTAAAGGTGATTCGAATCTCCCTCCTGAAATCTGTTTCCTGCAATTCTGCCTTGCTTTAAATCCTCTTCGTTGCCTTCCCTCAATATATTTGTGGACGAGAGTGATCATTTATAAGTCTGCAGGTTTGTGAATTGCAGTGCCCCTGAGCTCCATTTTTCAACTCGCTTTCTTGGGAGCTGGCCGCAAAAGCGCAGGATTGCTTCAGGCCCTATTCTGGTCCCAGGCGGCAGGCTGAGCCTGTGCTTAATTCTTCTTCCTGATGGGAAAATAGAGTGAACTGTGCCTGTCCCAACACCTAGAGCTAGTCTCTCATTGTTTTCCCCTCTTCCCGTTCATCCTCAGGACAAATTGCAACCTGTACGGAACAGGAGGTTAAAGGTGCTGATTCTCCAAGGAGGGAGATTGGTAGTAAAGCAGCTGGAATGGCGAACCCGAGCACAAGGAGATGAGAAATGAGGTGCGTTTTAGAAACCTTTCGCGATCACACGGTGTACCATCTTCTGGGTTTCTCATGCATGTTTTCGATGTAGGAAGATGCCCTTGAACCTGGAGATTTGGGACCCATGGGATGGGTAGCACGCAGTATTACTTTAAAGGGTCTGCGTTTGCTCACCGAACCTCACCAAACCTCTCAGCCCCAAGAGTGTCCACCCTTATGTCTCAATCAGCTGTGGGTCTATACATGGTCAATCCAGGTGGCGTCACAGTCCCTGAACGAATTTTGTAAGAATTTCTCTCTCTTTCACTGTCTTTGTTTCACAGGTTTATAAAAGTAATTGATTTTTATAATGGGGTTTAGCTGCTTTTCACTGCTGTGTTTATGTCACTTTACACCCACTTGACTCACTTACAGAGAGATATCAATACATAGGTTTTAAGATTCTTACTAGTCAGATATATTCTTGGGCCGTGAATATGGGGTGTTGAGTCCAATTCACTGAGCAAGGAGTTGGTCTTGTCTGTTACATATTGGGTTTATGGAACGGTATCTGAGCTAATTTGAAACCCTTGTTTTATGCATCACCCCACCTCACCTTTCCCGTTAAGCAGCCATAGTGTGTTTTCTAAACGTGTGACTCTGTTCTGTTTTGTAATTCAGTTCAAGGGTAGCGGTTTTTACATTCCCTCTATAAGTGATATCTTATGATAAGTGTCTTTTTCTGTGTGACTTATTTCACTTAGAATCGTCGTACCTAAATCCACTCATCATTCTGCTACTAGCCTTATGACGTTGATTTCATGGCTGAGTGATATTCCATTGTACATAAGGACCACAACTTCTTTATCCATTTTTCTCTTTCCTGGGATATTTAAGGTGTAACGAAGTGGAGGTTCTTGTCAACAGAGCAGCCCTAAACGTTGGGGTGCCTGTGTCTTGCTGATTTTTAGTTTTCCCAATTTATACGCCCATGAGTGGAAGTGCCCTATGCTCTCTAAGCTGAGTTTTTTAAATGTTTCAGGACACACCGTACACTTCACCAGAGTGGCTGTTGGCAATTTACATCCTGCCCATCAGCGTAGCAAGGCTCCCGTTTCTAAATGGCCTGCCCTGGATTTCTGGTTTTGACACTTTATTCAGCATGGCCCTTTTGACCGATGGGAAGCGAGACTTCTTTGTAGCGCTGATTTGCCTTTCCAGGTTGCTTGCTTGGCCAAATAGGGCGTATGCGTTTTTTCCTGAATATATTCAGGAAAAAACGCATACGCCCTTTTTGGCCAAGGGCATCATTGTCGAGGTTTTGCCGCTTTTCCTGTGCTTTAAAGGCGATTCGAATCTCCCTTCTGAAATCTGTTTCCTGCAATTCCGCCTTGCTTTCAAATCCTCTTCGTTGCCTTCCCTCAATATATTTGTGGACGAGAGTGATCATTTATAAGTCTGCAGGTTTGTGAATTGCAGTGCCCCTGAGCTCCATTTTTCAACTCGCTTTCTTGGGAGCTGGCCGCAAAAGCGCAGGATTGCTTCAGGCCCTATTCTGGTCCTGGGCGGCAGGCTGAGCCTGTGCCTAATTCTTCTTCCTGATGGGAAAATAGAGTGACCTGTGCCTGTCCCAACACCTAGAGCTAGTCTCTCATTGGTTCCCCCTCTTCCCGTTCATCCTCAGGACAAATTGCAACCTGTACGGAACAGGAGGTTAAAGGTGCTGATTCTCCAAGGAGGGAGATTGCTAGTAAAGCGGCTGGAATGGCGAACCCGAGCACAAGGAGATGAGAAATGAGGTGTGTTTTAGAAACCTTTCCCGATCACACGGTGTACCATCTTCTGGGTTTCTCATGCATGTTTTCGATGTAGGAAGATGCCCTTGAACCTGGAGATTTGGGACCCATAGGATGGGTACCACGCAGTATTACTTTAAAGGGTCTGCCTTTGCTCACCCAACCTCACCAAACCTCTCAGCCCCAAGAGTGTCCACCCTTATGTCTCAATCAGCTGTGGGTCTATACATGGTCAATCCAGGTGGCATCACAGCCCCTGAACGAATTTTGTAAGAATTTCTCTCCCTTTCACTGTCTTTGTTTCACAGGATTTTAAAAGTAATTGATTTTTATAATGGGGTTTAGCTGCTTTTCACTGCTGTGTTTATGTCACTTTACACCCACTTGACTCACTTACAGAGAGATATCAATACATAGGTTTTAAGATTCTTACTAGTCAGATATATTCTTGGGCCGTGATTAGGGGGTGTCGAGTCCAATTCACTGAGCAAGGAGTAGGTCTTGTCTATTACATATTGGGTTTATGGAACGGTATCTGAGCTAATTTGAAACCCTTGTTTTATGCATCACCCCACCTCACCTTTCCCGTGAAGCAGCCATAGTGTGTTTTCTAAACGTGTGACTCTGTTCTGTTTTGTAATTCAGTTCAAGGGTAGCGGTTTTTACATTCCCTCTATAAGTGATATCTTATGATAAGTGTCTTTTTCTCTGTGACTTATTTTACTTAGAATCGTCGTACCTAAATCCACTCATCATGCTGCTACTAGCCTTATGACGTTGATTTCATGGCTGAGTGATATTCCATTGTACATAAGGACCACAACTTCTTTATCCATTTTTCTCTTTCCTGGGATATTTAAGGTGTAACGAAGTGGAGGTTCTTGTCAACAGAGCAGCCCTAAACGTTGGGGTGCCTGTGTCTTGCTGATTTTTAGTTTTCCCAATTTATACGCCCATGAGTGGAAGTGCCCTATGCTCTCTAAGCTGAGTTTTTTAGATGTTTCAGGACACACCGTACACTTCACCAGAGTGGCTGTTGGCAATTTACATCCCGCCCATCAGCGTAGCAAGGCTCCCGTTTCTATATGGCCTGCCCTGCATTTCTGGTTTTGACACTTTATTCAGCATGGCCCTTTTGACCGATGGGAAGCGAGACTTCTTTGTAGCGCTGATTTGCCTTTCCAGGTTGCTTGCTTGGCCAAAAAGGGCGTATGCGTTTTTTCCTGAATATATTCAGGAAAAAACGCATACGCCCTTTTTGGCCAAGGGCATCATTGTCGAGGTTTTGCCGCTTTTCCTGTGCTTTAAAGGCGATTCGAATCTCCCTCCTGAAATCTGTTTCCTGCAATTCTGCCTTGCTTTCAAATCCTCTTCGTTGCCTTCCCTCAATATATTTGTGGACGAGAGTGATCATTTATAAGTCTGCAGGTTTGTGAATTGCAGTGCCCCTGAGCTCCATTTTTCAACTCGCTTTCTTGGGAGCTGGCCGCAAAAGCGCAGGATTGCTTCAGGCCCTATTCTGGTCCTGGGCGGCAGGCTGAGCCTGTGCTTAATTCTTCTTCCTGATGGGAAAATAGAGTGACCTGTGCCTGTCCCAACACCTAGAGCTAGTCTCTCATTGGTTCCCCCTCTTCCCGTTCATCCTCAGGACAAATTGCAACCTGTACGGAACAGGAGGTTAAAGGTGCTGATTCTCCAAGGAGGGAGATTGCTAGTAAAGCGGCTGGAATGGCGAACCCGAGCACAAGGAGATGAGAAATGAGGTGTGTTTTAGAAACCTTTCCCGATCACACGGTGTACCATCTTCTGGGTTCCTCATGCATGTTTTCGATGTAGGAAGATGGCCTTGAACCTGGAGATTTGGGACCCATGGGATGGGTAACACGCAGTATTACTTTAAAGGGTCTGCGTTTGCTCACCCAACCTCACCAAACCTCTCAGCCCCAAGAGTGTCCACCCTTATGTCTCAATCAGCTGTGGGTCTATACATGGTCAATCCAGGTGGCATCACAGCCCCTGAACGAATTTTGTAAGAATTTCTCTCTCTTTCACTGTTTTTGTTTCACAGGTTTTTAAAAGTAATTGATTTTTATAATGGGGTTTAGCTGCTTTTCACTGCTGTGTTTATGTCACTTTACACCCACTTGACTCACTTACAGAGAGATATCAATACATAGGTTTTAAGATTCTTACTAGTCAGCTATATTCTTGGGCCGTGAATAGGGGGTGTTGAGTCCAATTCACTGAGCAAGGAGTAGGTCTTGTCTATTACATATTGGGTTTATGGAACGGTATCTGAGCTAATTTGAAACCCTTGTTTTATGCATCACCCCACCTCACCTTTCCCGTTAAGCAGCCATAGTGTGTTTTCTAAACGTGTGACTCTGTTCTGTTTTGTAATTCAGTTCAAGGGTAGCGGTTTTTACATTCCCTCTATAAGTGATATCTTATGATAAGTGTCTTTTTCTGTGTGACTTATTTCACTTAGAATCGTCGTACCTAAATCCACTCATCATTCTGCTACTAGCCTTATGACGTTGATTTCATGGCTGAGTGATATTCCATTGTACATAAGGACCACAACTTCTTTATCCATTTTTCTCTTTCCTGGGATATTTAAGGTGTAACGAAGTGGAGGTTCTTGTCAACAGAGCAGCCCTAAACGTTGGGGTGCCTGTGTCTTGCTGATTTTTAGTTTTCCCAATTTATACGCCCATGAGTGGAAGTGCCCTATGCTCTCTAAGCTGAGTTTTTTAGATGTTTCAGGACACACCGTACACTTCACCAGAGTGGCTGTTGGCAATTTACATCCTGCCCATCAGCGTAGCAAGGCTCCCGTTTCTAAATGGCCTGCCCTGCATTTCTGGTTTTGACACTTTATTCAGCATGGCCCTTTTGACCGATGGGAAGCGAGACTTCTTTGTAGCGCTGATTTGCCTTTCCAGGTTGCTTGCTTGGCCAAATAGGGCGTATGCGTTTTTTCCTGAATATATTCAGGAAAAAACGCATACGCCCTTTTTGGCCAAGGGCATCATTGTCGAGGTTTTGCCGCTTTTCCTGTGCTTTAAAGGCGATTCGAATCTCCCTTCTGAAATCTGTTTCCTGCAATTCCGCCTTGCTTTCAAATCCTCTTCGTTGCCTTCCCTCAATATATTTGTGGACGAGAGTGATCATTTATAAGTCTGCAGGTTTGTGAATTGCAGTGCCCCTGAGCTCCATTTTTCAACTCGCTTTCTTGGGAGCTGGCCGCAAAAGCGCAGGATTGCTTCAGGCCCTATTCTGGTCCTGGGCGGCAGGCTGAGCCTGTGCCTAATTCTTCTTCCTGATGGGAAAATAGAGTGACCTGTGCCTGTCCCAACACCTAGAGCTAGTCTCTCATTGGTTCCCCCTCTTCCCGTTCATCCTCAGGACAAATTGCAACCTGTACGGAACAGGAGGTTAAAGGTGCTGATTCTCCAAGGAGGGAGATTGCTAGTAAAGCGGCTGGAATGGCGAACCCGAGCACAAGGAGATGAGAAATGAGGTGTGTTTTAGAAACCTTTCCCGATCACACGGTGTACCATCTTCTGGGTTTCTCATGCATGTTTTCGATGTAGGAAGATGCCCTTGAACCTGGAGATTTGGGACCCATAGGATGGGTACCACGCAGTATTACTTTAAAGGGTCTGCCTTTGCTCACCCAACCTCACCAAACCTCTCAGCCCCAAGAGTGTCCACCCTTATGTCTCAATCAGCTGTGGGTCTATACATGGTCAATCCAGGTGGCATCACAGCCCCTGAACGAATTTTGTAAGAATTTCTCTCCCTTTCACTGTCTTTGTTTCACAGGATTTTAAAAGTAATTGATTTTTATAATGGGGTTTAGCTGCTTTTCACTGCTGTGTTTATGTCACTTTACACCCACTTGACTCACTTACAGAGAGATATCAATACATAGGTTTTAAGATTCTTACTAGTCAGATATATTCTTGGGCCGTGATTAGGGGGTGTCGAGTCCAATTCACTGAGCAAGGAGTAGGTCTTGTCTATTACATATTGGGTTTATGGAACGGTATCTGAGCTAATTTGAAACCCTTGTTTTATGCATCACCCCACCTCACCTTTCCCGTGAAGCAGCCATAGTGTGTTTTCTAAACGTGTGACTCTGTTCTGTTTTGTAATTCAGTTCAAGGGTAGCGGTTTGTACATTCCCTCTATAAGTGATATCTTATGATAAGTGTCTTTTTCTCTGTGACTTATTTTACTTAGAATCGTCGTACCTAAATCCACTCATCATGCTGCTACTAGCCTTATGACGTTGATTTCATGGCTGAGTGATATTCCATTGTACATAAGGACCACAACTTCTTTATCCATTTTTCTCTTTCCTGGGATATTTAAGGTGTAACGAAGTGGAGGTTCTTGTCAACAGAGCAGCCCTAAACGTTGGGGTGCCTGTGTCTTGCTGATTTTTAGTTTTCCCAATTTATACGCCCATGAGTGGAAGTGCCCTATGCTCTCTAAGCTGAGTTTTTTAGATGTTTCAGGACACACCGTACACTTCACCAGAGTGGCTGTTGGCAATTTACATCCCGCCCATCAGCGTAGCAAGGCTCCCGTTTCTATATGGCCTGCCCTGCATTTCTGGTTTTGACACTTTATTCAGCATGGCCCTTTTGACCGATGGGAAGCGAGACTTCTTTGTAGCGCTGATTTGCCTTTCCAGGTTGCTTGCTTGGCCAAAAAGGGCGTATGCGTTTTTTCCTGAATATATTCAGGAAAAAACGCATACGCCCTTTTTGGCCAAGGGCATCATTGTCGAGGTTTTGCCGCTTTTCCTGTGCTTTAAAGGCGATTCGAATCTCCCTCCTGAAATCTGTTTCCTGCAATTCTGCCTTGCTTTCAAATCCTCTTCGTTGCCTTCCCTCAATATATTTGTGGACGAGAGTGATCATTTATAAGTCTGCAGGTTTGTGAATTGCAGTGCCCCTGAGCTCCATTTTTCAACTCGCTTTCTTGGGAGCTGGCCGCAAAAGCGCAGGATTGCTTCAGGCCCTATTCTGGTCCTGGGCGGCAGGCTGAGCCTGTGCTTAATTCTTCTTCCTGATGGGAAAATAGAGTGACCTGTGCCTGTCCCAACACCTAGAGCTAGTCTCTCATTGGTTCCCCCTCTTCCCGTTCATCCTCAGGACAAATTGCAACCTGTACGGAACAGGAGGTTAAAGGTGCTGATTCTCCAAGGAGGGAGATTGCTAGTAAAGCGGCTGGAATGGCGAACCCGAGCACAAGGAGATGAGAAATGAGGTGTGTTTTAGAAACCTTTCCCGATCACACGGTGTACCATCTTCTGGGTTCCTCATGCATGTTTTCGATGTAGGAAGATGGCCTTGAACCTGGAGATTTGGGACCCATGGGATGGGTAACACGCAGTATTACTTTAAAGGGTCTGCGTTTGCTCACCCAACCTCACCAAACCTCTCAGCCCCAAGAGTGTCCACCCTTATGTCTCAATCAGCTGTGGGTCTATACATGGTCAATCCAGGTGGCATCACAGCCCCTGAACGAATTTTGTAAGAATTTCTCTCTCTTTCACTGTTTTTGTTTCACAGGTTTTTAAAAGTAATTGATTTTTATAATGGGGTTTAGCTGCTTTTCACTGCTGTGTTTATGTCACTTTACACCCACTTGACTCACTTACAGAGAGATATCAATACATAGGTTTTAAGATTCTTACTAGTCAGCTATATTCTTGGGCCGTGAATAGGGGGTGTTGAGTCCAATTCACTGAGCAAGGAGTAGGTCTTGTCTATTACATATTGGGTTTATGGAACGGTATCTGAGCTAATTTGAAACCCTTGTTTTATGCATCACCCCACCTCACCTTTCCCGTTAAGCAGCCATAGTGTGTTTTCTAAACGTGTGACTCTGTTCTGTTTTGTAATTCAGTTCAAGGGTAGCGGTTTTTACATTCCCTCTATAAGTGATATCTTATGATAAGTGTCTTTTTCTGTGTGACTTATTTCACTTAGAATCGTCGTACCTAAATCCACTCATCATTCTGCTACTAGCCTTATGACGTTGATTTCATGGCTGAGTGATATTCCATTGTACATAAGGACCACAACTTCTTTATCCATTTTTCTCTTTCCTGGGATATTTAAGGTGTAACGAAGTGGAGGTTCTTGTCAACAGAGCAGCCCTAAACGTTGGGGTGCCTGTGTCTTGCTGATTTTTAGTTTTCCCAATTTATACGCCCATGAGTGGAAGTGCCCTATGCTCTCTAAGCTGAGTTTTTTAGATGTTTCAGGACACACCGTACACTTCACCAGAGTGGCTGTTGGCAATTTACATCCTGCCCATCAGCGTAGCAAGGCTCCCGTTTCTAAATGGCCTGCCCTGCATTTCTGGTTTTGACACTTTATTCAGCATGGCCCTTTTGACCGATGGGAAGCGAGACTTCTTTGTAGCGCTGATTTGCCTTTCCAGGTTGCTTGCTTGGCCAAATAGGGCGTATGCGTTTTTTCCTGAATATATTCAGGAAAAAACGCATACGCCCTTTTTGGCCAAGGGCATCATTGTCGAGGTTTTGCCGCTTTTCCTGTGCTTTAAAGGCGATTCGAATCTCCCTTCTGAAATCTGTTTCCTGCAATTCCGCCTTGCTTTCAAATCCTCTTCGTTGCCTTCCCTCAATATATTTGTGGACGAGAGTGATCATTTATAAGTCTGCAGGTTTGTGAATTGCAGTGCCCCTGAGCTCCATTTTTCAACTCGCTTTCTTGGGAGCTGGCCGCAAAAGCGCAGGATTGCTTCAGGCCCTATTCTGGTCCTGGGCGGCAGGCTGAGCCTGTGCCTAATTCTTCTTCCTGATGGGAAAATAGAGTGACCTGTGCCTGTCCCAACACCTAGAGCTAGTCTCTCATTGGTTCCCCCTCTTCCCGTTCATCCTCAGGACAAATTGCAACCTGTACGGAACAGGAGGTTAAAGGTGCTGATTCTCCAAGGAGGGAGATTGCTAGTAAAGCGGCTGGAATGGCGAACCCGAGCACAAGGAGATGAGAAATGAGGTGTGTTTTAGAAACCTTTCCCGATCACACGGTGTACCATCTTCTGGGTTTCTCATGCATGTTTTCGATGTAGGAAGATGCCCTTGAACCTGGAGATTTGGGACCCATAGGATGGGTACCACGCAGTATTACTTTAAAGGGTCTGCGTTTGCTCACCCAACCTCACCAAACCTCTCAGCCCCAAGAGTGTCCACCCTTATGTCTCAATCAGCTGTGGGTCTATACATGGTCAATCCAGGTGGCATCACAGCCCCTGAACGAATTTTGTAAGAATTTCTCTCTCTTTCACTGTCTTTGTTTCACAGGTTTTTAAAAGTAATTGATTTTTATAATGGGGTTTAGCTGCTTTTCACTGCTGTGTTTATGTCACTTTACACCCACTTGACTCACTTACAGAGAGATATCAATACATAGGTTTTAAGATTCTTACTAGTCAGCTATATTCTTGGGCCGTGAATAGGGGGTGTTGAGTCCAATTCACTGAGCAAGGAGTAGGTCTTGTCTATTACATATTGGGTTTATGGAACGGTATCTGAGCTAATTTGAAACCCTTGTTTTATGCATCACCCCACCTCACCTTTCCCGTTAAGCAGCCATAGTGTGTTTTCTAAACGTGTGACTCTGTTCTGTTTTGTAATTCAGTTCAAGGGTAGCGGTTTTTACATTCCCTCTATAAGTGATATCTTATGATAAGTGTCTTTTTCTGTGTGACTTATTTCACTTAGAATCGTCGTACCTAAATCCACTCATCATTCTGCTACTAGCCTTATGACGTTGATTTCATGGCTGAGTGATATTCCATTGTACATAAGGACCACAACTTCTTTATCCATTTTTCTCTTTCCTGGGATATTTAAAGTGTAACGAAGTGGAGGTTCTTGTCAACAGAGCAGCCCTAAACGTTGGGGTGCCTGTGTCTTGCTGATTTTTAGTTTTCCCAATTTATACGCCCATGAGTGGAAGTGCCCTATGCTCTCTAAGCTGAGTTTTTTAGATGTTTCAGGACACACCGTACACTTCACCAGAGTGGTTGTTGGCAATTTACATCCTGCCCATCAGCGTAGCAAGGCTCCCGTTTCTAAATGGCCTGCCCTGCATTTCTGGTTTTGACACTTTATTCAGCATGGCCCTTTTGACCGATGGGAAGCGAGACTTCTTTGTAGCGCTGATTTGCCTTTCCAGGTTGCTTGCTTGGCCAAATAGGGCGTATGCGTTTTTTCCTGAATATATTCAGGAAAAAACGCATACGCCCTTTTTGGCCAAGGGCATCATTGTCGAGGTTTTGCCGCTTTTCCTGTGCTTTAAAGGCGATTCGAATCTCCCTTCTGAAATCTGTTTCCTGCAATTCCGCCTTGCTTTCAAATCCTCTTCGTTGCCTTCCCTCAATATATTTGTGGACGAGAGTGATCATTTATAAGTCTGCAGGTTTGTGAATTGCAGTGCCCCTGAGCTCCATTTTTCAACTCGCTTTCTTGGGAGCTGGCCGCAAAAGCGCAGGATTGCTTCAGGCCCTATTCTGGTCCTGGGCGGCAGGCTGAGCCTGTGCCTAATTCTTCTTCCTGATGGGAAAATAGAGTGACCTGTGCCTGTCCCAACACCTAGAGCTAGTCTCTCATTGGTTCCCCCTCTTCCCGTTCATCCTCAGGACAAATTGCAACCTGTACGGAACAGGAGGTTAAAGGTGCTGATTCTCCAAGGAGGGAGATTGCTAGTAAAGCGGCTGGAATGTCGAACCCGAGCACAAGGAGATGAGAAATGAGGTGTGTTTTAGAAACCTTTCCCGATCACACGGTGTACCATCTTCTGGGTTTCTCATGCATGTTTTCGATGTAGGAAGATGCCCTTGAACCTGGAGATTTGGGACCCATAGGATGGGTACCACGCAGTATTACTTTAAAGGGTCTGCGTTTGCTCACCCAACCTCACCAAACCTCTCAGCCCCAAGAGTGTCCACCCTTATGTCTCAATCAGCTGTGGGTCTATACATGGTCAATCCAGGTGGCATCACAGCCCCTGAACGAATTTTGTAAGAATTTCTCTCCCTTTCACTGTCTTTGTTTCACAGGATTTTAAAAGTAATTGATTTTTATAATGGGGTTTAGCTGCTTTTCACTGCTGTGTTTATGTCACTTTACACCCACTTGACTCACTTACAGAGAGATATCAATACATAGGTTTTAAGATTCTTACTAGTCAGATATATTCTTGGGCCGTGAGTAGGGGGTGTCGAATCCAATTCAGTGAGCAAGGAGTAGGTCTTGTCTATTACATATTGGGTTTATGGAACGGTATCTGAGCTAATTTGAAACCCTTGTTTTATGCATCACCCCACCTCACCTTTCCCGTGAAGCAGCCATAGTGTGTTTTCTAAACGTGTGACTCTGTTCTGTTTTGTAATTCAGTTCAAGGGTAGCGGTTTTTACATTCCCTCTATAAGTGATATCTTATGATAAGTGTCTTTTTCTCTGTGACTTATTTCACTTAGAATCGTCGTACCTAAATCCACTCATCATGCTGCTACTAGCCTTATGACGTTGATTTCATGGCTGAGTGATATTCCATTGTACATAAGGACCACAACTTCTTTATCCATTTTTCTCTTTCCTGGGATATTTAAGGTGTAACGAAGTGGAGGTTCTTGTCAACAGAGCAGCCCTAAACGTTGGGGTGCCTGTGTCTTGCTGATTTTTAGTTTTCCCAATTTATACGCCCATGAGTGGAAGTGCCCTATGCTCTCTAAGCTGAGTTTTTTAGATGTTTCAGGACACACCGTACACTTCACCAGAGTGGCTGTTGGCAATTTACATCCCGCCCATCAGCGTAGCAAGGCTCCCGTTTCTAAATGGCCTGCCCTGCATTTCTGGTTTTGACACTTTATTCAGCATGGCCCTTTTGACCGATGGGAAGCGAGACTTCTTTGTAGCGCTGATTTGCCTTTCCAGGTTGCTTGCTTGGCCAAATAGGGCGTATGCGTTTTTTCCTGAATATATTCAGGAAAAAACGCATACGCCCTTTTTGGCCAAGGGCATCATTGTCGAGGTTTTGCCGCTTTTCCTGTGCTTTAAAGGCGATTCGAATCTCCCTCCTGAAATCTGTTTCCTGCAATTCTGCCTTGCTTTCAAATCCTCTTCGTTGCCTTCCCTCAATATATTTGTGGACGAGAGTGATCATTTATAAGTCTGCAGGTTTGTGAATTGCAGTGCCCCTGAGCTCCATTTTTCAACTCGCTTTCTTGGGAGCTGGCCGCAAAAGCGCAGGATTGCTTCAGGCCCTATTCTGGTCGCGGGCTGCAGGCTGAGCCTGTGCTTAATTCTTCTTCCTGATGGGAAAATAGAGTGACCTGTGCCTGTCCCAACACCTAGAGCTAGTCTCTCATTGGTTCCCCCTCTTCCCGTTCATCCTCAGGACAAATTGCAACCTGTACGGAACAGGAGGTTAAAGGTGCTGATTCTCCAAGGAGGGAGATTGCTAGTAAAGCGGCTGGAATGGCGAACCCGAGCACAAGGAGATGAGAAATGAGGTGTGTTTTATAAACCTTTCCCGATCACACGGTGTACCATCTTCTGGGTTCCTCATGCATGTTTTCGATGTAGGAAGATGGCCTTGAACCTGGAGATTTGGGACCCATGGGATGGGTAACACGCAGTATTACTTTAAAGGGTCTGCGTTTGCTCACCCAACCTCACCAAACCTCTCAGCCCCAAGAGTGTCCACCCTTATGTCTCAATCAGCTGTGGGTCTATACATGGTCAATCCAGGTGGCATCACAGCCCCTGAACGAATTTTGTAAGAATTTCTCTCTCTTTCACTGTCTTTGTTTCACAGGTTTTTAAAAGTAATTGATTTTTATAATGGGGTTTAGCTGCTTTTCACTGCTGTGTTTATGTCACTTTACACCCACTTGACTCACTTACAGAGAGATATCAATACATAGGTTTTAAGATTCTTACTAGTCAGCTATATTCTTGGGCCGTGAATAGGGGGTGTTGAGTCCAATTCACTGAGCAAGGAGTAGGTCTTGTCTATTACATATTGGGTTTATGGAACGGTATCTGAGCTAATTTGAAACCCTTGTTTTATGCATCACCCCACCTCACCTTTCCCGTTAAGCAGCCATAGTGTGTTTTCTAAACGTGTGACTCTGTTCTGTTTTGTAATTCAGTTCAAGGGTAGCGGTTTTTACATTCCCTCTATAAGTGATATCTTATGATAAGTGTCTTTTTCTGTGTGACATATTTCACTTAGAATCGTCGTACCTAAATCCACTCATCATGCTGCTACTAGCCTTATGACGTTGATTTCATGGCTGAGTGATATTCCATTGTACATAAGGACCACAACTTCTTTATCCATTTTTCTCTTTCCTTGGATATTTAAGGTGTAACGAAGTGGAGGTTCTTGTCAACAGAGCAGCCCTAAACGTTGGGGTGCCTGTGTCTTGCTGATTTTTAGTTTTCCCAATTTATACGCCCATGAGTGGAAGTGCCCTATGCTCTCTAAGCTGAGTTTTTTAGATGTTTCAGGACACACCGTACACTTCACCAGAGTGGCTGTTGGCAATTTACATCCTGCCCATCAGTGTAGCAAGGCTCCCGTTTCTAAATGGCCTGCCCTGCATTTCTGGTTTTGACACTTTATTCAGCATGGCCCTTTTGACCGATGGGAAGCGAGACTTCTTTGTAGCGCTGATTTGCCTTTCCAGGTTGCTTGCTTGGCCAAATAGGGCGTATGCGTTTTTTCCTGAATATATTCAGGAAAAAACGCATACGCCTTTTTGGCCAAGGGCATCATTGTCGAGGTTTTGCCGCTTTTCCTGTGCTTTAAAGGCGATTCGAATCTCCCTTCTGAAATCTGTTTCCTGCAATTCTGCCTTGCTTTCAAATCCTCTTCGTTGCCTTCCCTCAATATATTTGTGGACGAGAGTGATCATTTATAAGTCTGCAGGTTTGTGAATTGCAGTGCCCCTGAGCTCCATTTTTCAACTCGCTTTCTTGGGAGCTGGCCGCAAAAGCGCAGGATTGCTTCAGGCCCTATTCTGGTCCTGGGCGGCAGGCTGAGCGTGTGCCTAATTCTTCTTCCTGATGGGAAAATAGAGTGACCTGTGCCTGTCCCAACACCTAGAGCTAGTCTATCATTGGTTCCCCCTCTTCCCGTTCATCCTCAGGACAAATTGCAACCTGTACGGAACAGGAGGTTAAAGGTGCTGATTCTCCAAGGAGGGAGATTGCTAGTAAAGCGGCTGGAATGGCGAACCCGAGCACAAGGAGATGAGAAATGAGGTGTGTTTTAGAAACCTTTCCCGATCACACGGTGTACCATCTTCTGGGTTTCTCATGCATGTTTTCGATGTAGGAAGATGCCCTTGAACCTGGAGATTTGGGACCCATAGGATGGGTACCACGCAGTATTACTTTAAAGGGTCTGCGTTTGCTCACCCAACCTCACCAAACCTCTCAGCCCCAAGAGTGTCCACCCTTATGTCTCAATCAGCTGTGGGTCTATACATGGTCAATCCAGGTGGCATCACAGCCCCTGAACGAATTTTGTAAGAATTTCTCTCCCTTTCACTGTCTTTGTTTCACAGGATTTTAAAAGTAATTGATTTTTATAATGGGGTTTAGCTGCTTTTCACTGCTGTGTTTATGTCACTTTACACCCACTTGACTCACTTATAGAGAGATATCAATACATAGGTTTTAAGATTCTTACTAGTCAGATATATTCTTGGGCCGTGATTAGGGGGTGTCGAGTCCAATTCACTGAGCAAGGAGTAGGTCTTGTCTATTACATATTGGGTGTATGGAACGGTATCTGAGCTAATTTGAAACCCTTGTTTTATGCATCACCCCACCTCACCTTTCCCGTGAAGCAGCCATAGTGTGTTTTCTAAACGTGTGACTCTGTTCTGTTTTGTAATTCAGTTCAAGGGTAGCGGTTTTTACATTCCCTCTATAAGTGATATCTTATGATAAGTGTCTTTTTCTCTGTGACTTATTTCACTTAGAATCGTCGTACCTAAATCCACTCATCATGCTGCTACTAGCCTTATGACGTTGATTTCATGGCTGAGTGATATTCCATTGTACATAAGGACCACAACTTCTTTATCCATTTTTCTCTTTCCTGGGATATTTAAGGTGTAACGAAGTGGAGGTTCTTGTCAACAGAGCAGCCCTAAACGTTGGGGTGCCTGTGTCTTGCTGATTTTTAGTTTTCCCAATTTATACGCCCATGAGTGGAAGTGCCCTATGCTCTCTAAGCTGAGTTTTTTAGATGTTTCAGGACACACCGTACACTTCACCAGAGTGGCTGTTGGCAATTTACATCCCGCCCATCAGCGTAGCAAGGCTCCCGTTTCTAAATGGCCTTCCCTGCATTTCTGGTTTTGACACTTTATTCAGCATGGCCCTTTTGACCGATGGGAAGCGAGACTTCTTTGTAGCGCTGATTTGCCTTTCCAGGTTGCTTGCTTGGCCAAAAAGGGCGTATGCGTTTTTTCCTGAATATATTCAGGAAAAAACGCATACGCCCTTTTTGGCCATGGGCATCATTGTCGAGGTTTTGCTGCTTTTCCTGTGCTTTAAAGGCGATTCGAATCTCCCTCCTGAAATCTGTTTCCTGCAATTCTGCCTTGCTTTCAAATCCTCTTCGTTGCCTTCCCTCAATATATTTGTGGACGAGAGTGATCATTTATAAGTCTGCAGGTTTGTGAATTGCAGTGCCCCTGAGCTCCATTTTTCAACTCGCTTTCTTGGGAGCTGGCCGCAAAAGCGCAGGATTGCTTCAGGCCCTATTCTGGTCCTGGGCGGCAGGCTGAGCCTGTGCTTAATTCTTCTTCCTGATGGGAAAATAGAGTGACCTGTGCCTGTCCCAACACCTAGAGCTAGTCTCTCATTGGTTCCCCCTCTTCCCGTTCATCCTCAGGACAAATTGCAACCTGTACGGAACAGGAGGTTAAAGGTGCTGATTCTCCAAGGAGGGAGATTGCTAGTAAAGCGGCTGGAATGGCGAACCCGAGCACAAGGAGATGAGAAATGAGGTGTGTTTTAGAAACCTTTCCCGATCACACGGTGTACCATCTTCTGGGTTTCTCATGCATGTTTTCGATGTAGGAAGATGCCCTTGAACCTGGAGATTTGGGACCCATGGGATGGGTACCACGCAGTTTTACTTTAAAGGGTCTGCGTTTGCTCACCCAACCTCACCAAACCTCTCAGCCCCAAGAGTGTCCACCCTTATGTCTGAATCAGCTGTGGGTCTATACATGGTCAATCCAGGTGGCATCACAGCCCCTGAACGAATTTTGTAAGAATTTCTCTCTCTTTCACTGTCTTTGTTTCACAGGATTTTAAAAGTAATTGATTTTTATAATGGGGTTTAGCTGCTTTTCACTGCTGTGTTTATGTCACTTTACAGCCACTTGACTCACTTACAGAGAGATATCAATACATAGGTTTTAAGATTCTTACTACTCAGATATATTCTTGGGCCGTGAATAGGGGGAGTCGAGTCCAATTCACTGAGCAAGGAGTAGGTCTTGTCTATAAGATATTGGGTTTATGGAACGGTATCTGAGCTCATTTGAAACCCTTGTTTTATGCATCACCCCACCTCACCTTTCCCGTTAAGCAGCCATAGTGTGTTTTCTAAATGTGTGACTCTGTTCTGTTTTGTAATTCAGTTCAAGGGTAGCGGTTTTTACATTCCCTCTATAAGTGATATCTTATGATAAGTGTCTTTTTCTCTGTGACTAATTTCACTTAGAATCGTCGTACCTAAATCCTCTCATCATGCTGCTACTAGCCTTATGACGTTGATTTCATGGCTGAGTGATATTCCATTGTACATAAGGACCACAACTTATTTATCCATTTTTCTCTTTCCTGAGATATTTAAGGTGTAACGAACTGGAGGTTCTTGTCAACATAGCAGCCCTAAACGTTGGGGTGCCTGTGTCTTGCTGATTTTTAGTTTTCCCAATTTATACGCCCATGAGTGGAAGTGCCCTGTGCTCCCTAAGCTGAGTTTTTTAGATGTTTCAGGACACACCGTACACTTCTCCAGAGTGGCTGTTGGCAACTTACATACCGCCCATCAGCTTAGCAAGGCTCCCGTTTCTCCATGGCCTGCCCTGCATTTCTGGTTTTGACACTTTATTCAGCATGGCCCTTTTGACCGATGGGAAGCGAGACTTCTTTGTAGCGCTGATTTGCCTTTCCAGGTTGGTTGGTTGGCCAAAAAGGGCGTATGCGTTTTTTCCTGAATATATTCAGGAAAAAACGCATACGCCCTTTTTGGCCAAGGGCATCATTGTCGAGGTTTTGCCGCTTTTCTTGTGCTTTAAAGGCGATTCGAATCTCCCTCCTGAAATCTGTTTCCTGCAATTCTGCCTTGCTTTCAAATCCTCTTCGTTCCCTTCCCTCAATATATTTGTGGACGAGAGTGAACATTTATAAGTCTGCAGGTTTGTGAATTGCAGTGCGCCTGAGCTCCATTTTTCAACTCGCTTTCTTGGGAGCTGGCCGCAAAAGCGCAGGATTGCTTCAGGCCCTATAGTGGTCCCGGGGGGTAGGCTGAGCCTGTGCTTAATTCTTCTTCCTGATGGGAAAATAGAGTGACCTGTGCCTGTCCCAACACCTAGAGCTAGTCTCTCATTGGTTCCCCCTCTTCCCTTTTATCTTCAGGACAAATTGCAAACTGTACGGAACAGGAGGTTACAGGTGCTGATTCTCCAAGGAGGGAGATTGCTAGTAAACTGGCTGGAATGGCGAACCCGAGCACAAGGAGATGAGAAATGAGGAGTGTTTTAGAAACCTTTCCCGATCACACGGTGTACCATCTTCTGGGTTTCTCATGCATGTTTTCGATGTAGGAAGATGCCCTTGAACCTGGAGATTTGGGACCCATGGGATGGATACCACGCAGTATTACTTTAAAGGGTCTGCGTTTGCTCACCCAACCTCACCAAACCTCTCAGCCCCAAGAGTGTTCACCCTTATGTCTCAATCAGCTGTGGGTCTATACATGGTCAATCCAGGTGGCATCACAGCCCCTGAACGAATTTTGTAAGAATTTCTCTCTCTTTCACTGTCTTTGTTTCACAGGTTTTTAAAAGTAATTGATTTTTATAATGGGGTTTAGCTGCTTTTCACTGCTGTGTTTATGTCACTTTACACCCACTTGACTCACTTACAGAGAGATATCAATACATAGGTTTTAAGATTCTTACTAATCAGATATATTCTTGGGCCGTGAATAGGGGGTGTTGAGTCCAATTCACTGAGCAAGGAGTAGGTCTTGTCTGTTACATATTGGGTTTATGGAACGGTATCTGAGCTAATTTGAAACCCTTGTTTTATGCATCACCCCACCTCACATTTCCCCTTAAGCAGCCATAGTGTGTTTTGTAAAAGTGTGACTCTGTTCTGTTTTGTAATTCAGTTCAAGGGTAGCGGTTTTTACATTCCCTCTATAAGTGATATCTTATGATAAGTGTCTTTTTCTGTGTGACTTATTTCACTTAGAATCGTCGTACCTAAATCCACTCATCATGCTGCTACTAGCCTTATGACGTTGATTTCATGGCTGAGTGATATTCCTTTGTACATAAGGACCACAACTTCTTTATCCATTTTTCTCTTTCCTGGGATATTTAAGGTGTAACGAAGTGGAGGTTCTTGTCAACAGAGCAGCCCTAAATGTTGGGGTGCCTGTGTCTTGCTGATTTTTAGTTTTCCCAATTTATACGCCCATGAGTGGAACTGCCCTATGCTCTCTAAGCTGAGTTTTTTAGATGTTTCAGGACACACCGTACACTTCTCCAGAGTGGCTGTTGGCTAATTTACATCCCGCCCATCATCGTAGCAAGGCTCCCGTTTCCTCATGGCCTGCCCTGCATTTCTGGTTTTGACACTTTATTCAGCTTGGCCCTTTTGACCGATGGGAAGCGAGACTTCTTTGTAGCGCTGATTTGCCTTTCCAGGTTGCTTGCTTGGCCAAAAAGGGCGTATGCGTTTTTTCCTGAATATATTCAGGAAAAAACGCATACGCCCTTTTTGGCCAAGGGCAACATTGTCGAGGTTTTGCCGCTTTTCCTGTGCTTTAAAGGCGATTCGAATCTCCCTTCTGAAATCTGTTTCCTGCAATTCCGCCTTGCTTTCAAATCCTCTTCGTTGCCTTCCCTCAATATATTTGTGGACGAGAGTGATCATTTATAAGTCTGCAGGTTTGTGAATTGCAGTGCCCCTGAGCTCCATTTTTCAACTCGCTTTCTTGGGAGCTGGCCGCAAAAGCGCAGGATTGCTTCAGGCCCTATTCTGGTCCTGGGCGGCAGGCTGAGCCTGTGCTTAATTCTTCTTCCTGATGGGAAAATAGAGTGACCTGTGCCTCTCCCAACACCTAGAGCTAGTCTCTCATTGGTTCCCCCTCTTCCCGTTCATCCTCAGGACAAATTGCAACCTGTACGGAACAGGAGGTTAAAGGTGCTGATTCTCCAAGGAGGGAGATTGCTAGTAAAGCGGCTGGAATGGCGAACCCGAGCACAAGGAGATGAGAAATGAGGTGTGTTTTAGAAACCTTTCGCGATCACACGGTGTACCATCTTCTGGGTTTCTCATGCATGTTTTCGATGTAGGAAGATGCCCTTGAACCTGGAGATTTGAAACCCATGGGATGGGTACCACGCAGTATTACTTTAAAGGGTCTGCGTTTCCTCACCCAAGCTCACCAAACCTCTCAGCCCCAAGAGTGTCCACCCTTATGTCTCAATCAGCTGTGGGCCTCTACACGGTCAATCCAGGTGGCATCACAGCCCCTGAACGAATTTTGTAAGAATTTCTCTCTCTTTCACTGTCTTTGTTTCACAGGATTTTAAAAGTAATTGATTTTTATAATGGGGTTTAGCTGCTTTTCACTGCTATGTTTATGTCACTTTACACCCACTTGACTCACTTACAGAGAGATATCAATACATAGGTTTTAAGATTCTTACTAGTCAGATATATTCTTGGGCCGTGAATAGGGGGTGTTGAGTCCAATTCACTGAGCAAGGAGTAGGTCTTGTCTATTACATATTGGGTTTATGGAACGGTATCTGAGCTAATTTGAAACCCTTGTTTTATGCATCACCCCACCTCACCTTTCCCGTTAAGCAGCCATAGTGTGTTTTCTAAACGTGTGACTCTGTTCTGTTTTGTAATTCAGTTCAAGGGTAGCGGTTTTTACATTCCCTCTATAAGTGATATCTTATGATAAGTGTCTTTTTCTGTGTGACTTATTTCACTTAGAATCGTCGTACCTAAATCCTCTCATCATGCTGCTACTAGCCTTATGACGTTGATTTCATGGCTGAGTGATATTCCATTGTACATAAGGACCACAACTTATTTATCCATCTTTCTCTTTCCTGAGATATTTAAGGTGTAACGAAGTGGAGTTTCTTGTCAACAGAGCAGCCCTAAACGTTGGGGTGCCTGTGTCTTGCTGATTTTTAGTTTTCCCAATTTATACGCCCATGAGTGGAAGTGCCCTATGCTCTCTAAGCTGAGTTTTTTAGATGTTTCAGGACACACCGTACACTTCTCCAGAGTGGCTGTTGGCAATTTACATCCCGCCCATCAGCGTAGCAAGGCTCCCGTTTCTCCATGGCCTGCCCTGCAGTTCTGGTTTTGACACTTTATTCAGCTTGGCCCTTTTGACCGATGGGAAGCGAGACTTCTTTGTAGCGCTGATTTGCCTTTCCAGGTTGCTTGCTTGGCCAAAAAGGGCGTATGCGTTTTTTCCTGAATATATTCAGGAAAAAACGCATACGCCGTTTTTGGCCAAGGGCATCATTGTCGAGGTTTTGCCGCTTTTCTTGTGCTTTAAAGGCGATTCGAATCTCCCTCCTGAAATCTGTTTCCTGCAATTCTGCCTTGCTTTCAAATCCTCTTCGTTGCCTTCCCTCAATATATTTGTGGACGAGAATGAACATTTATAAGTCTGCAGGTTTGTGAATTGCAGTGCGCCTGAGCTCCATTTTTCAACTCGCTTTCTTGGGAGCTGGCCGCAAAAGCGCAGGTTTGCTTCAGGCCCTATTCTGGTCCCGGGCGGCAGGCTGAGCCTGTGCTTAATTCTTCTTCCTGATGGGAAAATAGAGTGACCTGTGCCTGTCCCAACACCTAGAGCTAGTCTCTCATTGGTTCCCCCTCTTCCCGTTCATCCTCAGGACAAATTGCAACCTGTACGGAACAGGAGGTTAAAGGTGCTGATTCTCCAAGGAGGGAGATTGCTAGTAAAGCGGCTGGAATGGCGAACCCGAGCACAAGGAGATGAGAAATGAGGTGTGTTTTAGAAACCTTTCCCGATCACACGGTGTACCATCTTCTGCGTTCCTCATGCATGTTTTCGATGTAGGAAGATGGCCTTGACCCTGGAGATTTGGGACCCATGGGATGGGTACCACGCAGTATTACTTTAAAGGGTCTGCGTTTGCTCACCCAACCTCACCAAACCTCTCAGCCCCAAGAGTGTCCACCCTTATGTCTCAATCAGCTGTGGGTCTATACATGGTCAATCCAGATGGCATCACAGCCCCTGAACGAATTTTGTAAGAATTTCTCTCTCTTTCACTGTCTTTGTTTCACAGGATTTTAAAAGTAATTGATTTTTATAATGGGGTTTAGCTGCTTTTCACTGCTGTGTTTATGTCACTTTACACCCACTTGACTCACTTACAGAGAGATATCAATACATAGGTTTTAAGATTCTTACTAGTCAGATATATTCTTGGGCCGTGAATAGGGGGTGTCGAGTCCAATTCACTGAGCAAGGAGTAGGTCTTGTCTATTACATATTGGGTTTATGGAACGGTATGTGAGCTAATTTGAAACCCTTGTTTTATGCATCGCCCCACATCACCTTTCCCGTTAAGCAGCCATAGTGTGTTTTCTAAACGTGTGACTCTGTTCTGTTTTGTAATTCAGTTCAAGGGTAGCGGTTTTTACTTTCCCTCTATAAGTGATATCTTATGATAAGTGTCTTTTTCTGTGTGACTTATTTCACTTAGAATCGTCGGACCTAAATCCACTCATCATGCTGCTACTAGCCTTATGACGTTGATTTCATGGCTGAGTGATATTCCATTGTACATAAGGACCACAACATCTTTATCCATTTTTCTCTTTCCTGAGATATTTAAGGTGTAACGAAGTTGGAGGTTCTTGTCAATAGAGCAGCCCTAAACTTTGGGGTGCCTGTGTCTTGCTGGTTTTTAATTTTCCCACTTTATACGCCCATGAGTGGAAGTGCCCTATGCTCTCTAAGCTGAGTTTTTTAGATGTTTCAGGACACACCGTACACTTCTCCAGAGTGGCTGTTGGCAATTTACATCCCGCCCATCATCGTAACAAGGCTCCCGTTTCCTCATGGCCTGCCCTGCATTTCTGGTTTTGACACTTTATTCAGCATGGCCCTTTTGACCGATGGGAAGCGAGACTTCTTTGTAGCGCTGATTTGCCTTTCCAGGTTGCTTGGTTGGCCAAAAGGGCGTATGCGTTTTTTCCTGAATATATTCAGGAAAAAACGCATACGCCCTTTTTGGCCAAGGGCATCATTGTCGATGTTTTGCCGCTTTTCCTGTGCTTTAAAGGCGATTCGAATCTCCCTCCTGAAATCTGTTTCCTGCAATTCTGCCTTGCTTTAAATCCTCTTCGTTGCCTTCCCTCAATATATTTGTGGACGAGAGTGATCATTTATAAGTCTGCAGGTTTGTGAATTGCAGTGCCCCTGAGCTCCATTTTTCAACTCGCTTTCTTGGGAGCTGGCCGCAAAAGCGCAGGATTGCTTCAGGCCCTATTCTGGTCCCGGGCGGCAGGCTGAGCCTGTGCTTAATTCTTCTTCCTGATGGGAAAATAGAGTGACCTGTGCCTGTCCCAACACCTAGAGCTAGTCTCTCATTGTTTTCCCCTCTTCCCGTTCATCCTCAGGACAAATTGCAACCTGTATGGAACAGGAGGTTAAAGGTGCTGATTCTCCAAGGAGGGAGATTGCTAGTAAAGCAGCTGGAATGGCGAACCCGAGCACAAGGAGATGAGAAATGAGGTGCGTTTTAGAAACCTTTCGCGATCACACGGTGTACCATCTTCTGGGTATCTCATGCATGTTTTCGATGTAGGAAGATGCCCTTGAACCTGGAGATTTGGGACCCATGGGATGGGTAGCACGCAGTATTACTTTAAAGGGTCTGCGTTTGCTCACCCAACCTCACCAAACCTCTCAGCCCCAAGAGTGTCCACCCTTATGTCTCAATCAGCTGTGGGTCTATACATGGTCAATCCAGGTGGCGTCACAGTCCCTGAACGAATTTTGTAAGAATTTCTCTCTCTTTCACTGTCTTTGTTTCACAGGTTTATAAAAGTAATTGATTTTTATAATGGGGTTTAGCTGCTTTTCACTGCTGTGTTTATGTCACTTTACACCCACTTGACTCACTTACAGAGAGATATCAATACATAGGTTTTAAGATTCTTACTAATCAGATATATTCTTGGGCCGTGAATATGGGGTGTTGAGTCCAATTCACTGAGCAAGGAGTAGGTGTTGTCTGTTACATATTGGGTTTATGGAACGGTATCTGAGCTAATTTGAAACCCTTGTTTTATGCATCACCCCACCTCACCTTTCCCCTTAAGCAGCCATAGTGTGTTTTGTAAAAGTGTGACTCTGTTCTGTTTTGTAATTCAGTTCAAGGGTAGCGGTTTTTACATTCCCTCTATAAGTGATATCTTATGATAAGTGTCTTTTTCTGTGTGACTTATTTCACTTAGAATCGTCGTACCTAAATCCACTCATCATGCTGCTACTTGCCTTATGACGTTGATTTCATGGCTGAGTGATATTCCTTTGTACATAAGGACCACAACTTCTTTATCCATTTTTCTCTTTCCTGGGATATTTAAGGTGTAACGAAGTGGAGGTTCTTGTCAACAGAGCAGCCCTAAATGTTGGGGTGCCTGTGTCTTGCTGATTTTTAGTTTTCCCAATTTATACGCCCATGAGTGGAACTGCCCTATGCTCTCTAAGCTGAGTTTTTTAGATGTTTCTGGACACACCGTACACTTCTCCAGAGTGGGTGTTGGCAATTTACATCCCGCCCATCATCGTAGCAAGGCTCCCGTTTCCTCATGGCCTGCCCTGCATTTCTGGTTTTGACACTTTATTCAGCATGGCCCTTTTGACCGATGGGAAGCGAGACTTCTTTGTAGTGCTGATTTGCCTTTCCAGGTTGCTTGGTTGGCCAAAAAGGGCGTATGCGTTTTTTCCTGAATATATTCAGGAAAAAACGCATACGCCCTTTTTGGCCAAGGGCATCATTGTCGAGGTTTTGCCGCTTTTCCTGTGCTTTAAAGGCGATTCGTATCTCCCTCCTGAAATCTGTTTCCTGCAATTCTGCCTTGCTTTAAATCCTCTTCGTTGCCTTCCCTCAATATATTTGTGGACGAGAGTGATCATTTATAAGTCTGCAGGTTTGTGAATTGCAGTGCCCCTGAGCTCCATTTTTCAACTCGCTTTCTTGGGAGCTGGCCGCAAAAGCGCAGGAATTCTTCAAGCCCTATTCTGGTCCCGGGCGGCAGGCTGAGCCTGTGCTTAATTCTTCTTCCTGATGGGAAAATAGAGTGACCTGTGCCTTTCCCAACACCTAGAGCTAGTCTCTCATTGTTTTCCCCTCTTCCCGTTCATCCTCAGGACAAATTGCAACCTGTACGGAACAGGAGGTTAAAGGTGCTGATTCTCCAAGGAGGGAGATTGCTAGTAAAGCAGCTGGAATGGCGAACCCGAGCACAAGGAGATGAGAAATGAGGTGCGTTTTAGAAACCTTTCGCGATCACACGGTGTACCATCTTCTGGGTTTCTCATGCATGTTTTCGATGTAGGAAGATGCCCTTGAACCTGGAGATTTGGGACCCATGGGATGGGTACCACGCAGTTTTACTTTAAAGGGTCTGCGTTTGCTCACCCAACCTCACCAAACCTCTCAGCCCCAAGAGTGTCCACCCTTATGTCTGAATCAGCTGTGGGTCTATACATGGTCAATCCAGGTGGCATCACAGCCCCTGAACGAATTTTGTAAGAATTTCTCTCTCTTTCACTGTCTTTGTTTCACAGGATTTTAAAAGTAATTGATTTTTATAATGGGGTTTAGCTGCTTTTCACTGCTGTGTTTATGTCACTTTACAGCCACTTGACTCACTTACAGAGAGATATCAATACATAGGTTTTAAGATTCTTACTACTCAGATATATTCTTGGGCCGTGAATAGGGGGAGTCGAGTCCAATTCACTGAGCAAGGAGTAGGTCTTGTCTATAAGATATTGGGTTTATGGAACGGTATCTGAGCTCATTTGAAACCCTTGTTTTATGCATCACCCCACCTCACCTTTCCCGTTAAGCAGCCATAGTGTGTTTTCTAAATGTGTGACTCTGTTCTGTTTTGTAATTCAGTTCAAGGGTAGCGGTTTTTACATTCCCTCTATAAGTGATATCTTATGATAAGTGTCTTTTTCTCTGTGACTAATTTCACTTAGAATCGTCGTACCTAAATCCTCTCATCATGCTGCTACTAGCCTTATGACGTTGATTTCATGGCTGAGTGATATTCCATTGTACATAAGGACCACAACTTATTTATCCATTTTTCTCTTTCCTGAGATATTTAAGGTGTAACGAACTGGAGGTTCTTGTCAACATAGCAGCCCTAAACGTTGGGGTGCCTGTGTCTTGCTGATTTTTAGTTTTCCCAATTTATACGCCCATGAGTGGAAGTGCCCTGTGCTCCCTAAGCTGAGTTTTTTAGATGTTTCAGGACACACCGTACACTTCTCCAGAGTGGCTGTTGGCAACTTACATACCGCCCATCAGCTTAGCAAGGCTCCCGTTTCTCCATGGCCTGCCCTGCATTTCTGGTTTTGACACTTTATTCAGCATGGCCCTTTTGACCGATGGGAAGCGAGACTTCTTTGTAGCGCTGATTTGCCTTTCCAGGTTGGTTGGTTGGCCAAAAAGGGCGTATGCGTTTTTTCCTGAATATATTCAGGAAAAAACGCATACGCCCTTTTTGGCCAAGGGCATCATTGTCGAGGTTTTGCCGCTTTTCTTGTGCTTTAAAGGCGATTCGAATCTCCCTCCTGAAATCTGTTTCCTGCAATTCTGCCTTGCTTTCAAATCCTCTTCGTTCCCTTCCCTCAATATATTTGTGGACGAGAGTGAACATTTATAAGTCTGCAGGTTTGTGAATTGCAGTGCGCCTGAGCTCCATTTTTCAACTCGCTTTCTTGGGAGCTGGCCGCAAAAGCGCAGGATTGCTTCAGGCCCTATAGTGGTCCCGGGGGGTAGGCTGAGCCTGTGCTTAATTCTTCTTCCTGATGGGAAAATAGAGTGACCTGTGCCTGTCCCAACACCTAGAGCTAGTCTCTCATTGGTTCCCCCTCTTCCCTTTTATCTTCAGGACAAATTGCAAACTGTACGGAACAGGAGGTTAAAGGTGCTGATTCTCCAAGGAGGGAGATTGCTAGTAAACTGGCTGGAATGGCGAACCCGAGCACAAGGAGATGAGAAATGAGGAGTGTTTTAGAAACCTTTCCCGATCACACGGTGTACCATCTTCTGGGTTTCTCATGCATGTTTTCGATGTAGGAAGATGCCCTTGAACCTGGAGATTTGGGACCCATGGGATGGATACCACGCAGTATTACTTTAAAGGGTCTGCGTTTGCTCACCCAACCTCACCAAACCTCTCAGCCCCAAGAGTGTTCACCCTTATGTCTCAATCAGCTGTGGGTCTATACATGGTCAATCCAGGTGGCATCACAGCCCCTGAACGAATTTTGTAAGAATTTCTCTCTCTTTCACTGTCTTTGTTTCACAGGTTTTTAAAAGTAATTGATTTTTATAATGGGGTTTAGCTGCTTTTCACTGCTGTGTTTATGTCACTTTACACCCACTTGACTCACTTACAGAGAGATATCAATACATAGGTTTTAAGATTCTTACTAATCAGATATATTCTTGGGCCGTGAATAGGGGGTGTTGAGTCCAATTCACTGAGCAAGGAGTAGGTCTTGTCTGTTACATATTGGGTTTATGGAACGGTATCTGAGCTAATTTGAAACCCTTGTTTTATGCATCACCCCACCTCACATTTCCCCTTAAGCAGCCATAGTGTGTTTTGTAAAAGTGTGACTCTGTTCTGTTTTGTAATTCAGTTCAAGGGTAGCGGTTTTTACATTCCCTCTATAAGTGATATCTTATGATAAGTGTCTTTTTCTGTGTGACTTATTTCACTTAGAATCGTCGTACCTAAATCCACTCATCATGCTGCTACTAGCCTTATGACGTTGATTTCATGGCTGAGTGATATTCCTTTGTACATAAGGACCACAACTTCTTTATCCATTTTTCTCTTTCCTGGGATATTTAAGGTGTAACGAAGTGGAGGTTCTTGTCAACAGAGCAGCCCTAAATGTTGGGGTGCCTGTGTCTTGCTGATTTTTAGTTTTCCCAATTTATACGCCCATGAGTGGAACTGCCCTATGCTCTCTAAGCTGAGTTTTTTAGATGTTTCAGGACACACCGTACACTTCTCCAGAGTGGCTGTTGGCTAATTTACATCCCGCCCATCATCGTAGCAAGGCTCCCGTTTCCTCATGGCCTGCCCTGCATTTCTGGTTTTGACACTTTATTCAGCTTGGCCCTTTTGACCGATGGGAAGCGAGACTTCTTTGTAGCGCTGATTTGCCTTTCCAGGTTGCTTGCTTGGCCAAAAAGGGCGTATGCGTTTTTTCCTGAATATATTCAGGAAAAAACGCATACGCCCTTTTTGGCCAAGGGCAACATTGTCGAGGTTTTGCCGCTTTTCCTGTGCTTTAAAGGCGATTCGAATCTCCCTTCTGAAATCTGTTTCCTGCAATTCCGCCTTGCTTTCAAATCCTCTTCGTTGCCTTCCCTCAATATATTTGTGGACGAGAGTGATCATTTATAAGTCTGCAGGTTTGTGAATTGCAGTGCCCCTGAGCTCCATTTTTCAACTCGCTTTCTTGGGAGCTGGCCGCAAAAGCGCAGGATTGCTTCAGGCCCTATTCTGGTCCTGGGCGGCAGGCTGAGCCTGTGCTTAATTCTTCTTCCTGATGGGAAAATAGAGTGACCTGTGCCTCTCCCAACACCTAGAGCTAGTCTCTCATTGGTTCCCCCTCTTCCCGTTCATCCTCAGGACAAATTGCAACCTGTACGGAACAGGAGGTTAAAGGTGCTGATTCTCCAAGGAGGGAGATTGCTAGTAAAGCGGCTGGAATGGCGAACCCGAGCACAAGGAGATGAGAAATGAGGTGTGTTTTAGAAACCTTTCGCGATCACACGGTGTACCATCTTCTGGGTTTCTCATGCATGTTTTCGATGTAGGAAGATGCCCTTGAACCTGGAGATTTGAAACCCATGGGATGGGTACCACGCAGTATTACTTTAAAGGGTCTGCGTTTCCTCACCCAAGCTCACCAAACCTCTCAGCCCCAAGAGTGTCCACCCTTATGTCTCAATCAGCTGTGGGCCTCTACACGGTCAATCCAGGTGGCATCACAGCCCCTGAACGAATTTTGTAAGAATTTCTCTCTCTTTCACTGTCTTTGTTTCACAGGATTTTAAAAGTAATTGATTTTTATAATGGGGTTTAGCTGCTTTTCACTGCTATGTTTATGTCACTTTACACCCACTTGACTCACTTACAGAGAGATATCAATACATAGGTTTTAAGATTCTTACTAGTCAGATATATTCTTGGGCCGTGAATAGGGGGTGTTGAGTCCAATTCACTGAGCAAGGAGTAGGTCTTGTCTATTACATATTGGGTTTATGGAACGGTATCTGAGCTAATTTGAAACCCTTGTTTTATGCATCACCCCACCTCACCTTTCCCGTTAAGCAGCCATAGTGTGTTTTCTAAACGTGTGACTCTGTTCTGTTTTGTAATTCAGTTCAAGGGTAGCGGTTTTTACATTCCCTCTATAAGTGATATCTTATGATAAGTGTCTTTTTCTGTGTGACTTATTTCACTTAGAATCGTCGTACCTAAATCCTCTCATCATGCTGCTACTAGCCTTATGACGTTGATTTCATGGCTGAGTGATATTCCATTGTACATAAGGACCACAACTTATTTATCCATCTTTCTCTTTCCTGAGATATTTAAGGTGTAACGAAGTGGAGTTTCTTGTCAACAGAGCAGCCCTAAACGTTGGGGTGCCTGTGTCTTGCTGATTTTTAGTTTTCCCAATTTATACGCCCATGAGTGGAAGTGCCCTATGCTCTCTAAGCTGAGTTTTTTAGATGTTTCAGGACACACCGTACACTTCTCCAGAGTGGCTGTTGGCAATTTACATCCCGCCCATCAGCGTAGCAAGGCTCCCGTTTCTCCATGGCCTGCCCTGCAGTTCTGGTTTTGACACTTTATTCAGCTTGGCCCTTTTGACCGATGGGAAGCGAGACTTCTTTGTAGCGCTGATTTGCCTTTCCAGGTTGCTTGCTTGGCCAAAAAGGGCGTATGCGTTTTTTCCTGAATATATTCAGGAAAAAACGCATACGCCGTTTTTGGCCAAGGGCATCATTGTCGAGGTTTTGCCGCTTTTCTTGTGCTTTAAAGGCGATTCGAATCTCCCTCCTGAAATCTGTTTCCTGCAATTCTGCCTTGCTTTCAAATCCTCTTCGTTGCCTTCCCTCAATATATTTGTGGACGAGAATGAACATTTATAAGTCTGCAGGTTTGTGAATTGCAGTGCGCCTGAGCTCCATTTTTCAACTCGCTTTCTTGGGAGCTGGCCGCAAAAGCGCAGGTTTGCTTCAGGCCCTATTCTGGTCCCGGGCGGCAGGCTGAGCCTGTGCTTAATTCTTCTTCCTGATGGGAAAATAGAGTGACCTGTGCCTGTCCCAACACCTAGAGCTAGTCTCTCATTGGTTCCCCCTCTTCCCGTTCATCCTCAGGACAAATTGCAACCTGTACGGAACAGGAGGTTAAAGGTGCTGATTCTCCAAGGAGGGAGATTGCTAGCAAAGCGGCTGGAATGGCGAACCCGAGCACAAGGAGATGAGAAATGAGGTGTGTTTTAGAAACCTTTCCCGATCACACGGTGTACCATCTTCTGCGTTCCTCATGCATGTTTTCGATGTAGGAAGATGGCCTTGACCCTGGAGATTTGGGACCCATGGGATGGGTACCACGCAGTATTACTTTAAAGGGTCTGCGTTTGCTCACCCAACCTCACCAAACCTCTCAGCCCCAAGAGTGTCCACCCTTATGTCTCAATCAGCTGTGGGTCTATACATGGTCAATCCAGATGGCATCACAGCCCCTGAACGAATTTTGTAAGAATTTCTCTCTCTTTCACTGTCTTTGTTTCACAGGATTTTAAAAGTAATTGATTTTTATAATGGGGTTTAGCTGCTTTTCACTGCTGTGTTTATGTCACTTTACACCCACTTGACTCACTTACAGAGAGATATCAATACATAGGTTTTAAGATTCTTACTAGTCAGATATATTCTTGGGCCGTGAATAGGGGGTGTCGAGTCCAATTCACTGAGCAAGGAGTAGGTCTTGTCTATTACATATTGGGTTTATGGAACGGTATGTGAGCTAATTTGAAACCCTTGTTTTATGCATCGCCCCACATCACCTTTCCCGTTAAGCAGCCATAGTGTGTTTTCTAAACGTGTGACTCTGTTCTGTTTTGTAATTCAGTTCAAGGGTAGCGGTTTTTACTTTCCCTCTATAAGTGATATCTTATGATAAGTGTCTTTTTCTGTGTGACTTATTTCACTTAGAATCGTCGGACCTAAATCCACTCATCATGCTGCTACTAGCCTTATGACGTTGATTTCATGGCTGAGTGATATTCCATTGTACATAAGGACCACAACATCTTTATCCATTTTTCTCTTTCCTGAGATATTTAAGGTGTAACGAAGTTGGAGGTTCTTGTCAATAGAGCAGCCCTAAACTTTGGGGTGCCTGTGTCTTGCTGGTTTTTAATTTTCCCACTTTATACGCCCATGAGTGGAAGTGCCCTATGCTCTCTAAGCTGAGTTTTTTAGATGTTTCAGGACACACCGTACACTTCTCCAGAGTGGCTGTTGGCAATTTACATCCCGCCCATCATCGTAACAAGGCTCCCGTTTCCTCATGGCCTGCCCTGCATTTCTGGTTTTGACACTTTATTCAGCATGGCCCTTTTGACCGATGGGAAGCGAGACTTCTTTGTAGCGCTGATTTGCCTTTCCAGGTTGCTTGGTTGGCCAAAAGGGCGTATGCGTTTTTTCCTGAATATATTCAGGAAAAAACGCATACGCCCTTTTTGGCCAAGGGCATCATTGTCGATGTTTTGCCGCTTTTCCTGTGCTTTAAAGGCGATTCGAATCTCCCTCCTGAAATCTGTTTCCTGCAATTCTGCCTTGCTTTAAATCCTCTTCGTTGCCTTCCCTCAATATATTTGTGGACGAGAGTGATCATTTATAAGTCTGCAGGTTTGTGAATTGCAGTGCCCCTGAGCTCCATTTTTCAACTCGCTTTCTTGGGAGCTGGCCGCAAAAGCGCAGGATTGCTTCAGGCCCTATTCTGGTCCCGGGCGGCAGGCTGAGCCTGTGCTTAATTCTTCTTCCTGATGGGAAAATAGAGTGACCTGTGCCTGTCCCAACACCTAGAGCTAGTCTCTCATTGTTTTCCCCTCTTCCCGTTCATCCTCAGGACAAATTGCAACCTGTATGGAACAGGAGGTTAAAGGTGCTGATTCTCCAAGGAGGGAGATTGCTAGTAAAGCAGCTGGAATGGCGAACCCGAGCACAAGGAGATGAGAAATGAGGTGCGTTTTAGAAACCTTTCGCGATCACACGGTGTACCATCTTCTGGGTATCTCATGCATGTTTTCGATGTAGGAAGATGCCCTTGAACCTGGAGATTTGGGACCCATGGGATGGGTAGCACGCAGTATTACTTTAAAGGGTCTGCGTTTGCTCACCCAACCTCACCAAACCTCTCAGCCCCAAGAGTGTCCACCCTTATGTCTCAATCAGCTGTGGGTCTATACATGGTCAATCCAGGTGGCGTCACAGTCCCTGAACGAATTTTGTAAGAATTTCTCTCTCTTTCACTGTCTTTGTTTCACAGGTTTATAAAAGTAATTGATTTTTATAATGGGGTTTAGCTGCTTTTCACTGCTGTGTTTATGTCACTTTACACCCACTTGACTCACTTACAGAGAGATATCAATACATAGGTTTTAAGATTCTTACTAATCAGATATATTCTTGGGCCGTGAATATGGGGTGTTGAGTCCAATTCACTGAGCAAGGAGTAGGTGTTGTCTGTTACATATTGGGTTTATGGAACGGTATCTGAGCTAATTTGAAACCCTTGTTTTATGCATCACCCCACCTCACCTTTCCCCTTAAGCAGCCATAGTGTGTTTTGTAAAAGTGTGACTCTGTTCTGTTTTGTAATTCAGTTCAAGGGTAGCGGTTTTTACATTCCCTCTATAAGTGATATCTTATGATAAGTGTCTTTTTCTGTGTGACTTATTTCACTTAGAATCGTCGTACCTAAATCCACTCATCATGCTGCTACTTGCCTTATGACGTTGATTTCATGGCTGAGTGATATTCCTTTGTACATAAGGACCACAACTTCTTTATCCATTTTTCTCTTTCCTGGGATATTTAAGGTGTAACGAAGTGGAGGTTCTTGTCAACAGAGCAGCCCTAAATGTTGGGGTGCCTGTGTCTTGCTGATTTTTAGTTTTCCCAATTTATACGCCCATGAGTGGAACTGCCCTATGCTCTCTAAGCTGAGTTTTTTAGATGTTTCTGGACACACCGTACACTTCTCCAGAGTGGGTGTTGGCAATTTACATCCCGCCCATCATCGTAGCAAGGCTCCCGTTTCCTCATGGCCTGCCCTGCATTTCTGGTTTTGACACTTTATTCAGCATGGCCCTTTTGACCGATGGGAAGCGAGACTTCTTTGTAGCGCTGATTTGCCTTTCCAGGTTGCTTGGTTGGCCAAAAAGGGCGTATGCGTTTTTTCCTGAATATATTCAGGAAAAAACGCATACGCCCTTTTTGGCCAAGGGCATCATTGTCGAGGTTTTGCCGCTTTTCCTGTTCCTCGAAGGCGATTCGAATCTCCCTCCTGAAATCTGTTTCCTGCAATTCTGCCTTGCTTTAAATCCTCTTCGTTGCCTTCCCTCAATATATTTGTGGACGAGAGTGATCATTTATAAGTCTGCAGGTTTGTGAATTGCAGTGCCCCTGAGCTCCATTTTTCAACTCGCTTTCTTGGGAGCTGGCCGCAAAAGCGCAGGAATTCTTCAAGCCCTATTCTGGTCCCGGGCGGCAGGCTGAGCCTGTGCTTAATTCTTCTTCCTGATGGGAAAATAGAGTGACCTGTGCCTGTCCCAACACCTAGAGCTAGTCTCTCATTGTTTTCCCCTCTTCCCGTTCATCCTCAGGACAAATTGCAACCTGTACGGAACAGGAGGTTAAAGGTGCTGATTCTCCAAGGAGGGAGATTGCTAGTAAAGCAGCTGGAATGGCGAACCCGAGCACAAGGAGATGAGAAATGAGGTGCGTTTTAGAAACCTTTCGCGATCACACGGTGTACCATCTTCTGGGTTTCTCATGCATGTTTTCGATGTAGGAAGATGCCCTTGAACCTGGAGATTTGGGACCCATGGGATGGGTACCACGCAGTTTTACTTTAAAGGGTCTGCGTTTGCTCACCCAACCTCACCAAACCTCTCAGCCCCAAGAGTGTCCACCCTTATGTCTGAATCAGCTGTGGGTCTATACATGGTCAATCCAGGTGGCATCACAGCCCCTGAACGAATTTTGTAAGAATTTCTCTCTCTTTCACTGTCTTTGTTTCACAGGATTTTAAAAGTAATTGATTTTTATAATGGGGTTTAGCTGCTTTTCACTGCTGTGTTTATGTCACTTTACAGCCACTTGACTCACTTACAGAGAGATATCAATACATAGGTTTTAAGATTCTTACTACTCAGATATATTCTTGGGCCGTGAATAGGGGGAGTCGAGTCCAATTCACTGAGCAAGGAGTAGGTCTTGTCTATAAGATATTGGGTTTATGGAACGGTATCTGAGCTCATTTGAAACCCTTGTTTTATGCATCACCCCACCTCACCTTTCCCGTTAAGCAGCCATAGTGTGTTTTCTAAATGTGTGACTCTGTTCTGTTTTGTAATTCAGTTCAAGGGTAGCGGTTTTTACATTCCCTCTATAAGTGATATCTTATGATAAGTGTCTTTTTCTCTGTGACTAATTTCACTTAGAATCGTCGTACCTAAATCCTCTCATCATGCTGCTACTAGCCTTATGACGTTGATTTCATGGCTGAGTGATATTCCATTGTACATAAGGACCACAACTTATTTATCCATTTTTCTCTTTCCTGAGATATTTAAGGTGTAACGAACTGGAGGTTCTTGTCAACATAGCAGCCCTAAACGTTGGGGTGCCTGTGTCTTGCTGATTTTTAGTTTTCCCAATTTATACGCCCATGAGTGGAAGTGCCCTGTGCTCCCTAAGCTGAGTTTTTTAGATGTTTCAGGACACACCGTACACTTCTCCAGAGTGGCTGTTGGCAACTTACATACCGCCCATCAGCTTAGCAAGGCTCCCGTTTCTCCATGGCCTGCCCTGCATTTCTGGTTTTGACACTTTATTCAGCATGGCCCTTTTGACCGATGGGAAGCGAGACTTCTTTGTAGCGCTGATTTGCCTTTCCAGGTTGGTTGGTTGGCCAAAAAGGGCGTATGCGTTTTTTCCTGAATATATTCAGGAAAAAACGCATACGCCCTTTTTGGCCAAGGGCATCATTGTCGAGGTTTTGCCGCTTTTCTTGTGCTTTAAAGGCGATTCGAATCTCCCTCCTGAAATCTGTTTCCTGCAATTCTGCCTTGCTTTCAAATCCTCTTCGTTCCCTTCCCTCAATATATTTGTGGACGAGAGTGAACATTTATAAGTCTGCAGGTTTGTGAATTGCAGTGCGCCTGAGCTCCATTTTTCAACTCGCTTTCTTGGGAGCTGGCCGCAAAAGCGCAGGATTGCTTCAGGCCCTATAGTGGTCCCGGGGGGTAGGCTGAGCCTGTGCTTAATTCTTCTTCCTGATGGGAAAATAGAGTGACCTGTGCCTCTCCCAACACCTAGAGCTAGTCTCTCATTGGTTCCCCCTCTTCCCGTTCATCCTCAGGACAAATTGCAACCTGTACGGAACAGGAGGTTAAAGGTGCTGATTCTCCAAGGAGGGAGATTGCTAGTAAAGCGGCTGGAATGGCGAACCCGAGCACAAGGAGATGAGAAATGAGGTGTGTTTTAGAAACCTTTCGCGATCACACGGTGTACCATCTTCTGGGTTTCTCATGCATGTTTTCGATGTAGGAAGATGCCCTTGAACCTGGAGATTTGAAACCCATGGGATGGGTACCACGCAGTATTACTTTAAAGGGTCTGCGTTTCCTCACCCAAGCTCACCAAACCTCTCAGCCCCAAGAGTGTCCACCCTTATGTCTCAATCAGCTGTGGGCCTCTACACGGTCAATCCAGGTGGCATCACAGCCCCTGAACGAATTTTGTAAGAATTTCTCTCTCTTTCACTGTCTTTGTTTCACAGGATTTTAAAAGTAATTGATTTTTATAATGGGGTTTAGCTGCTTTTCACTGCTGTGTTTATGTCACTTTACACCCACTTGACTCACTTACAGAGAGATATCAATACATAGGTTTTAAGATTCTTACTAATCAGATATATTCTTGGGCCGTGAATATGGGGTGTTGAGTCCAATTCACTGAGCAAGGAGTAGGTGTTGTCTGTTACATATTGGGTTTATGGAACGGTATCTGAGCTAATTTGAAACCCTTGTTTTATGCATCACCCCACCTCACCTTTCCCCTTAAGCAGCCATAGTGTGTTTTGTAAAAGTGTGACTCTGTTCTGTTTTGTAATTCAGTTCAAGGGTAGCGGTTTTTACATTCCCTCTATAAGTGATATCTTATGATAAGTGTCTTTTTCTGTGTGACTTATTTCACTTAGAATCGTCGTACCTAAATCCACTCATCATGCTGCTACTTGCCTTATGACGTTGATTTCATGGCTGAGTGATATTCCTTTGTACATAAGGACCACAACTTCTTTATCCATTTTTCTCTTTCCTGGGATATTTAAGGTGTAACGAAGTGGAGGTTCTTGTCAACAGAGCAGCCCTAAATGTTGGGGTGCCTGTGTCTTGCTGATTTTTAGTTTTCCCAATTTATACGCCCATGAGTGGAACTGCCCTATGCTCTCTAAGCTGAGTTTTTTAGATGTTTCTGGACACACCGTACACTTCTCCAGAGTGGGTGTTGGCAATTTACATCCCGCCCATCATCGTAGCAAGGCTCCCGTTTCCTCATGGCCTGCCCTGCATTTCTGGTTTTGACACTTTATTCAGCATGGCCCTTTTGACCGATGGGAAGCGAGACTTCTTTGTAGCGCTGATTTGCCTTTCCAGGTTGCTTGGTTGGCCAAAAAGGGCGTATGCGTTTTTTCCTGAATATATTCAGGAAAAAACGCATACGCCCTTTTTGGCCAAGGGCATCATTGTCGAGGTTTTGCCGCTTTTCCTGTGCTTTAAAGGCGATTCGTATCTCCCTCCTGAAATCTGTTTCCTGCAATTCTGCCTTGCTTTAAATCCTCTTCGTTGCCTTCCCTCAATATATTTGTGGACGAGAGTGATCATTTATAAGTCTGCAGGTTTGTGAATTGCAGTGCCCCTGAGCTCCATTTTTCAACTCGCTTTCTTGGGAGCTGGCCGCAAAAGCGCAGGAATTCTTCAAGCCCTATTCTGGTCCCGGGCGGCAGGCTGAGCCTGTGCTTAATTCTTCTTCCTGATGGGAAAATAGAGTGACCTGTGCCTGTCCCAACACCTAGAGCTAGTCTCTCATTGTTTTCCCCTCTTCCCGTTCATCCTCAGGACAAATTGCAACCTGTACGGAACAGGAGGTTAAAGGTGCTGATTCTCCAAGGAGGGAGATTGCTAGTAAAGCAGCTGGAATGGCGAACCCGAGCACAAGGAGATGAGAAATGAGGTGCGTTTTAGAAACCTTTCGCGATCACACGGTGTACCATTTTCTGGGTTTCTCATGCATGTTTTCGATGTAGGAAGATGCCCTTGAACCTGGAGATTTGGGACCCATGGGATGGGTACCACGCAGTATTACTTTAAAGGGTCTGCGTTTGCTCACCCAACCTCACAAAACATCTCAGCCCCAAGAGTGTCCACCCTTATGTCTCAATCAGCTGTGGGTCTATACATGTTCAATCCAGGTGGCATCACAGTCCCTGAACGAATTTTGTAAGAATTTCTCTCTCTTTCACTGTCTTTGTTTCACAGGTTTTTAAAAGTAATTGATTTTTATAATGGGGTTTAGCTGCTTTTCACTGCTGTGTTTATGTCACTTTACACCCACTTGACTCACTTACAGAGAGATATCAATACATAGGTTTTAAGATTCTTACTAATCAGATATATTCTTGGGCCGGGAATATGGGGTGTTGAGTCCAATTCACTGAGCAAGGAGTAGGTCTTGTCTGTTACATATTGGGTTTATGGAACGGTATCTGAGCTAATTTGAAACCCTTGTTTTATGCATCAGCCCACCTCACCTTTCCCCTTAAGCAGCCATAGTGTGTTTTGTAAAAGTGTGACTCTGTTCTGTTTTGTAATTCAGTTCAAGGGTAGCGGTTTTTACATTCCCTCTATAAGTGATATCTTATGATAAGTGTCTTTTTCTGTGTGACTTATTTCACTTAGAATCGTCGTACCTAAATCCACTCATCATGCTGCTACTTGCCTTATGACGTTGATTTCATGGCTGAGTGATATTCCTTTGTACATAAGGACCACAACTTCTTTATCCATTTTTCTCTTTCCTGGGATATTTAAGGTGTAACGAAGTGGAGGTTCTTGTCAACAGAGCAGCCCTAAATGTTGGGGTGCCTGTGTCTTGCTGATTTTTAGTTTTCCCAATTTATACGCCCATGAGTGGAACTGCCCTATGCTCTCTAAGCTGAGTTTTTTAGATGTTTCTGGACACACCGTACACTTCTCCAGAGTGGGTGTTGGCAATTTACATCCCGCCCATCATCGTAGCAAGGCTCCCGTTTCCTCATGGCCTGCCCTGCATTTCTGGTTTTGACACTTTATTCAGCATGGCCCTTTTGACCGATGGGAAGCGAGACTTCTTTGTAGCGCTGATTTGCCTTTCCAGGTTGCTTGGTTGGCCAAAAAGGGCGTATGCGTTTTTTCCTGAATATATTCAGGAAAAAACGCATACGCCCTTTTTGGCCAAGGGCATCATTGTCGAGGTTTTGCCGCTTTTCCTGTGCTTTAAAGGCGATTCGTATCTCCCTCCTGAAATCTGTTTCCTGCAATTCTGCCTTGCTTTAAATCCTCTTCGTTGCCTTCCCTCAATATATTTGTGGACGAGAGTGATCATTTATAAGTCTGCAGGTTTGTGAATTGCAGTGCCCCTGAGCTCCATTTTTCAACTCGCTTTCTTGGGAGCTGGCCGCAAAAGCGCAGGAATTCTTCAAGCCCTATTCTGGTCCCGGGCGGCAGGCTGAGCCTGTGCTTAATTCTTCTTCCTGATGGGAAAATAGAGTGACCTGTGCCTGTCCCAACACCTAGAGCTAGTCTCTCATTGTTTTCCCCTCTTCCCGTTCATCCTCAGGACAAATTGCAACCTGTACGGAACAGGAGGTTAAAGGTGCTGATTCTCCAAGGAGGGAGATTGCTAGTAAAGCAGCTGGAATGGCGAACCCGAGCACAAGGAGATGAGAAATGAGGTGCGTTTTAGAAACCTTTCGCGATCACACGGTGTACCATCTTCTGGGTTTCTCATGCATGTTTTCGATGTAGGAAGATGCCCTTGAACCTGGAGATTTGGGACCCATGGGATGGGTACCACGCAGTATTACTTTAAAGGGTCTGCGTTTGCTCACCCAACCTCACAAAACATCTCAGCCCCAAGAGTGTCCACCCTTATGTCTCAATCAGCTGTGGGTCTATACATGTTCAATCCAGGTGGCATCACAGTCCCTGAACGAATTTTGTAAGAATTTCTCTCTCTTTCACTGTCTTTGTTTCACAGGTTTTTAAAAGTAATTGATTTTTATAATGGGGTTTAGCTGCTTTTCACTGCTGTGTTTATGTCACTTTACACCCACTTGACTCACTTACAGAGAGATATCAATACATAGGTTTCAAGATTCTTACTAATCAGATATATTCTTGGGCCGGGAATATGGGGTGTTGAGTCCAATTCACTGAGCAAGGAGTAGGTCTTGTCTGTTACATATTGGGTTTATGGAACGGTATCTGAGCTAATTTGAAACCCTTGTTTTATGCATCACCCCACCTCACCTTTCCCCTTAAGCAGCCATAGTGTGTTTTGTAAAAGTGTGACTCTGTTCTGTTTTGTAATTCAGTTCAAGGGTAGCGGTTTTTACATTCCCTCTATAAGTGATATCTTATGATAAGTGTCTTTTTCTGTGTGACTTATTTCACTTAGAATCGTCGTACCTAAATCCACTCATCATGCTGCTACTAGCCTTATGACGTTGATTTCATGGCTGAGTGATATTCCTTTGTACATAAGGACCACAACTTCTTTATCCATTTTTCTCTTTCCTGGGATATTTAAGGTGTAACGAAGTGGAGGTTCTTGTCAACAGAGCAGCCCTAAATGTTGGGGTGCCTGTGTCTTGCTGATTTTTAGTTTTCCCAATTTATACGCCCATGAGTGGAAGTGCCCTATGCTCTCTAAGCTGAGTTTTTTAGATGTTTCTGGACACACCGTACACTTCTCCAGAGTGGCTGTTGGCAATTTACATCCCGCCCATCATCGTAGCAAGGCTCCCGTTTCCTCATGGCCTGCCCTGCATTTCTGGTTTTGACACTTTATTCAGCATGGCCCTTTTGACCGATGGGAAGTGAGACTTCTTTGTAGCGCTGATTTGCCTTTCCAGGTTGCTTGGTTGGCCAAAAAGGGCGTATGCGTTTTTTCCTGAATATATTCAGGAAAAAACGCATACGCCCTTTTTGGCCAAGGGCATCATTGTCGAGGTTTTGCCGCTTTTCCTGTGCTTTAAAGGCGATTCGTATCTCCCTCCTGAAATCTGTTTCCTGCAATTCTGCCTTGCTTTAAATCCTCTTCGTTGCCTTCCCTCAATATATTTGTGGACGAGAGTGATCATTTATAAGTCTGCAGGTTTGTGAATTGCAGTGCCCCTGAGCTCCATTTTTCACCTCGCTTTCTTGGGAGCTGGCCGCAAAAGCGCAGGATTGCTTCAGGCCTTATTCTGGTCCCGGGCGGCAGGCTGAGCCTGTGCTTAATTCTTCTTCCTGATGGGAAAATAGAGTGACCTGTGCCTGTCCCAACACCTAGAGCTAGTCTCTCATTGTTTTCCCCTCTTCCCGTTCATCCTCAGGACAAATTGCAACCTGTACGGAACAGGAGGTTAAAGGTGCTGATTCTCCAAGGAGGGAGATTGCTAGTAAAGCAGCTGGAATGGCGAACCCGAGCACAAGGAGATGAGAAATGAGGTGCGTTTTAGAAACCTTTCGCGATCACACGGTGTACCATCTTCTGGGTTTCTCATGCATGTTTTCGATGTAGGAAGATGCCCTTGAACTTGGAGATTTGGAACCCATGGGATGGGTACCACGCAGTATTACTTTAAAGGGTCTGCGTTTCCTCACCCAACCTCACCAAACCTCTCAGCCCCAAGAGTGTCCACCCTTATGTCTCAATCAGCTGTGGGTCTATACATGGTCAATCCAGGTGGCATCACAGCCCCTGAACGAATTTTGTTAGAATTTCTCTCTCTTTCACTGTCTTTTTTTCACAGGTTTTTAAAAGTAATTGATTTTTATAATGGGGTTTAGCTGCTTTTCACTGCTGTGTTTATGTCACTTTACACCCACTTGACTCACTTACAGAGAGATATCAATACATAGGTTTTAAGATTCTTACTAGTCAGATATATTCTTGGGCCGTGAATAGGGGGTGTCGAGTCCAATTCACTGAGCAAGTAGTAGGTCTTGTCTATTAAATATTGGGTTTATGGAACGGTATCTGAGCTAATTTGAAACCCTTGTTTTATGCATCACCCCACCTCACCTTTCCCGTTAAGCAGCCATAGTGTGTTTTCTAAACGTGTGACTGTTCTGTTTTGTAATTCAGTTCAAGGGTAGCGGTTTTTACATTCCCTCTATAAGTGATATCTTATGATAAGTGTCTTTTTCTGTGTGACTTATTTCACTTAGAATCGTCGTACCTAAATCCTCTCATCATGCTGCTACTAGCCTTATGACGTTGATTTCATGGCTGAGTGATATTCCATTGTACATAAGGACCACAACTTATTTATCCATCTTTCTCTTTCCTGAGATATTTAAGGTGTAACGAAGTGGAGGTTCTTGTCAACAGAGCAGACCTAAACGTTGGGGTGCCTGTGTCTTGCTGATTTTAGTTTTCCCAATTTATACGCCCATGAGTGGAAGTGCCCTATGCTCTCTAAGCTGAGTTTTTTAGATGTTTCAGGACACACCGTACACTTCTCCAGAGTGGCTGTTGGCAATTTACATCCCGCCCATCAGCGTAGCAAGGCTCCCGTTTCTCCATGGCCTGCCCTGCATTTCTTGTTTTGACACTTTATTCAGCTTGGCCCTTTTGACCGATGGGAAGCGAGACTTCTTTGTAGCGCTGATTTGCCTTTCCAGGTTGCTTGGTTGGCCAAAAAGGGCGTATGCGTTTTTTCCTGAATATATTCAGGAAAAAACGAATACGCCGTTTTTGGCCAAGGGCATCATTGTCGAGGTTTTGCCGCTTTTCTTGTGCTTTAAAGGCGATTCGAATCTCCCTCCTGAAATCTGTTTCCTGCAATTCTGCCTTGCTTTCAAATCCTCTTCGTTGCCTTCCCTCAATATATTTGTGGACGAGAGTGAACATTTATAAGTCTGCAGGTTTGTGAATTGCAGTGCGCCTGAGCTCCATTTTTCAACTCGCTTTCTTGGGAGCTGGCCGCAAAAGCGCAGGTTTGCTTCAGGCCCTATTCTGGTCCCGGGCGGCAGGCTGAGCCTGTGCTTAATTCTTCTTCCTGATGGGAAAATAGAGTGACCTGTGCCTGTCCCAACACCTAGAGCTAGTCTCTCATTGGTTCCCCCTCTTCCCGTTCATCCTCAGGACAAATTGCAACCTGTACGGAACAGGAGGTTAAAGGTGCTGATTCTCCAAGGAGGGAGATTGCTAGTAAAGCGGCTGGAATGGCGAACCCGAGCACAAGGAGATGAGAAATGAGGTGTGTTTTAGAAACCTTTCCCGATCACACGGTGTACCATCTTCTGGGTTCCTCATGCATGTTTTCGATGTAGGAAGATGGCCTTGAACCTGGAGATTTGGGACCCATAGGATGGGTAACACGCAGTATTACTTTAAAGGGTCTGCGTTTGCTCACCCAACCTCACCAAACCTCTCAGCCCCAAGAGTGTCCACCCTTATGTCTCAATCAGCTGTGGGTCTATACATGGTCAATCCAGGTGGCATCACAGCCCCTGAACGAATTTTGTAAGAATTTCTCTCTCTTTCACTGTCTTTGTTTCACAGGTTTTTAAAAGTAATTGATTTTTATAATGGGGTTTAGCTGCTTTCACTGCTGTGTTTATGTCACTTTACACCCACTTGACTCACTTACAGAGAGATATCAATACATAGGTTTTAAGATTCTTACTAGTCAGATATATTCTTGGGCCGTGAATAGGGGGTGTTGAGTCCAATTCACTGAGCAAGGAGTAGGTCTTGTCTATTACATATTGGGTTTATGGAACGGTATCTGAGCTAATTTGAAACCCTTGTTTTATGCATCACCCCACCTCACCTTTCCCGTGAAGCAGCCATAGTGTGTTTTCTAAACGTGTGATTCTGTTCTGTTTTGTAATTCAGTTCAAGGGTAGCGGTTTTTACATTCCCTCTATAAGTGATATCTTATGATAAGTGTCTTTTTCTCTGTGACTTATTTCACTTAGAATCGTCGTACCTAAATCCACTCATCATGCTGCTACTAGCCTTATGACGTTGATTTCATGGCTGAGTGATATTCCATTGTACATAAGGACCACAACTTCTTTATCCATTTTTCTCTTTCCTGGGATATTTAAGGTGTAACGAAGTGGAGGTTCTTGTCAACAGAGCAGCCCTAAACGTTGGGGTGCCTGTGTCTTGCTGATTTTTAGTTTTCCCAATTTATACGCCCATGAGTGGAAGTGCCCTATGCTCTCTAAGCTGAGTTTTTTAGATGTTTCAGGACACACCGTACACTTCACCAGAGTGGCTGTTGGCAATTTACATCCCGCCCATCAGCGTAGCAAGGCTCCCGTTTCTAAATGGCCTTCCCTGCATTTCTGGTTTTGACACTTTATTCAGCATGGCCCTTTTGACCGATGGGAAGCGAGACTTCTTTGTAGCGCTGATTTGCCTTTCCAGGTTGCTTGCTTGGCCAAAAAGGGCGTATGCGTTTTTTCCTGAATATATTCAGGAAAAAACGCATACGCCCTTTTTGGCCATGGGCATCATTGTCGAGGTTTTGCCGCTTTTCCTGTGCTTTAAAGGCGATTCGAATCTCCCTCCTGAAATCTGTTTCCTGCAATTCTGCCTTGCTTTCAAATCCTCTTCGTTGCCTTCCCTCAATATATTTGTGGACGAGAGTGATCATTTATAAGTCTGCAGGTTTGTGAATTGCAGTGCCCCTGAGCTCCATTTTTCAACTCGCTTTCTTGGGAGCTGGCCGCAAAAGCGCAGGATTGCTTCAGGCCCTATTCTGGTCCTGGGCGGCAGGCTGAGCCTGTGCTTAATTCTTCTTCCTGATGGGAAAATAGAGTGACCTGTGCCTGTCCCAACACCTAGAGCTAGTCTCTCATTGGTTCCCCCTCTTCCCGTTCATCCTCAGGACAAATTGCAACCTGTACGGAACAGGAGGTTAAAGGTGCTGATTCTCCAAGGAGGGAGATTGCTAGTAAAGCGGCTGGAATGGCGAACCCGAGCACAAGGAGATGAGAAATGAGGTGTGTTTTAGAAACCTTTCCCGATCACACGGTGTACCATCTTCTGGGTTTCTCATGCATGTTTTCGATGTAGGAAGATGCCCTTGAACCTGGAGATTTGGGACCCATGGGATGGGTACCACGCAGTTTTACTTTAAAGGGTCTGCGTTTGCTCACCCAACCTCACCAAACCTCTCAGCCCCAAGAGTGTCCACCCTTATGTCTGAATCAGCTGTGGGTCTATACATGGTCAATCCAGGTGGCATCACAGCCCCTGAACGAATTTTGTAAGAATTTCTCTCTCTTTCACTGTCTTTGTTTCACAGGATTTTAAAAGTAATTGATTTTTATAATGGGGTTTAGCTGCTTTTCACTGCTGTGTTTATGTCACTTTACAGCCACTTGACTCACTTACAGAGAGATATCAATACATAGGTTTTAAGATTCTTACTACTCAGATATATTCTTGGGCCGTGAATAGGGGGAGTCGAGTCCAATTCACTGAGCAAGGAGTAGGTCTTGTCTATAAGATATTGGGTTTATGGAACGGTATCTGAGCTCATTTGAAACCCTTGTTTTATGCATCACCCCACCTCACCTTTCCCGTTAAGCAGCCATAGTGTGTTTTCTAAATGTGTGACTCTGTTCTGTTTTGTAATTCAGTTCAAGGGTAGCGGTTTTTACATTCCCTCTATAAGTGATATCTTATGATAAGTGTCTTTTTCTCTGTGACTAATTTCACTTAGAATCGTCGTACCTAAATCCTCTCATCATGCTGCTACTAGCCTTATGACGTTGATTTCATGGCTGAGTGATATTCCATTGTACATAAGGACCACAACTTATTTATCCATTTTTCTCTTTCCTGAGATATTTAAGGTGTAACGAACTGGAGGTTCTTGTCAACATAGCAGCCCTAAACGTTGGGGTGCCTGTGTCTTGCTGATTTTTAGTTTTCCCAATTTATACGCCCATGAGTGGAAGTGCCCTGTGCTCCCTAAGCTGAGTTTTTTAGATGTTTCAGGACACACCGTACACTTCTCCAGAGTGGCTGTTGGCAACTTACATACCGCCCATCAGCTTAGCAAGGCTCCCGTTTCTCCATGGCCTGCCCTGCATTTCTGGTTTTGACACTTTATTCAGCATGGCCCTTTTGACCGATGGGAAGCGAGACTTCTTTGTAGCGCTGATTTGCCTTTCCAGGTTGGTTGGTTGGCCAAAAAGGGCGTATGCGTTTTTTCCTGAATATATTCAGGAAAAAACGCATACGCCCTTTTTGGCCAAGGGCATCATTGTCGAGGTTTTGCCGCTTTTCTTGTGCTTTAAAGGCGATTCGAATCTCCCTCCTGAAATCTGTTTCCTGCAATTCTGCCTTGCTTTCAAATCCTCTTCGTTCCCTTCCCTCAATATATTTGTGGACGAGAGTGAACATTTATAAGTCTGCAGGTTTGTGAATTGCAGTGCGCCTGAGCTCCATTTTTCAACTCGCTTTCTTGGGAGCTGGCCGCAAAAGCGCAGGATTGCTTCAGGCCCTATAGTGGTCCCGGGGGGTAGGCTGAGCCTGTGCTTAATTCTTCTTCCTGATGGGAAAATAGAGTGACCTGTGCCTGTCCCAACACCTAGAGCTAGTCTCTCATTGGTTCCCCCTCTTCCCTTTTATCTTCAGGACAAATTGCAAACTGTACGGAACAGGAGGTTACAGGTGCTGATTCTCCAAGGAGGGAGATTGCTAGTAAACTGGCTGGAATGGCGAACCCGAGCACAAGGAGATGAGAAATGAGGAGTGTTTTAGAAACCTTTCCCGATCACACGGTGTACCATCTTCTGGGTTTCTCATGCATGTTTTCGATGTAGGAAGATGCCCTTGAACCTGGAGATTTGGGACCCATGGGATGGATACCACGCAGTATTACTTTAAAGGGTCTGCGTTTGCTCACCCAACCTCACCAAACCTCTCAGCCCCAAGAGTGTTCACCCTTATGTCTCAATCAGCTGTGGGTCTATACATGGTCAATCCAGGTGGCATCACAGCCCCTGAACGAATTTTGTAAGAATTTCTCTCTCTTTCACTGTCTTTGTTTCACAGGTTTTTAAAAGTAATTGATTTTTATAATGGGGTTTAGCTGCTTTTCACTGCTGTGTTTATGTCACTTTACACCCACTTGACTCACTTACAGAGAGATATCAATACATAGGTTTTAAGATTCTTACTAATCAGATATATTCTTGGGCCGTGAATAGGGGGTGTTGAGTCCAATTCACTGAGCAAGGAGTAGGTCTTGTCTGTTACATATTGGGTTTATGGAACGGTATCTGAGCTAATTTGAAACCCTTGTTTTATGCATCACCCCACCTCACATTTCCCCTTAAGCAGCCATAGTGTGTTTTGTAAAAGTGTGACTCTGTTCTGTTTTGTAATTCAGTTCAAGGGTAGCGGTTTTTACATTCCCTCTATAAGTGATATCTTATGATAAGTGTCTTTTTCTGTGTGACTTATTTCACTTAGAATCGTCGTACCTAAATCCACTCATCATGCTGCTACTAGCCTTATGACGTTGATTTCATGGCTGAGTGATATTCCTTTGTACATAAGGACCACAACTTCTTTATCCATTTTTCTCTTTCCTGGGATATTTAAGGTGTAACGAAGTGGAGGTTCTTGTCAACAGAGCAGCCCTAAATGTTGGGGTGCCTGTGTCTTGCTGATTTTTAGTTTTCCCAATTTATACGCCCATGAGTGGAACTGCCCTATGCTCTCTAAGCTGAGTTTTTTAGATGTTTCAGGACACACCGTACACTTCTCCAGAGTGGCTGTTGGCTAATTTACATCCCGCCCATCATCGTAGCAAGGCTCCCGTTTCCTCATGGCCTGCCCTGCATTTCTGGTTTTGACACTTTATTCAGCTTGGCCCTTTTGACCGATGGGAAGCGAGACTTCTTTGTAGCGCTGATTTGCCTTTCCAGGTTGCTTGCTTGGCCAAAAAGGGCGTATGCGTTTTTTCCTGAATATATTCAGGAAAAAACGCATACGCCCTTTTTGGCCAAGGGCAACATTGTCGAGGTTTTGCCGCTTTTCCTGTGCTTTAAAGGCGATTCGAATCTCCCTTCTGAAATCTGTTTCCTGCAATTCCGCCTTGCTTTCAAATCCTCTTCGTTGCCTTCCCTCAATATATTTGTGGACGAGAGTGATCATTTATAAGTCTGCAGGTTTGTGAATTGCAGTGCCCCTGAGCTCCATTTTTCAACTCGCTTTCTTGGGAGCTGGCCGCAAAAGCGCAGGATTGCTTCAGGCCCTATTCTGGTCCTGGGCGGCAGGCTGAGCCTGTGCTTAATTCTTCTTCCTGATGGGAAAATAGAGTGACCTGTGCCTCTCCCAACACCTAGAGCTAGTCTCTCATTGGTTCCCCCTCTTCCCGTTCATCCTCAGGACAAATTGCAACCTGTACGGAACAGGAGGTTAAAGGTGCTGATTCTCCAAGGAGGGAGATTGCTAGTAAAGCGGCTGGAATGGCGAACCCGAGCACAAGGAGATGAGAAATGAGGTGTGTTTTAGAAACCTTTCGCGATCACACGGTGTACCATCTTCTGGGTTTCTCATGCATGTTTTCGATGTAGGAAGATGCCCTTGAACCTGGAGATTTGAAACCCATGGGATGGGTACCACGCAGTATTACTTTAAAGGGTCTGCGTTTCCTCACCCAAGCTCACCAAACCTCTCAGCCCCAAGAGTGTCCACCCTTATGTCTCAATCAGCTGTGGGCCTCTACACGGTCAATCCAGGTGGCATCACAGCCCCTGAACGAATTTTGTAAGAATTTCTCTCTCTTTCACTGTCTTTGTTTCACAGGATTTTAAAAGTAATTGATTTTTATAATGGGGTTTAGCTGCTTTTCACTGCTATGTTTATGTCACTTTACACCCACTTGACTCACTTACAGAGAGATATCAATACATAGGTTTTAAGATTCTTACTAGTCAGATATATTCTTGGGCCGTGAATAGGGGGTGTTGAGTCCAATTCACTGAGCAAGGAGTAGGTCTTGTCTATTACATATTGGGTTTATGGAACGGTATCTGAGCTAATTTGAAACCCTTGTTTTATGCATCACCCCACCTCACCTTTCCCGTTAAGCAGCCATAGTGTGTTTTCTAAACGTGTGACTCTGTTCTGTTTTGTAATTCAGTTCAAGGGTAGCGGTTTTTACATTCCCTCTATAAGTGATATCTTATGATAAGTGTCTTTTTCTGTGTGACTTATTTCACTTAGAATCGTCGTACCTAAATCCTCTCATCATGCTGCTACTAGCCTTATGACGTTGATTTCATGGCTGAGTGATATTCCATTGTACATAAGGACCACAACTTATTTATCCATCTTTCTCTTTCCTGAGATATTTAAGGTGTAACGAAGTGGAGTTTCTTGTCAACAGAGCAGCCCTAAACGTTGGGGTGCCTGTGTCTTGCTGATTTTTAGTTTTCCCAATTTATACGCCCATGAGTGGAAGTGCCCTATGCTCTCTAAGCTGAGTTTTTTAGATGTTTCAGGACACACCGTACACTTCTCCAGAGTGGCTGTTGGCAATTTACATCCCGCCCATCAGCGTAGCAAGGCTCCCGTTTCTCCATGGCCTGCCCTGCAGTTCTGGTTTTGACACTTTATTCAGCTTGGCCCTTTTGACCGATGGGAAGCGAGACTTCTTTGTAGCGCTGATTTGCCTTTCCAGGTTGCTTGCTTGGCCAAAAAGGGCGTATGCGTTTTTTCCTGAATATATTCAGGAAAAAACGCATACGCCGTTTTTGGCCAAGGGCATCATTGTCGAGGTTTTGCCGCTTTTCTTGTGCTTTAAAGGCGATTCGAATCTCCCTCCTGAAATCTGTTTCCTGCAATTCTGCCTTGCTTTCAAATCCTCTTCGTTGCCTTCCCTCAATATATTTGTGGACGAGAATGAACATTTATAAGTCTGCAGGTTTGTGAATTGCAGTGCGCCTGAGCTCCATTTTTCAACTCGCTTTCTTGGGAGCTGGCCGCAAAAGCGCAGGTTTGCTTCAGGCCCTATTCTGGTCCCGGGCGGCAGGCTGAGCCTGTGCTTAATTCTTCTTCCTGATGGGAAAATAGAGTGACCTGTGCCTGTCCCAACACCTAGAGCTAGTCTCTCATTGGTTCCCCCTCTTCCCGTTCATCCTCAGGACAAATTGCAACCTGTACGGAACAGGAGGTTAAAGGTGCTGATTCTCCAAGGAGGGAGATTGCTAGTAAAGCGGCTGGAATGGCGAACCCGAGCACAAGGAGATGAGAAATGAGGTGTGTTTTAGAAACCTTTCCCGATCACACGGTGTACCATCTTCTGCGTTCCTCATGCATGTTTTCGATGTAGGAAGATGGCCTTGACCCTGGAGATTTGGGACCCATGGGATGGGTACCACGCAGTATTACTTTAAAGGGTCTGCGTTTGCTCACCCAACCTCACCAAACCTCTCAGCCCCAAGAGTGTCCACCCTTATGTCTCAATCAGCTGTGGGTCTATACATGGTCAATCCAGATGGCATCACAGCCCCTGAACGAATTTTGTAAGAATTTCTCTCTCTTTCACTGTCTTTGTTTCACAGGATTTTAAAAGTAATTGATTTTTATAATGGGGTTTAGCTGCTTTTCACTGCTGTGTTTATGTCACTTTACACCCACTTGACTCACTTACAGAGAGATATCAATACATAGGTTTTAAGATTCTTACTAGTCAGATATATTCTTGGGCCGTGAATAGGGGGTGTCGAGTCCAATTCACTGAGCAAGGAGTAGGTCTTGTCTATTACATATTGGGTTTATGGAACGGTATGTGAGCTAATTTGAAACCCTTGTTTTATGCATCGCCCCACATCACCTTTCCCGTTAAGCAGCCATAGTGTGTTTTCTAAACGTGTGACTCTGTCCTGTTTTGTAATTCAGTTCAAGGGTAGCGGTTTTTACTTTCCCTCTATAAGTGATATCTTATGATAAGTGTCTTTTTCTGTGTGACTTATTTCACTTAGAATCGTCGGACCTAAATCCACTCATCATGCTGCTACTAGCCTTATGACGTTGATTTCATGGCTGAGTGATATTCCATTGTACATAAGGACCACAACATCTTTATCCATTTTTCTCTTTCCTGAGATATTTAAGGTGTAACGAAGTTGGAGGTTCTTGTCAATAGAGCAGCCCTAAACTTTGGGGTGCCTGTGTCTTGCTGGTTTTTAATTTTCCCACTTTATACGCCCATGAGTGGAAGTGCCCTATGCTCTCTAAGCTGAGTTTTTTAGATGTTTCAGGACACACCGTACACTTCTCCAGAGTGGCTGTTGGCAATTTACATCCCGCCCATCATCGTAACAAGGCTCCCGTTTCCTCATGGCCTGCCCTGCATTTCTGGTTTTGACACTTTATTCAGCATGGCCCTTTTGACCGATGGGAAGCGAGACTTCTTTGTAGCGCTGATTTGCCTTTCCAGGTTGCTTGGTTGGCCAAAAGGGCGTATGCGTTTTTTCCTGAATATATTCAGGAAAAAACGCATACGCCCTTTTTGGCCAAGGGCATCATTGTCGATGTTTTGCCGCTTTTCCTGTGCTTTAAAGGCGATTCGAATCTCCCTCCTGAAATCTGTTTCCTGCAATTCTGCCTTGCTTTAAATCCTCTTCGTTGCCTTCCCTCAATATATTTGTGGACGAGAGTGATCATTTATAAGTCTGCAGGTTTGTGAATTGCAGTGCCCCTGAGCTCCATTTTTCAACTCGCTTTCTTGGGAGCTGGCCGCAAAAGCGCAGGATTGCTTCAGGCCCTATTCTGGTCCCGGGCGGCAGGCTGAGCCTGTGCTTAATTCTTCTTCCTGATGGGAAAATAGAGTGACCTGTGCCTGTCCCAACACCTAGAGCTAGTCTCTCATTGTTTTCCCCTCTTCCCGTTCATCCTCAGGACAAATTGCAACCTGTATGGAACAGGAGGTTAAAGGTGCTGATTCTCCAAGGAGGGAGATTGCTAGTAAAGCAGCTGGAATGGCGAACCCGAGCACAAGGAGATGAGAAATGAGGTGCGTTTTAGAAACCTTTCGCGATCACACGGTGTACCATCTTCTGGGTATCTCATGCATGTTTTCGATGTAGGAAGATGCCCTTGAACCTGGAGATTTGGGACCCATGGGATGGGTAGCACGCAGTATTACTTTAAAGGGTCTGCGTTTGCTCACCCAACCTCACCAAACCTCTCAGCCCCAAGAGTGTCCACCCTTATGTCTCAATCAGCTGTGGGTCTATACATGGTCAATCCAGGTGGCGTCACAGTCCCTGAACGAATTTTGTAAGAATTTCTCTCTCTTTCACTGTCTTTGTTTCACAGGTTTATAAAAGTAATTGATTTTTATAATGGGGTTTAGCTGCTTTTCACTGCTGTGTTTATGTCACTTTACACCCACTTGACTCACTTACAGAGAGATATCAATACATAGGTTTTAAGATTCTTACTAATCAGATATATTCTTGGGCCGTGAATATGGGGTGTTGAGTCCAATTCACTGAGCAAGGAGTAGGTGTTGTCTGTTACATATTGGGTTTATGGAACGGTATCTGAGCTAATTTGAAACCCTTGTTTTATGCATCACCCCACCTCACCTTTCCCCTTAAGCAGCCATAGTGTGTTTTGTAAAAGTGTGACTCTGTTCTGTTTTGTAATTCAGTTCAAGGGTAGCGGTTTTTACATTCCCTCTATAAGTGATATCTTATGATAAGTGTCTTTTTCTGTGTGACTTATTTCACTTAGAATCGTCGTACCTAAATCCACTCATCATGCTGCTACTTGCCTTATGACGTTGATTTCATGGCTGAGTGATATTCCTTTGTACATAAGGACCACAACTTCTTTATCCATTTTTCTCTTTCCTGGGATATTTAAGGTGTAACGAAGTGGAGGTTCTTGTCAACAGAGCAGCCCTAAATGTTGGGGTGCCTGTGTCTTGCTGATTTTTAGTTTTCCCAATTTATACGCCCATGAGTGGAACTGCCCTATGCTCTCTAAGCTGAGTTTTTTAGATGTTTCTGGACACACCGTACACTTCTCCAGAGTGGGTGTTGGCAATTTACATCCCGCCCATCATCGTAGCAAGGCTCCCGTTTCCTCATGGCCTGCCCTGCATTTCTGGTTTTGACACTTTATTCAGCATGGCCCTTTTGACCGATGGGAAGCGAGACTTCTTTGTAGTGCTGATTTGCCTTTCCAGGTTGCTTGGTTGGCCAAAAAGGGCGTATGCGTTTTTTCCTGAATATATTCAGGAAAAAACGCATACGCCCTTTTTGGCCAAGGGCATCATTGTCGAGGTTTTGCCGCTTTTCCTGTGCTTTAAAGGCGATTCGTATCTCCCTCCTGAAATCTGTTTCCTGCAATTCTGCCTTGCTTTAAATCCTCTTCGTTGCCTTCCCTCAATATATTTGTGGACGAGAGTGATCATTTATAAGTCTGCAGGTTTGTGAATTGCAGTGCCCCTGAGCTCCATTTTTCAACTCGCTTTCTTGGGAGCTGGCCGCAAAAGCGCAGGAATTCTTCAAGCCCTATTCTGGTCCCGGGCGGCAGGCTGAGCCTGTGCTTAATTCTTCTTCCTGATGGGAAAATAGAGTGACCTGTGCCTTTCCCAACACCTAGAGCTAGTCTCTCATTGTTTTCCCCTCTTCCCGTTCATCCTCAGGACAAATTGCAACCTGTACGGAACAGGAGGTTAAAGGTGCTGATTCTCCAAGGAGGGAGATTGCTAGTAAAGCAGCTGGAATGGCGAACCCGAGCACAAGGAGATGAGAAATGAGGTGCGTTTTAGAAACCTTTCGCGATCACACGGTGTACCATCTTCTGGGTTTCTCATGCATGTTTTCGATGTAGGAAGATGCCCTTGAACCTGGAGATTTGGGACCCATGGGATGGGTACCACGCAGTTTTACTTTAAAGGGTCTGCGTTTGCTCACCCAACCTCACCAAACCTCTCAGCCCCAAGAGTGTCCACCCTTATGTCTGAATCAGCTGTGGGTCTATACATGGTCAATCCAGGTGGCATCACAGCCCCTGAACGAATTTTGTAAGAATTTCTCTCTCTTTCACTGTCTTTGTTTCACAGGATTTTAAAAGTAATTGATTTTTATAATGGGGTTTAGCTGCTTTTCACTGCTGTGTTTATGTCACTTTACAGCCACTTGACTCACTTACAGAGAGATATCAATACATAGGTTTTAAGATTCTTACTACTCAGATATATTCTTGGGCCGTGAATAGGGGGAGTCGAGTCCAATTCACTGAGCAAGGAGTAGGTCTTGTCTATAAGATATTGGGTTTATGGAACGGTATCTGAGCTCATTTGAAACCCTTGTTTTATGCATCACCCCACCTCACCTTTCCCGTTAAGCAGCCATAGTGTGTTTTCTAAATGTGTGACTCTGTTCTGTTTTGTAATTCAGTTCAAGGGTAGCGGTTTTTACATTCCCTCTATAAGTGATATCTTATGATAAGTGTCTTTTTCTCTGTGACTAATTTCACTTAGAATCGTCGTACCTAAATCCTCTCATCATGCTGCTACTAGCCTTATGACGTTGATTTCATGGCTGAGTGATATTCCATTGTACATAAGGACCACAACTTATTTATCCATTTTTCTCTTTCCTGAGATATTTAAGGTGTAACGAACTGGAGGTTCTTGTCAACATAGCAGCCCTAAACGTTGGGGTGCCTGTGTCTTGCTGATTTTTAGTTTTCCCAATTTATACGCCCATGAGTGGAAGTGCCCTGTGCTCCCTAAGCTGAGTTTTTTAGATGTTTCAGGACACACCGTACACTTCTCCAGAGTGGCTGTTGGCAACTTACATACCGCCCATCAGCTTAGCAAGGCTCCCGTTTCTCCATGGCCTGCCCTGCATTTCTGGTTTTGACACTTTATTCAGCATGGCCCTTTTGACCGATGGGAAGCGAGACTTCTTTGTAGCGCTGATTTGCCTTTCCAGGTTGGTTGGTTGGCCAAAAAGGGCGTATGCGTTTTTTCCTGAATATATTCAGGAAAAAACGCATACGCCCTTTTTGGCCAAGGGCATCATTGTCGAGGTTTTGCCGCTTTTCTTGTGCTTTAAAGGCGATTCGAATCTCCCTCCTGAAATCTGTTTCCTGCAATTCTGCCTTGCTTTCAAATCCTCTTCGTTCCCTTCCCTCAATATATTTGTGGACGAGAGTGAACATTTATAAGTCTGCAGGTTTGTGAATTGCAGTGCGCCTGAGCTCCATTTTTCAACTCGCTTTCTTGGGAGCTGGCCGCAAAAGCGCAGGATTGCTTCAGGCCCTATAGTGGTCCCGGGGGGTAGGCTGAGCCTGTGCTTAATTCTTCTTCCTGATGGGAAAATAGAGTGACCTGTGCCTGTCCCAACACCTAGAGCTAGTCTCTCATTGGTTCCCCCTCTTCCCTTTTATCTTCAGGACAAATTGCAAACTGTACGGAACAGGAGGTTAAAGGTGCTGATTCTCCAAGGAGGGAGATTGCTAGTAAACTGGCTGGAATGGCGAACCCGAGCACAAGGAGATGAGAAATGAGGAGTGTTTTAGAAACCTTTCCCGATCACACGGTGTACCATCTTCTGGGTTTCTCATGCATGTTTTCGATGTAGGAAGATGCCCTTGAACCTGGAGATTTGGGACCCATGGGATGGATACCACGCAGTATTACTTTAAAGGGTCTGCGTTTGCTCACCCAACCTCACCAAACCTCTCAGCCCCAAGAGTGTTCACCCTTATGTCTCAATCAGCTGTGGGTCTATACATGGTCAATCCAGGTGGCATCACAGCCCCTGAACGAATTTTGTAAGAATTTCTCTCTCTTTCACTGTCTTTGTTTCACAGGTTTTTAAAAGTAATTGATTTTTATAATGGGGTTTAGCTGCTTTTCACTGCTGTGTTTATGTCACTTTACACCCACTTGACTCACTTACAGAGAGATATCAATACATAGGTTTTAAGATTCTTACTAATCAGATATATTCTTGGGCCGTGAATAGGGGGTGTTGAGTCCAATTCACTGAGCAAGGAGTAGGTCTTGTCTGTTACATATTGGGTTTATGGAACGGTATCTGAGCTAATTTGAAACCCTTGTTTTATGCATCACCCCACCTCACATTTCCCCTTAAGCAGCCATAGTGTGTTTTGTAAAAGTGTGACTCTGTTCTGTTTTGTAATTCAGTTCAAGGGTAGCGGTTTTTACATTCCCTCTATAAGTGATATCTTATGATAAGTGTCTTTTTCTGTGTGACTTATTTCACTTAGAATCGTCGTACCTAAATCCACTCATCATGCTGCTACTAGCCTTATGACGTTGATTTCATGGCTGAGTGATATTCCTTTGTACATAAGGACCACAACTTCTTTATCCATTTTTCTCTTTCCTGGGATATTTAAGGTGTAACGAAGTGGAGGTTCTTGTCAACAGAGCAGCCCTAAATGTTGGGGTGCCTGTGTCTTGCTGATTTTTAGTTTTCCCAATTTATACGCCCATGAGTGGAACTGCCCTATGCTCTCTAAGCTGAGTTTTTTAGATGTTTCAGGACACACCGTACACTTCTCCAGAGTGGCTGTTGGCTAATTTACATCCCGCCCATCATCGTAGCAAGGCTCCCGTTTCCTCATGGCCTGCCCTGCATTTCTGGTTTTGACACTTTATTCAGCTTGGCCCTTTTGACCGATGGGAAGCGAGACTTCTTTGTAGCGCTGATTTGCCTTTCCAGGTTGCTTGCTTGGCCAAAAAGGGCGTATGCGTTTTTTCCTGAATATATTCAGGAAAAAACGCATACGCCCTTTTTGGCCAAGGGCAACATTGTCGAGGTTTTGCCGCTTTTCCTGTGCTTTAAAGGCGATTCGAATCTCCCTTCTGAAATCTGTTTCCTGCAATTCCGCCTTGCTTTCAAATCCTCTTCGTTGCCTTCCCTCAATATATTTGTGGACGAGAGTGATCATTTATAAGTCTGCAGGTTTGTGAATTGCAGTGCCCCTGAGCTCCATTTTTCAACTCGCTTTCTTGGGAGCTGGCCGCAAAAGCGCAGGATTGCTTCAGGCCCTATTCTGGTCCTGGGCGGCAGGCTGAGCCTGTGCTTAATTCTTCTTCCTGATGGGAAAATAGAGTGACCTGTGCCTCTCCCAACACCTAGAGCTAGTCTCTCATTGGTTCCCCCTCTTCCCGTTCATCCTCAGGACAAATTGCAACCTGTACGGAACAGGAGGTTAAAGGTGCTGATTCTCCAAGGAGGGAGATTGCTAGTAAAGCGGCTGGAATGGCGAACCCGAGCACAAGGAGATGAGAAATGAGGTGTGTTTTAGAAACCTTTCGCGATCACACGGTGTACCATCTTCTGGGTTTCTCATGCATGTTTTCGATGTAGGAAGATGCCCTTGAACCTGGAGATTTGAAACCCATGGGATGGGTACCACGCAGTATTACTTTAAAGGGTCTGCGTTTCCTCACCCAAGCTCACCAAACCTCTCAGCCCCAAGAGTGTCCACCCTTATGTCTCAATCAGCTGTGGGCCTCTACACGGTCAATCCAGGTGGCATCACAGCCCCTGAACGAATTTTGTAAGAATTTCTCTCTCTTTCACTGTCTTTGTTTCACAGGATTTTAAAAGTAATTGATTTTTATAATGGGGTTTAGCTGCTTTTCACTGCTATGTTTATGTCACTTTACACCCACTTGACTCACTTACAGAGAGATATCAATACATAGGTTTTAAGATTCTTACTAGTCAGATATATTCTTGGGCCGTGAATAGGGGGTGTTGAGTCCAATTCACTGAGCAAGGAGTAGGTCTTGTCTATTACATATTGGGTTTATGGAACGGTATCTGAGCTAATTTGAAACCCTTGTTTTATGCATCACCCCACCTCACCTTTCCCGTTAAGCAGCCATAGTGTGTTTTCTAAACGTGTGACTCTGTTCTGTTTTGTAATTCAGTTCAAGGGTAGCGGTTTTTACATTCCCTCTATAAGTGATATCTTATGATAAGTGTCTTTTTCTGTGTGACTTATTTCACTTAGAATCGTCGTACCTAAATCCTCTCATCATGCTGCTACTAGCCTTATGACGTTGATTTCATGGCTGAGTGATATTCCATTGTACATAAGGACCACAACTTATTTATCCATCTTTCTCTTTCCTGAGATATTTAAGGTGTAACGAAGTGGAGTTTCTTGTCAACAGAGCAGCCCTAAACGTTGGGGTGCCTGTGTCTTGCTGATTTTTAGTTTTCCCAATTTATACGCCCATGAGTGGAAGTGCCCTATGCTCTCTAAGCTGAGTTTTTTAGATGTTTCAGGACACACCGTACACTTCTCCAGAGTGGCTGTTGGCAATTTACATCCCGCCCATCAGCGTAGCAAGGCTCCCGTTTCTCCATGGCCTGCCCTGCAGTTCTGGTTTTGACACTTTATTCAGCTTGGCCCTTTTGACCGATGGGAAGCGAGACTTCTTTGTAGCGCTGATTTGCCTTTCCAGGTTGCTTGCTTGGCCAAAAAGGGCGTATGCGTTTTTTCCTGAATATATTCAGGAAAAAACGCATACGCCGTTTTTGGCCAAGGGCATCATTGTCGAGGTTTTGCCGCTTTTCTTGTGCTTTAAAGGCGATTCGAATCTCCCTCCTGAAATCTGTTTCCTGCAATTCTGCCTTGCTTTCAAATCCTCTTCGTTGCCTTCCCTCAATATATTTGTGGACGAGAATGAACATTTATAAGTCTGCAGGTTTGTGAATTGCAGTGCGCCTGAGCTCCATTTTTCAACTCGCTTTCTTGGGAGCTGGCCGCAAAAGCGCAGGTTTGCTTCAGGCCCTATTCTGGTCCCGGGCGGCAGGCTGAGCCTGTGCTTAATTCTTCTTCCTGATGGGAAAATAGAGTGACCTGTGCCTGTCCCAACACCTAGAGCTAGTCTCTCATTGGTTCCCCCTCTTCCCGTTCATCCTCAGGACAAATTGCAACCTGTACGGAACAGGAGGTTAAAGGTGCTGATTCTCCAAGGAGGGAGATTGCTAGCAAAGCGGCTGGAATGGCGAACCCGAGCACAAGGAGATGAGAAATGAGGTGTGTTTTAGAAACCTTTCCCGATCACACGGTGTACCATCTTCTGCGTTCCTCATGCATGTTTTCGATGTAGGAAGATGGCCTTGACCCTGGAGATTTGGGACCCATGGGATGGGTACCACGCAGTATTACTTTAAAGGGTCTGCGTTTGCTCACCCAACCTCACCAAACCTCTCAGCCCCAAGAGTGTCCACCCTTATGTCTCAATCAGCTGTGGGTCTATACATGGTCAATCCAGATGGCATCACAGCCCCTGAACGAATTTTGTAAGAATTTCTCTCTCTTTCACTGTCTTTGTTTCACAGGATTTTAAAAGTAATTGATTTTTATAATGGGGTTTAGCTGCTTTTCACTGCTGTGTTTATGTCACTTTACACCCACTTGACTCACTTACAGAGAGATATCAATACATAGGTTTTAAGATTCTTACTAGTCAGATATATTCTTGGGCCGTGAATAGGGGGTGTCGAGTCCAATTCACTGAGCAAGGAGTAGGTCTTGTCTATTACATATTGGGTTTATGGAACGGTATGTGAGCTAATTTGAAACCCTTGTTTTATGCATCGCCCCACATCACCTTTCCCGTTAAGCAGCCATAGTGTGTTTTCTAAACGTGTGACTCTGTTCTGTTTTGTAATTCAGTTCAAGGGTAGCGGTTTTTACTTTCCCTCTATAAGTGATATCTTATGATAAGTGTCTTTTTCTGTGTGACTTATTTCACTTAGAATCGTCGGACCTAAATCCACTCATCATGCTGCTACTAGCCTTATGACGTTGATTTCATGGCTGAGTGATATTCCATTGTACATAAGGACCACAACATCTTTATCCATTTTTCTCTTTCCTGAGATATTTAAGGTGTAACGAAGTTGGAGGTTCTTGTCAATAGAGCAGCCCTAAACTTTGGGGTGCCTGTGTCTTGCTGGTTTTTAATTTTCCCACTTTATACGCCCATGAGTGGAAGTGCCCTATGCTCTCTAAGCTGAGTTTTTTAGATGTTTCAGGACACACCGTACACTTCTCCAGAGTGGCTGTTGGCAATTTACATCCCGCCCATCATCGTAACAAGGCTCCCGTTTCCTCATGGCCTGCCCTGCATTTCTGGTTTTGACACTTTATTCAGCATGGCCCTTTTGACCGATGGGAAGCGAGACTTCTTTGTAGCGCTGATTTGCCTTTCCAGGTTGCTTGGTTGGCCAAAAGGGCGTATGCGTTTTTTCCTGAATATATTCAGGAAAAAACGCATACGCCCTTTTTGGCCAAGGGCATCATTGTCGATGTTTTGCCGCTTTTCCTGTGCTTTAAAGGCGATTCGAATCTCCCTCCTGAAATCTGTTTCCTGCAATTCTGCCTTGCTTTAAATCCTCTTCGTTGCCTTCCCTCAATATATTTGTGGACGAGAGTGATCATTTATAAGTCTGCAGGTTTGTGAATTGCAGTGCCCCTGAGCTCCATTTTTCAACTCGCTTTCTTGGGAGCTGGCCGCAAAAGCGCAGGATTGCTTCAGGCCCTATTCTGGTCCCGGGCGGCAGGCTGAGCCTGTGCTTAATTCTTCTTCCTGATGGGAAAATAGAGTGACCTGTGCCTGTCCCAACACCTAGAGCTAGTCTCTCATTGTTTTCCCCTCTTCCCGTTCATCCTCAGGACAAATTGCAACCTGTATGGAACAGGAGGTTAAAGGTGCTGATTCTCCAAGGAGGGAGATTGCTAGTAAAGCAGCTGGAATGGCGAACCCGAGCACAAGGAGATGAGAAATGAGGTGCGTTTTAGAAACCTTTCGTGATCACACGGTGTACCATCTTCTGGGTATCTCATGCATGTTTTCGATGTAGGAAGATGCCCTTGAACCTGGAGATTTGGGACCCATGGGATGGGTAGCACGCAGTATTACTTTAAAGGGTCTGCGTTTGCTCACCCAACCTCACCAAACCTCTCAGCCCCAAGAGTGTCCACCCTTATGTCTCAATCAGCTGTGGGTCTATACATGGTCAATCCAGGTGGCGTCACAGTCCCTGAACGAATTTTGTAAGAATTTCTCTCTCTTTCACTGTCTTTGTTTCACAGGTTTATAAAAGTAATTGATTTTTATAATGGGGTTTAGCTGCTTTTCACTGCTGTGTTTATGTCACTTTACACCCACTTGACTCACTTACAGAGAGATATCAATACATAGGTTTTAAGATTCTTACTAATCAGATATATTCTTGGGCCGTGAATATGGGGTGTTGAGTCCAATTCACTGAGCAAGGAGTAGGTGTTGTCTGTTACATATTGGGTTTATGGAACGGTATCTGAGCTAATTTGAAACCCTTGTTTTATGCATCACCCCACCTCACCTTTCCCCTTAAGCAGCCATAGTGTGTTTTGTAAAAGTGTGACTCTGTTCTGTTTTGTAATTCAGTTCAAGGGTAGCGGTTTTTACATTCCCTCTATAAGTGATATCTTATGATAAGTGTCTTTTTCTGTGTGACTTATTTCACTTAGAATCGTCGTACCTAAATCCACTCATCATGCTGCTACTTGCCTTATGACGTTGATTTCATGGCTGAGTGATATTCCTTTGTACATAAGGACCACAACTTCTTTATCCATTTTTCTCTTTCCTGGGATATTTAAGGTGTAACGAAGTGGAGGTTCTTGTCAACAGAGCAGCCCTAAATGTTGGGGTGCCTGTGTCTTGCTGATTTTTAGTTTTCCCAATTTATACGCCCATGAGTGGAACTGCCCTATGCTCTCTAAGCTGAGTTTTTTAGATGTTTCTGGACACACCGTACACTTCTCCAGAGTGGGTGTTGGCAATTTACATCCCGCCCATCATCGTAGCAAGGCTCCCGTTTCCTCATGGCCTGCCCTGCATTTCTGGTTTTGACACTTTATTCAGCATGGCCCTTTTGACCGATGGGAAGCGAGACTTCTTTGTAGCGCTGATTTGCCTTTCCAGGTTGCTTGGTTGGCCAAAAAGGGCGTATGCGTTTTTTCCTGAATATATTCAGGAAAAAACGCATACGCCCTTTTTGGCCAAGGGCATCATTGTCGAGGTTTTGCCGCTTTTCCTGTTCCTCGAAGGCGATTCGAATCTCCCTCCTGAAATCTGTTTCCTGCAATTCTGCCTTGCTTTAAATCCTCTTCGTTGCCTTCCCTCAATATATTTGTGGACGAGAGTGATCATTTATAAGTCTGCAGGTTTGTGAATTGCAGTGCCCCTGAGCTCCATTTTTCAACTCGCTTTCTTGGGAGCTGGCCGCAAAAGCGCAGGAATTCTTCAAGCCCTATTCTGGTCCCGGGCGGCAGGCTGAGCCTGTGCTTAATTCTTCTTCCTGATGGGAAAATAGAGTGACCTGTGCCTGTCCCAACACCTAGAGCTAGTCTCTCATTGTTTTCCCCTCTTCCCGTTCATCCTCAGGACAAATTGCAACCTGTACGGAACAGGAGGTTAAAGGTGCTGATTCTCCAAGGAGGGAGATTGCTAGTAAAGCAGCTGGAATGGCGAACCCGAGCACAAGGAGATGAGAAATGAGGTGCGTTTTAGAAACCTTTCGCGATCACACGGTGTACCATCTTCTGGGTTTCTCATGCATGTTTTCGATGTAGGAAGATGCCCTTGAACCTGGAGATTTGGGACCCATGGGATGGGTACCACGCAGTTTTACTTTAAAGGGTCTGCGTTTGCTCACCCAACCTCACCAAACCTCTCAGCCCCAAGAGTGTCCACCCTTATGTCTGAATCAGCTGTGGGTCTATACATGGTCAATCCAGGTGGCATCACAGCCCCTGAACGAATTTTGTAAGAATTTCTCTCTCTTTCACTGTCTTTGTTTCACAGGATTTTAAAAGTAATTGATTTTTATAATGGGGTTTAGCTGCTTTTCACTGCTGTGTTTATGTCACTTTACAGCCACTTGACTCACTTACAGAGAGATATCAATACATAGGTTTTAAGATTCTTACTACTCAGATATATTCTTGGGCCGTGAATAGGGGGAGTCGAGTCCAATTCACTGAGCAAGGAGTAGGTCTTGTCTATAAGATATTGGGTTTATGGAACGGTATCTGAGCTCATTTGAAACCCTTGTTTTATGCATCACCCCACCTCACCTTTCCCGTTAAGCAGCCATAGTGTGTTTTCTAAATGTGTGACTCTGTTCTGTTTTGTAATTCAGTTCAAGGGTAGCGGTTTTTACATTCCCTCTATAAGTGATATCTTATGATAAGTGTCTTTTTCTCTGTGACTAATTTCACTTAGAATTGTCGTACCTAAATCCTCTCATCATGCTGCTACTAGCCTTATGACGTTGATTTCATGGCTGAGTGATATTCCATTGTACATAAGGACCACAACTTATTTATCCATTTTTCTCTTTCCTGAGATATTTAAGGTGTAACGAACTGGAGGTTCTTGTCAACATAGCAGCCCTAAACGTTGGGGTGCCTGTGTCTTGCTGATTTTTAGTTTTCCCAATTTATACGCCCATGAGTGGAAGTGCCCTGTGCTCCCTAAGCTGAGTTTTTTAGATGTTTCAGGACACACCGTACACTTCTCCAGAGTGGCTGTTGGCAACTTACATACCGCCCATCAGCTTAGCAAGGCTCCCGTTTCTCCATGGCCTGCCCTGCATTTCTGGTTTTGACACTTTATTCAGCATGGCCCTTTTGACCGATGGGAAGCGAGACTTCTTTGTAGCGCTGATTTGCCTTTCCAGGTTGGTTGGTTGGCCAAAAAGGGCGTATGCGTTTTTTCCTGAATATATTCAGGAAAAAACGCATACGCCCTTTTTGGCCAAGGGCATCATTGTCGAGGTTTTGCCGCTTTTCTTGTGCTTTAAAGGCGATTCGAATCTCCCTCCTGAAATCTGTTTCCTGCAATTCTGCCTTGCTTTCAAATCCTCTTCGTTCCCTTCCCTCAATATATTTGTGGACGAGAGTGAACATTTATAAGTCTGCAGGTTTGTGAATTGCAGTGCGCCTGAGCTCCATTTTTCAACTCGCTTTCTTGGGAGCTGGCCGCAAAAGCGCAGGATTGCTTCAGGCCCTATAGTGGTCCCGGGGGGTAGGCTGAGCCTGTGCTTAATTCTTCTTCCTGATGGGAAAATAGAGTGACCTGTGCCTCTCCCAACACCTAGAGCTAGTCTCTCATTGGTTCCCCCTCTTCCCGTTCATCCTCAGGACAAATTGCAACCTGTACGGAACAGGAGGTTAAAGGTGCTGATTCTCCAAGGAGGGAGATTGCTAGTAAAGCGGCTGGAATGGCGAACCCGAGCACAAGGAGATGAGAAATGAGGTGTGTTTTAGAAACCTTTCGCGATCACACGGTGTACCATCTTCTGGGTTTCTCATGCATGTTTTCGATGTAGGAAGATGCCCTTGAACCTGGAGATTTGAAACCCATGGGATGGGTACCACGCAGTATTACTTTAAAGGGTCTGCGTTTCCTCACCCAAGCTCACCAAACCTCTCAGCCCCAAGAGTGTCCACCCTTATGTCTCAATCAGCTGTGGGCCTCTACACGGTCAATCCAGGTGGCATCACAGCCCCTGAACGAATTTTGTAAGAATTTCTCTCTCTTTCACTGTCTTTGTTTCACAGGATTTTAAAAGTAATTGATTTTTATAATGGGGTTTAGCTGCTTTTCACTGCTGTGTTTATGTCACTTTACACCCACTTGACTCACTTACAGAGAGATATCAATACATAGGTTTTAAGATTCTTACTAATCAGATATATTCTTGGGCCGTGAATATGGGGTGTTGAGTCCAATTCACTGAGCAAGGAGTAGGTGTTGTCTGTTACATATTGGGTTTATGGAACGGTATCTGAGCTAATTTGAAACCCTTGTTTTATGCATCACCCCACCTCACCTTTCCCCTTAAGCAGCCATAGTGTGTTTTGTAAAAGTGTGACTCTGTTCTGTTTTGTAATTCAGTTCAAGGGTAGCGGTTTTTACATTCCCTCTATAAGTGATATCTTATGATAAGTGTCTTTTTCTGTGTGACTTATTTCACTTAGAATCGTCGTACCTAAATCCACTCATCATGCTGCTACTTGCCTTATGACGTTGATTTCATGGCTGAGTGATATTCCTTTGTACATAAGGACCACAACTTCTTTATCCATTTTTCTCTTTCCTGGGATATTTAAGGTGTAACGAAGTGGAGGTTCTTGTCAACAGAGCAGCCCTAAATGTTGGGGTGCCTGTGTCTTGCTGATTTTTAGTTTTCCCAATTTATACGCCCATGAGTGGAACTGCCCTATGCTCTCTAAGCTGAGTTTTTTAGATGTTTCTGGACACACCGTACACTTCTCCAGAGTGGGTGTTGGCAATTTACATCCCGCCCATCATCGTAGCAAGGCTCCCGTTTCCTCATGGCCTGCCCTGCATTTCTGGTTTTGACACTTTATTCAGCATGGCCCTTTTGACCGATGGGAAGCGAGACTTCTTTGTAGCGCTGATTTGCCTTTCCAGGTTGCTTGGTTGGCCAAAAAGGGCGTATGCGTTTTTTCCTGAATATATTCAGGAAAAAACGCATACGCCCTTTTTGGCCAAGGGCATCATTGTCGAGGTTTTGCCGCTTTTCCTGTGCTTTAAAGGCGATTCGTATCTCCCTCCTGAAATCTGTTTCCTGCAATTCTGCCTTGCTTTAAATCCTCTTCGTTGCCTTCCCTCAATATATTTGTGGACGAGAGTGATCATTTATAAGTCTGCAGGTTTGTGAATTGCAGTGCCCCTGAGCTCCATTTTTCAACTCGCTTTCTTGGGAGCTGGCCGCAAAAGCGCAGGAATTCTTCAAGCCCTATTCTGGTCCCGGGCGGCAGGCTGAGCCTGTGCTTAATTCTTCTTCCTGATGGGAAAATAGAGTGACCTGTGCCTGTCCCAACACCTAGAGCTAGTCTCTCATTGTTTTCCCCTCTTCCCGTTCATCCTCAGGACAAATTGCAACCTGTACGGAACAGGAGGTTAAAGGTGCTGATTCTCCAAGGAGGGAGATTGCTAGTAAAGCAGCTGGAATGGCGAACCCGAGCACAAGGAGATGAGAAATGAGGTGCGTTTTAGAAACCTTTCGCGATCACACGGTGTACCATCTTCTGGGTTTCTCATGCATGTTTTCGATGTAGGAAGATGCCCTTGAACCTGGAGATTTGGGACCCATGGGATGGGTACCACGCAGTATTACTTTAAAGGGTCTGCGTTTGCTCACCCAACCTCACAAAACATCTCAGCCCCAAGAGTGTCCACCCTTATGTCTCAATCAGCTGTGGGTCTATACATGTTCAATCCAGGTGGCATCACAGTCCCTGAACGAATTTTGTAAGAATTTCTCTCTCTTTCACTGTCTTTGTTTCACAGGTTTTTAAAAGTAATTGATTTTTATAATGGGGTTTAGCTGCTTTTCACTGCTGTGTTTATGTCACTTTACACCCACTTGACTCACTTACAGAGAGATATCAATACATAGGTTTTAAGATTCTTACTAATCAGATATATTCTTGGGCCGGGAATATGGGGTGTTGAGTCCAATTCACTGAGCAAGGAGTAGGTCTTGTCTGTTACATATTGGGTTTATGGAACGGTATCTGAGCTAATTTGAAACCCTTGTTTTATGCATCAGCCCACCTCACCTTTCCCCTTAAGCAGCCATAGTGTGTTTTGTAAAAGTGTGACTCTGTTCTGTTTTGTAATTCAGTTCAAGGGTAGCGGTTTTTACATTCCCTCTATAAGTGATATCTTATGATAAGTGTCTTTTTCTGTGTGACTTATTTCACTTAGAATCGTCGTACCTAAATCCACTCATCATGCTGCTACTTGCCTTATGACGTTGATTTCATGGCTGAGTGATATTCCTTTGTACATAAGGACCACAACTTCTTTATCCATTTTTCTCTTTCCTGGGATATTTAAGGTGTAACGAAGTGGAGGTTCTTGTCAACAGAGCAGCCCTAAATGTTGGGGTGCCTGTGTCTTGCTGATTTTTAGTTTTCCCAATTTATACGCCCATGAGTGGAACTGCCCTATGCTCTCTAAGCTGAGTTTTTTAGATGTTTCTGGACACACCGTACACTTCTCCAGAGTGGGTGTTGGCAATTTACATCCCGCCCATCATCGTAGCAAGGCTCCCGTTTCCTCATGGCCTGCCCTGCATTTCTGGTTTTGACACTTTATTCAGCATGGCCCTTTTGACCGATGGGAAGCGAGACTTCTTTGTAGCGCTGATTTGCCTTTCCAGGTTGCTTGGTTGGCCAAAAAGGGCGTATGCGTTTTTTCCTGAATATATTCAGGAAAAAACGCATACGCCCTTTTTGGCCAAGGGCATCATTGTCGAGGTTTTGCCGCTTTTCCTGTGCTTTAAAGGCGATTCGTATCTCCCTCCTGAAATCTGTTTCCTGCAATTCTGCCTTGCTTTAAATCCTCTTCGTTGCCTTCCCTCAATATATTTGTGGACGAGAGTGATCATTTATAAGTCTGCAGGTTTGTGAATTGCAGTGCCCCTGAGCTCCATTTTTCAACTCGCTTTCTTGGGAGCTGGCCGCAAAAGCGCAGGAATTCTTCAAGCCCTATTCTGGTCCCGGGCGGCAGGCTGAGCCTGTGCTTAATTCTTCTTCCTGATGGGAAAATAGAGTGACCTGTGCCTGTCCCAACACCTAGAGCTAGTCTCTCATTGTTTTCCCCTCTTCCCGTTCATCCTCAGGACAAATTGCAACCTGTACGGAACAGGAGGTTAAAGGTGCTGATTCTCCAAGGAGGGAGATTGCTAGTAAAGCAGCTGGAATGGCGAACCCGAGCACAAGGAGATGAGAAATGAGGTGCGTTTTAGAAACCTTTCGCGATCACACGGTGTACCATCTTCTGGGTTTCTCATGCATGTTTTCGATGTAGGAAGATGCCCTTGAACCTGGAGATTTGGGACCCATGGGATGGGTACCACGCAGTATTACTTTAAAGGGTCTGCGTTTGCTCACCCAACCTCACAAAACATCTCAGCCCCAAGAGTGTCCACCCTTATGTCTCAATCAGCTGTGGGTCTATACATGTTCAATCCAGGTGGCATCACAGTCCCTGAACGAATTTTGTAAGAATTTCTCTCTCTTTCACTGTCTTTGTTTCACAGGTTTTTAAAAGTAATTGATTTTTATAATGGGGTTTAGCTGCTTTTCACTGCTGTGTTTATGTCACTTTACACCCACTTGACTCACTTACAGAGAGATATCAATACATAGGTTTCAAGATTCTTACTAATCAGATATATTCTTGGGCCGGGAATATGGGGTGTTGAGTCCAATTCACTGAGCAAGGAGTAGGTCTTGTCTGTTACATATTGGGTTTATGGAACGGTATCTGAGCTAATTTGAAACCCTTGTTTTATGCATCACCCCACCTCACCTTTCCCCTTAAGCAGCCATAGTGTGTTTTGTAAAAGTGTGACTCTGTTCTGTTTTGTAATTCAGTTCAAGGGTAGCGGTTTTTACATTCCCTCTATAAGTGATATCTTATGATAAGTGTCTTTTTCTGTGTGACTTATTTCACTTAGAATCGTCGTACCTAAATCCACTCATCATGCTGCTACTAGCCTTATGACGTTGATTTCATGGCTGAGTGATATTCCTTTGTACATAAGGACCACAACTTCTTTATCCATTTTTCTCTTTCCTGGGATATTTAAGGTGTAACGAAGTGGAGGTTCTTGTCAACAGAGCAGCCCTAAATGTTGGGGTGCCTGTGTCTTGCTGATTTTTAGTTTTCCCAATTTATACGCCCATGAGTGGAAGTGCCCTATGCTCTCTAAGCTGAGTTTTTTAGATGTTTCTGGACACACCGTACACTTCTCCAGAGTGGCTGTTGGCAATTTACATCCCGCCCATCATCGTAGCAAGGCTCCCGTTTCCTCATGGCCTGCCCTGCATTTCTGGTTTTGACACTTTATTCAGCATGGCCCTTTTGACCGATGGGAAGTGAGACTTCTTTGTAGCGCTGATTTGCCTTTCCAGGTTGCTTGGTTGGCCAAAAAGGGCGTATGCGTTTTTTCCTGAATATATTCAGGAAAAAACGCATACGCCCTTTTTGGCCAAGGGCATCATTGTCGAGGTTTTGCCGCTTTTCCTGTGCTTTAAAGGCGATTCGTATCTCCCTCCTGAAATCTGTTTCCTGCAATTCTGCCTTGCTTTAAATCCTCTTCGTTGCCTTCCCTCAATATATTTGTGGACGAGAGTGATCATTTATAAGTCTGCAGGTTTGTGAATTGCAGTGCCCCTGAGCTCCATTTTTCACCTCGCTTTCTTGGGAGCTGGCCGCAAAAGCGCAGGATTGCTTCAGGCCTTATTCTGGTCCCGGGCGGCAGGCTGAGCCTGTGCTTAATTCTTCTTCCTGATGGGAAAATAGAGTGACCTGTGCCTGTCCCAACACCTAGAGCTAGTCTCTCATTGTTTTCCCCTCTTCCCGTTCATCCTCAGGACAAATTGCAACCTGTACGGAACAGGAGGTTAAAGGTGCTGATTCTCCAAGGAGGGAGATTGCTAGTAAAGCAGCTGGAATGGCGAACCCGAGCACAAGGAGATGAGAAATGAGGTGCGTTTTAGAAACCTTTCGCGATCACACGGTGTACCATCTTCTGGGTTTCTCATGCATGTTTTCGATGTAGGAAGATGCCCTTGAACTTGGAGATTTGGAACCCATGGGATGGGTACCACGCAGTATTACTTTAAAGGGTCTGCGTTTCCTCACCCAACCTCACCAAACCTCTCAGCCCCAAGAGTGTCCACCCTTATGTCTCAATCAGCTGTGGGTCTATACATGGTCAATCCAGGTGGCATCACAGCCCCTGAACGAATTTTGTTAGAATTTCTCTCTCTTTCACTGTCTTTTTTTCACAGGTTTTTAAAAGTAATTGATTTTTATAATGGGGTTTAGCTGCTTTTCACTGCTGTGTTTATGTCACTTTACACCCACTTGACTCACTTACAGAGAGATATCAATACATAGGTTTTAAGATTCTTACTAGTCAGATATATTCTTGGGCCGTGAATAGGGGGTGTCGAGTCCAATTCACTGAGCAAGTAGTAGGTCTTGTCTATTAAATATTGGGTTTATGGAACGGTATCTGAGCTAATTTGAAACCCTTGTTTTATGCATCACCCCACCTCACCTTTCCCGTTAAGCAGCCATAGTGTGTTTTCTAAACGTGTGACTGTTCTGTTTTGTAATTCAGTTCAAGGGTAGCGGTTTTTACATTCCCTCTATAAGTGATATCTTATGATAAGTGTCTTTTTCTGTGTGACTTATTTCACTTAGAATCGTCGTACCTAAATCCTCTCATCATGCTGCTACTAGCCTTATGACGTTGATTTCATGGCTGAGTGATATTCCATTGTACATAAGGACCACAACTTATTTATCCATCTTTCTCTTTCCTGAGATATTTAAGGTGTAACGAAGTGGAGGTTCTTGTCAACAGAGCAGACCTAAACGTTGGGGTGCCTGTGTCTTGCTGATTTTAGTTTTCCCAATTTATACGCCCATGAGTGGAAGTGCCCTATGCTCTCTAAGCTGAGTTTTTTAGATGTTTCAGGACACACCGTACACTTCTCCAGAGTGGCTGTTGGCAATTTACATCCCGCCCATCAGCGTAGCAAGGCTCCCGTTTCTCCATGGCCTGCCCTGCATTTCTTGTTTTGACACTTTATTCAGCTTGGCCCTTTTGACCGATGGGAAGCGAGACTTCTTTGTAGCGCTGATTTGCCTTTCCAGGTTGCTTGGTTGGCCAAAAAGGGCGTATGCGTTTTTTCCTGAATATATTCAGGAAAAAACGAATACGCCGTTTTTGGCCAAGGGCATCATTGTCGAGGTTTTGCCGCTTTTCTTGTGCTTTAAAGGCGATTCGAATCTCCCTCCTGAAATCTGTTTCCTGCAATTCTGCCTTGCTTTCAAATCCTCTTCGTTGCCTTCCCTCAATATATTTGTGGACGAGAGTGAACATTTATAAGTCTGCAGGTTTGTGAATTGCAGTGCGCCTGAGCTCCATTTTTCAACTCGCTTTCTTGGGAGCTGGCCGCAAAAGCGCAGGTTTGCTTCAGGCCCTATTCTGGTCCCGGGCGGCAGGCTGAGCCTGTGCTTAATTCTTCTTCCTGATGGGAAAATAGAGTGACCTGTGCCTGTCCCAACACCTAGAGCTAGTCTCTCATTGGTTCCCCCTCTTCCCGTTCATCCTCAGGACAAATTGCAACCTGTACGGAACAGGAGGTTAAAGGTGCTGATTCTCCAAGGAGGGAGATTGCTAGTAAAGCGGCTGGAATGGCGAACCCGAGCACAAGGAGATGAGAAATGAGGTGTGTTTTAGAAACCTTTCCCGATCACACGGTGTACCATCTTCTGGGTTCCTCATGCATGTTTTCGATGTAGGAAGATGGCCTTGAACCTGGAGATTTGGGACCCATAGGATGGGTAACACGCAGTATTACTTTAAAGGGTCTGCGTTTGCTCACCCAACCTCACCAAACCTCTCAGCCCCAAGAGTGTCCACCCTTATGTCTCAATCAGCTGTGGGTCTATACATGGTCAATCCAGGTGGCATCACAGCCCCTGAACGAATTTTGTAAGAATTTCTCTCTCTTTCACTGTCTTTGTTTCACAGGTTTTTAAAAGTAATTGATTTTTATAATGGGGTTTAGCTGCTTTCACTGCTGTGTTTATGTCACTTTACACCCACTTGACTCACTTACAGAGAGATATCAATACATAGGTTTTAAGATTCTTACTAGTCAGATATATTCTTGGGCCGTGAATAGGGGGTGTTGAGTCCAATTCACTGAGCAAGGAGTAGGTCTTGTCTATTACATATTGGGTTTATGGAACGGTATCTGAGCTAATTTGAAACCCTTGTTTTATGCATCACCCCACCTCACCTTTCCCGTTAAGCAGCCATAGTGTGTTTTCTTTTTTTTTTTTTTTTTTTTTTTTTTTAGGTAATAAGGAAGAAGACGTTCAGTGGAAAAAAAAAAAAAAGGGACTATAAGAAATATTAAATCATAGTGTGTTTTCTAAACGTGTGACTCTGTTCTGTTTTGTAATTCAGTTCAAGGGTAGCGGTTTTTACATTCCCTCTATAAGTGATATCCTATGATAAGTGTCTTTTTCTGTGTAACTTATTTCACTTACAATCGTCGTACCTAAATCCACTCATCATGCTGCTACTAGCCTTATGACGTTGATTTCATGGCTGAGTGATATTCCATTGTACATAAGGACCATAACTTCTTTATCCATTTTTCTCTTTCCTGGGATATTTAAGGTGTAACGAAGTGGAGGTTCTTGTCAACAGAGCAGCCCTAAACGTTGGTGTGCCTGTGTCTTGCTGATTTTTAGTTTTCCCAATTTATACGCCCATGAGTGGAAGTGCCCTATGCTCTCTAAGCTGAGTTTTTTAGATGTATCAGGACACACCGTACACTTCACCAGAGTGGCTGTTGGCAATTTACATCCCGCCCATTAGCGTAGCAGGCCTCCCGTTTCTCCATGGCCTGCCCTGCATTTCTGGTTTTGACACTTTATTCAGCATGGCTCTTTTGACCAATGGGAAGCGAGACTTTTTGTAGCGCTGATTTGCCTTTCCCGGTTGCTTGCTTGGCCAAAAAGGGCGTGTGCGTTTTTTCCTGAATATATTCAGGAAAAAACGCATACGCCTTTTTGGCCAAGGGCATCATTGTCGAGGTTTTGCCGCTTTTCATGTGCTTTAAAGGCGATTCGAATCTCCCTCCTGAAATCTGTTTCCTGCAATTCTGCCTTGCTTTCAAATCCTCTTCGTTGCCTTCACTCAATATATTTGTGGACGAGAGTGATCATTTATAAGTCTGCAGGTTTGTGAATTGCAGTGCCCCTGAGCTCCATTTTTCAACTCGCTTTCTTGGGAGCTGGCCGCAAAAGCGCAGGATTGCTTCAGGCCCTATTCTGGTCCCGGGCGGCAGGCTGAGCCTGTGCTTAATTCTTCTTCCTGATGGGAAAATAGAGTGACCTGTGCCTGTCCCAACACCTAGAGCTAGTCTCTCATTGGTTCCCCCTCTTCCCGTTCATCCTCAGGACAAATTGCAACCTGTACGGAACAGGAGGTTAAAGGTGCTGATTCTCCAAGGAGGGAGATTGCTAGTAAAGCGGCTGGAATGGCGAACCCGAGCACAAGGAGATGAGAAATGAGGTGTGTTTTAGAAACCATTCCCGATCACACGGTGTACCATCTTCTGGGTTCCTCATGCATGTTTTCGATGTAGGAAGATGCCCTTGAACCTGGAGATTTGGGACCCATGGGATGGGTAGCATGCAGTATTACTTTAAAGGGTCTGCGTTTGCTCACCCAACCTCACCAAACCTCTCAGCCCCAAGAGTGTCCACCCTTATGTCTCAATCAGCTGTGGGTCTATACATGTTCAATCCAGGTGGCATCACAGTCCCTGAACGAATTTTGTAAGAATTTCTCTCTCTTTCACTGTCTTTGTTTCACAGGTTTTTAAAAGTAATTGATTTTTATAATGGGATTTAGCTGCTTTTCACTGCTGTGTTTATGTCACTTTACACCCACTTGACTCACTTACAGAGAGATATCAATACATAGGTTTTAAGATTCTTACTAGTCAGCTATATTCTTGGGCCGTGAATAGGGGGTGTTGAGTCCAATTCACTGAGCAAGGAGTAGGTCTTGTCTATTACATATTGGGTTTATGGAACGGTATCTGAGCTAATTTGAAACCCTTGTTTTATGCATCACCCCACCTCACCTTTCCCGTTAAGCAGCCATAGTGTGTTTTCTAAACGTGTGACTCTGTTCTGTTTTGTAATTCAGTTCAAGGGTAGCGGTTTTTACATTCCCTCTATAAGTGATATCTTATGATAAGTGTCTTTTTCTGTGTGACTTATTTCACTTAGAATCGTCGTACCTAAATCCACTCATCATGCTGCTACTAGCCTTATGACGTTGACTTCATGGCTGAGTGATATTCCATTGTACATAAGGACCACAACTTCTTTATCCATTTTTCTCTTTCCTGGGATATTTAAGGTGTAACGAAGTGGAGGTTCTTGTCAACAGAGCAGCCCTAAACTTTGGGGTGCCTGTGTCTTGCTGATTTTTAGTTTTCCCAATTTATACGCCCATGAGTGGAAGTGCCCGATGCTCTCTAAGCTGAGTTTTTTAGATGTTTCAGGACACACCGTACACTTCACCAGAGTGGCTGTTGGCAATTTACATCCTGCCCTTCAGCGTAGCAAGGCTCCCGTTTCTAAATGGCCTGCCCTGCATTTCTGGTTTTGACACTTTATTCAGCATGGCCCTTTTGACCGATGGGAAGCGAGACTTCTTTGTAGCGCTGATTTGCCTTTCCAGGTTGCTTGCTTGGCCAAATAGGGCGTATGCGTTTTTTCCTGAATATATTCAGGAAAAAAGGCATACGCCCTTTTTGGCCAAGGGCATCATTGTCGAGGTTTTGCCGCTTTTCCTGTGCTTTAAAGGCGATTCGTATCTCCCTCCTGAAATCTGTTTCCTGCAATTCCGCCTTGCTTTCAAATCCTCTTCGTTGCCTTCCCTCAATATATTTGTGGACGAGAGTGATCATTTATAAGTCTGCAGGTTTGTGAATTGCAGTGCCCCTGAGCTCCATTTTTCAACTCGCTTTCTTGGGAGCTGGCCGCAAAAGCGCAGGATTGCTTCAGGCCCTATTCTGGTCCTGGGCGGCAGGCTGAGCCTGTGCTTAATTCTTCTTCCTGATGGGAAAATAGAGTGACCTGTGCCTGTCCCAACACCTAGAGCTAGTCTCTCATTGGTTCCCCCTCTTCCCGGTCATCCTCAGGACAAATTGCAACCTGTACGGAACAGGAGGTTAAAGGTGCTGATTCTCCAAGGAGGGAGATTGCTAGTAAAGCGGCTGGAATGGCGAACCCGAGCACAAGGAGATGAGAAATGAGGTGTGTTTTAGAAACCTTTCCCGATCACACGGTGTACCATCTTCTGGGTTTCTCATGCATGTTTTCGATGTAGGAAGATGCCCTTGAACCTGGAGATTTGGGACCCATAGGATGGGTACCACGCAGTATTACTTTAAAGGGTCTGCGTTTGCTCACCCAACCTCACCAAACCTCTCAGCCCCAAGAGTGTCCACCCTTATGTCTCAATCAGCTGTGGGTCTATACATGGTCAATCCAGGTGGCATCACAGCCCCTGAACGAATTTTGTAAGAATTTCTCTCCCTTTCACTGTCTTTGTTTCACAGGATTTTAAAAGTAATTGATTTTTATAATGGGGTTTAGCTGCTTTTCACTGCTGTGTTTATGTCACTTTACACCCACTTGACTCACTTACAGAGAGATATCAATACATAGGTTTTAAGATTCTTACTAGTCAGATATATTCTTGGGCCGTGATTAGGGGGTGTCGAGTCCAATTCACTGAGCAAGGAGTAGGTCTTGTCTATTACATATTGGGTTTATGGAACGGTATCTGAGCTAATTTGAAACCCTTGTTTTATGCATCACCCCACCTCACCTTTCCCGTGAAGCAGCCATAGTGTGTTTTCTAAACGTGTGACTCTGTTCTGTTTTGTAATTCAGTTCAAGGGTAGCGGTTTTTACATTCCCTCTATAAGTGATATCTTATGATAAGTGTCTTTTTCTGTGTGACTTATTTCACTTAGAATCGTCGTACCTAAATCCACTCATCATGCTGCTACTAGCCTTATGACGTTGATTTCATGGCTGAGTGATATTCCATTGTACATAAGGACCACAACTTCTTTATCCATTTTTCTCTTTCCTGGGATATTTAAGGTGTAACGAAGTGGAGGTTCTTGTCAACAGAGCAGCCCTAAACGTTGGGGTGCCTGTGTCTTGCTGATTTTTAGTTTTCCCAATTTATACGCCCATGAGTGGAAGTGCCCTATGCTCTCTAAGCTGAGTTTTTTAGATGTTTCAGGACACACCGTACACTTCACCAGAGTGGCTGTTGGCAATTTACATCCCGCCCTTCAGCGTAGCAAGGCTCCCGTTTCTAAATGGCCTGCCCTGCATTTCTGGTTTTGACACTTTATTCAGCATGGCCCTTTTGACCGATGGGAAGTGAGACTTCTTTGTAGCGCTGATTTGCCTTTCCAGGTTGCTTGGTTGGCCAAAAAGGGCGTATGCGTTTTTTCCTGAATATATTCAGGAAAAAACGCATACGCCCTTTTTGGCCAAGGGCATCATTGTCGAGGTTTTGCCGCTTTTCCTGTGCTTTAAAGGCGATTCAAATCTCCCTCCTGAAATCTGTTTCCTGCAATTCTGCCTTGCTTTCAAATCCTCTTCGTTGCCTTCCCTCAATATATTTGTGGACGAGAGTGATCATTTATAAGTCTGCAGGTTTGTGAATTGCAGTGCCCCTGAGCTCCATTTTTCAACTCGCTTTCTTGGGAGCTGGCCGCAAAAGCGCAGGATTGCTTCAGGCCCTATTCTGGTCCTGGGCGGCAGGCTGAGCCTGTGCTTAATTCTTCTTCCTAATGGGAAAATAGAGTGACCTGTGCCTGTCCCAACACCTAGAGCTAGTCTCTCATTGTTTTCCCCTCTTCCCGTTCATCCTCAGGACAAATTGCAACCTGTACGGAACAGGAGGTTAAAGGTGCTGATTCTCCAAGGAGGGAGATTGCTAGTAAAGCAGCTGGAATGGCGAACCCGAGCACAAGGAGATGAGAAATGAGGTGCGTTTTAGAAACCTTTCGCGATCACACGGTGTACCATCTTCTGGGTTTCTCATGCATGTTTTCGATGTAGGAAGATGCCCTTGAACTTGGAGATTTGGAACCCATGGGATGGGTACCACGCAGTATTACTTTAAAGGGTCTGCGTTTCCTCACCCAACCTCACCAAACCTCTCAGCCCCAAGAGTGTCCACCCTTATGTCTCAATCAGCTGTGGGTCTATACATGGTCAATCCAGGTGGCATCACAGCCCCTGAACGAATTTTGTTAGAATTTCTCTCTCTTTCACTGTCTTTTTTTCACAGGTTTTTAAAAGTAATTGATTTTTATAATGGGGTTTAGCTGCTTTTCACTGCTGTGTTTATGTCACTTTACACCCACTTGACTCACTTACAGAGAGATATCAATACATAGGTTTTAAGATTCTTACTAGTCAGATATATTCTTGGGCCGTGAATAGGGGGTGTCGAGTCCAATTCACTGAGCAAGGAGTAGGTCTTGTCTATTAAATATTGGGTTTATGGAACGGTATCTGAGCTAATTTGAAACCCTTGTTTTATGCATCACCCCACCTCACCTTTCCCGTTAAGCAGCCATAGTGTGTTTTCTAAACGTGTGACTGTTCTGTTTTGTAATTCAGTTCAAGGGTAGCGGTTTTTACATTCCCTCTATAAGTGATATCTTATGATAAGTGTCTTTTTCTGTGTGACTTATTTCACTTAGAATCGTCGTACCTAAATCCTCTCATCATGCTGCTACTAGCCTTATGACGTTGATTTCATGGCTGAGTGATATTCCATTGTACATAAGGACCACAACTTATTTATCCATCTTTCTCTTTCCTGAGATATTTAAGGTGTAACGAAGTGGAGGTTCTTGTCAACAGAGCAGACCTAAACGTTGGGGTGCCTGTGTCTTGCTGATTTTAGTTTTCCCAATTTATACGCCCATGAGTGGAAGTGCCCTATGCTCTCTAAGCTGAGTTTTTTAGATGTTTCAGGACACACCGTACACTTCTCCAGAGTGGCTGTTGGCAATTTACATCCCGCCCATCAGCGTAGCAAGGCTCCCGTTTCTCCATGGCCTGCCCTGCATTTCTGGTTTTGACACTTTATTCAGCTTGGCCCTTTTGACCGATGGGAAGCGAGACTTCTTTGTAGCGCTGATTTGCCTTTCCAGGTTGCTTGGTTGGCCAAAAAGGGCGTATGCGTTTTTTCCTGAATATATTCAGGAAAAAACGAATACGCCGTTTTTGGCCAAGGGCATCATTGTCGAGGTTTTGCCGCTTTTCTTGTGCTTTAAAGGCGATTCGAATCTCCCTCCTGAAATCTGTTTCCTGCAATTCTGCCTTGCTTTCAAATCCTCTTCGTTGCCTTCCCTCAATATATTTGTGGACGAGAGTGAACATTTATAAGTCTGCAGGTTTGTGAATTGCAGTGCGCCTGAGCTCCATTTTTCAACTCGCTTTCTTGGGAGCTGGCCGCAAAAGCGCAGGTTTGCTTCAGGCCCTATTCTGGTCCCGGGCGGCAGGCTGAGCCTGTGCTTAATTCTTCTTCCTGATGGGAAAATAGAGTGACCTGTGCCTGTCCCAACACCTAGAGCTAGTCTCTCATTGGTTCCCCCTCTTCCCGTTCATCCTCAGGACAAATTGCAACCTGTACGGAACAGGAGGTTAAAGGTGCTGATTCTCCAAGGAGGGAGATTGCTAGTAAAGCGGCTGGAATGGCGAACCCGAGCACAAGGAGATGAGAAATGAGGTGTGTTTTAGAAACCTTTCCCGATCACACGGTGTACCATCTTCTGGGTTCCTCATGCATGTTTTCGATGTAGGAAGATGGCCTTGAACCTGGAGATTTGGGACCCATAGGATGGGTAACACGCAGTATTACTTTAAAGGGTCTGCGTTTGCTCACCCAACCTCACCAAACCTCTCAGCCCCAAGAGTGTCCACCCTTATGTCTCAATCAGCTGTGGGTCTATACATGGTCAATCCAGGTGGCATCACAGCCCCTGAACGAATTTTGTAAGAATTTCTCTCTCTTTCACTGTCTTTGTTTCACAGGTTTTTAAAAGTAATTGATTTTTATAATGGGGTTTAGCTGCTTTCACTGCTGTGTTTATGTCACTTTACACCCACTTGACTCACTTACAGAGAGATATCAATACATAGGTTTTAAGATTCTTACTAGTCAGATATATTCTTGGGCCGTGAATAGGGGGTGTTGAGTCCAATTCACTGAGCAAGGAGTAGGTCTTGTCTATTACATATTGGGTTTATGGAACGGTATCTGAGCTAATTTGAAACCCTTGTTTTATGCATCACCCCACCTCACCTTTCCCGTTAAGCAGCCATAGTGTGTTTTCTTTTTTTTTTTTTTTTTTTTTTTTTTTAGGTAATAAGGAAGAAGACGTTCAGTGGAAAAAAAAAAAAAAGGGACTATAAGAAATATTAAATCATAGTGTGTTTTCTAAACGTGTGACTCTGTTCTGTTTTGTAATTCAGTTCAAGGGTAGCGGTTTTTACATTCCCTCTATAAGTGATATCCTATGATAAGTGTCTTTTTCTGTGTAACTTATTTCACTTAGAATCGTCGTACCTAAATCCACTCATCATGCTGCTACTAGCCTTATGACGTTGATTTCATGGCTGAGTGATATTCCATTGTACATAAGGACCACAACTTCTTTATCCATTTTTCTCTTTCCTGGGATATTTAAGGTGTAACGAAGTGGAGGTTCTTGTCAACAGAGCAGCCCTAAACGTTGGTGTGCCTGTGTCTTGCTGATTTTTAGTTTTCCCAATTTATACGCCCATGAGTGGAAGTGCCCTATGCTCTCTAAGCTGAGTTTTTTAGATGTATCAGGACACACCGTACACTTCACCAGAGTGGCTGTTGGCAATTTACATCCCGCCCATTAGCGTAGCAAGCCTCCCGTTTCTCCATGGCCTGCCCTGCATTTCTGGTTTTGACACTTTATTCAGCATGGCTCTTTTGACCAATGGGAAGCGAGACTTTTTGTAGCGCTGATTTGCCTTTCCCGGTTGCTTGCTTGGCCAAAAAGGGCGTATGCGTTTTTTCCTGAATATATTCAGGAAAAAACGCATACGCCTTTTTGGCCAAGGGCATCATTGTCGAGGTTTTGCCGCTTTTCATGTGCTTTAAAGGCGATTCGAATCTCCCTCCTGAAATCTGTTTCCTGCAATTCTGGCTTGCTTTCAAATCCTCTTCGTTGCCTTCACTCAATATATTTGTGGACGAGAGTGATCATTTATAAGTCTGCAGGTTTGTGAATTGCAGTGCCCCTGAGCTCCATTTTTCAACTCGCTTTCTTGGGAGCTGGCCGCAAAAGCGCAGGATTGCTTCAGGCCCTATTCTGGTCCCGGGCGGCAGGCTGAGCCTGTGCTTAATTCTTCTTCCTGATGGGAAAATAGAGTGACCTGTGCCTGTCCCAACACCTAGAGCTAGTCTCTCATTGGTTCCCCCTCTTCCCGTTCATCCTCAGGACAAATTGCAACCTGTACGGAACAGGAGGTTAAAGGTGCTGATTCTCCAAGGAGGGAGATTGCTAGTAAAGCGGCTGGAATGGCGAACCCGAGCACAAGGAGATGAGAAATGAGGTGTGTTTTAGAAACCATTCCCGATCACACGGTGTACCATCTTCTGGGTTCCTCATGCATGTTTTCGATGTAGGAAGATGCCCTTGAACCTGGAGATTTGGGACCCATGGGATGGGTAGCATGCAGTATTACTTTAAAGGGTCTGCGTTTGCTCACCCAACCTCACCAAACCTCTCAGCCCCAAGAGTGTCCACCCTTATGTCTCAATCAGCTGTGGGTCTATACATGTTCAATCCAGGTGGCATCACAGTCCCTGAACGAATTTTGTAAGAATTTCTCTCTCTTTCACTGTCTTTGTTTCACAGGTTTTTAAAAGTAATTGATTTTTATAATGGGATTTAGCTGCTTTTCACTGCTGTGTTTATGTCACTTTACACCCACTTGACTCACTTACAGAGAGATATCAATACATAGGTTTTAAGATTCTTACTAGTCAGCTATATTCTTGGGCCGTGAATAGGGGGTGTTGAGTCCAATTCACTGAGCAAGGAGTAGGTCTTGTCTATTACATATTGGGTTTATGGAACGGTATCTGAGCTAATTTGAAACCCTTGTTTTATGCATCACCCCACCTCACCTTTCCCGTTAAGCAGCCATAGTGTGTTTTCTAAACGTGTGACTCTGTTCTGTTTTGTAATTCAGTTCAAGGGTAGCGGTTTTTACATTCCCTCTATAAGTGATATCTTATGATAAGTGTCTTTTTCTGTGTGACTTATTTCACTTAGAATCGTCGTACCTAAATCCACTCATCATGCTGCTACTAGCCTTATGACGTTGACTTCATGGCTGAGTGATATTCCATTGTACATAAGGACCACAACTTCTTTATCCATTTTTCTCTTTCCTGGGATATTTAAGGTGTAACGAAGTGGAGGTTCTTGTCAACAGAGCAGCCCTAAACTTTGGGGTGCCTGTGTCTTGCTGATTTTTAGTTTTCCCAATTTATACGCCCATGAGTGGAAGTGCCCGATGCTCTCTAAGCTGAGTTTTTTAGATGTTTCAGGACACACCGTACACTTCACCAGAGTGGCTGTTGGCAATTTACATCCTGCCCTTCAGCGTAGCAAGGCTCCCGTTTCTAAATGGCCTGCCCTGCATTTCTGGTTTTGACACTTTATTCAGCATGGCCCTTTTGACCGATGGGAAGCGAGACTTCTTTGTAGCGCTGATTTGCCTTTCCAGGTTGCTTGCTTGGCCAAATAGGGCGTATGCGTTTTTTCCTGAATATATTCAGGAAAAAAGGCATACGCCCTTTTTGGCCAAGGGCATCATTGTCGAGGTTTTGCCGCTTTTCCTGTGCTTTAAAGGCGATTCGTATCTCCCTCCTGAAATCTGTTTCCTGCAATTCCGCCTTGCTTTCAAATCCTCTTCGTTGCCTTCCCTCAATATATTTGTGGACGAGAGTGATCATTTACAAGTCTGCAGGTTTGTGAATTGCAGTGCCCCTGAGCTCCATTTTTCAACTCGCTTTCTTGGGAGCTGGCCGCAAAAGCGCAGGATTGCTTCAGGCCCTATTCTGGTCCTGGGCGGCAGGCTGAGCCTGTGCTTAATTCTTCTTCCTGATGGGAAAATAGAGTGACCTGTGCCTGTCCCAACACCTAGAGCTAGTCTCTCATTGGTTCCCCCTCTTCCCGGTCATCCTCCGGACAAATTGCAACCTGTACGGAACAGGAGGTTAAAGGTGCTGATTCTCCAAGGAGGGAGATTGCTAGTAAAGCGGCTGGAATGGCGAACCCGAGCACAAGGAGATGAGAAATGAGGTGTGTTTTAGAAACCTTTCCCGATCACACGGTGTACCATCTTCTGGGTTTCTCATGCATGTTTTCGATGTAGGAAGATGCCCTTGAACCTGGAGATTTGGGACCCATAGGATGGGTACCACGCAGTATTACTTTAAAGGGTCTGCGTTTGCTCACCCAACCTCACCAAACCTCTCAGCCCCAAGAGTGTCCACCCTTATGTCTCAATCAGCTGTGGGTCTATACATGGTCAATCCAGGTGGCATCACAGCCCCTGAACGAATTTTGTAAGAATTTCTCTCCCTTTCACTGTCTTTGTTTCACAGGATTTTAAAAGTAATTGATTTTTATAATGGGGTTTAGCTGCTTTTCACTGCTGTGTTTATGTCACTTTACACCCACTTGACTCACTTACAGAGAGATATCAATACATAGGTTTTAAGATTCTTACTAGTCAGATATATTCTTGGGCCGTGATTAGGGGGTGTCGAGTCCAATTCACTGAGCAAGGAGTAGGTCTTGTCTATTACATATTGGGTTTATGGAACGGTATCTGAGCTAATTTGAAACCCTTGTTTTATGCATCACCCCACCTCACCTTTCCCGTGAAGCAGCCATAGTGTGTTTTCTAAACGTGTGACTCTGTTCTGTTTTGTAATTCAGTTCAAGGGTAGCGGTTTTTACATTCCCTCTATAAGTGATATCTTATGATAAGTGTCTTTTTCTCTGTGACTTATTTCACTTAGAATCGTCGTACCTAAATCCTCTCATCATGCTGCTACTAGCCTTATGACGTTGATTTCATGGCTGAGTGATATTCCATTGTACATAAGGACCACAACTTATTTATCCATTTTTCTCTTTCCTGAGATATTTAAGGTGTAACGAAGTGGAGGTTCTTGTCAACAGAGCAGCCCTAAACGTTGGGGTGCCTGTGTCTTGCTGATTTTTAGTTTTCCCAATTTATACGCCCATGAGTGGAAGTGCCCTGTGCTCCCTAAGCTGAGTTTTTTAGATGTTTCAGGACACACCGTACACTTCTCCAGAGTGGCTGTTGGCAACTTACATACCGCCCATCAGCTTAGCAAGGCTCCCGTTTCTCCATGGCCTGCCCTGCATTTCTGGTTTTGACACTTTATTCAGCATGGCCCTTTTGACCGATGGGAAGCGAGACTTCTTTGTAGCGCTGATTTGCCTTTCCAGGTTGGTTGGTTGGCCAAAAAGGGCGTATGCGTTTTTTCCTGAATATATTCAGGAAAAAACGCATACGCCCTTTTTGGCCAAGGGCATCATTGTCGAGGTTTTGCCGCTTTTCCTGTGCTTTAAAGGCGATTCAAATCTCCCTCCTGAAATCTGTTTCCTGCAATTCTGCCTTGCTTTCAAATCCTCTTCGTTGCCTTCCCTCAATATATTTGTGGACGAGAGTGATCATTTATAAGTCTGCAGGTTTGTGAATTGCAGTGCCCCTGAGCTCCATTTTTCAACTCGCTTTCTTGGGAGCTGGCCGCAAAAGCGCAGGATTGCTTCAGGCCCTATTCTGGTCCTGGGCGGCAGGCTGAGCCTGTGCTTAATTCTTCTTCCTAATGGGAAAATAGAGTGACCTGTGCCTGTCCCAACACCTAGAGCTAGTCTCTCATTGGTTCCCCCTCTTCCCGTTCATCCTCAGGACAAATTGCAACCTGTACGGAACAGGAGGTTAAAGGTGCTGATTCTCCAAGGAGGGAGATTGCTAGTAAAGCGGCTGGAATGGCGAACCCGAGCACAAGGAGATGAGAAATGAGGTGTGTTTTAGAAACATTTCTCGATCACACGGTGTACCATCTTCTGGGTTTCTCATGCATGTTTTCGATGTAGGAAGATGCCCTTGAACCTGGAGATTTGGGACCCATGGGATGGGTACCACGCAGTATTACTTTAAAGGGTCTGCGTTTGCTCACCCAACCTCACCAAACCTCTCAGCCCCAAGAGTGTCCACCCTTATGTCTGAATCAGCTGTGGGTCTATACATGGTCAATCCAGGTGGCATCACAGCCCCTGAACGAATTTTGTAAGAATTTCTCTCTCTTTCACTGTCTTTGTTTCACAGGATTTTAAAAGTAATTGATTTTTATAATGGGGTTTAGCTGCTTTTCACTGCTGTGTTTATGTCACTTTACACCCACTTGACTCACTTACAGAGAGATATCAATACATAGGTTTTAAGATTCTTACTACTCAGATATATTCTTGGGCCGTGAATAGGGGGTGTCGAGTCCAATTCACTGAGCAAGGAGTAGGTCTTGTCTATTACATATTGGGTTTATGGAACGGTATCTGAGCTAATTTGAAACCATTGTTTTATGCATCACCCCACCTCACCTTTCCCGTTAAGCAGCCATAGTGTGTTTTCTAAACGTGTGACTCTGTTCTGTTTTGTAATTCAGTTCAAGGGTAGCGGTTTTTACATTCCCTCTATAAGTGATATCTTATGATAAGTGTCTTTTTCTCTGTGACTTATTTCACTTAGAATCGTCGTACCTAAATCCTCTCATCATGCTGCTACTAGCCTTATGACGTTGATTTCATGGCTGAGTGATATTCCATTGTACATACGGACCACAACTTATTTATCCATTTTTCTCTTTCCTGAGATATTTAAGGTGTAACGAAGTGGAGGTTCTTGTCAACAGAGCAGCCCTAAACGTTGGGGTGCCTGTGTCTTGCTGATTTTTAGTTTTCCCAATTTATACGCCCATGAGTGGAAGTGCCATGTGCTCCCTAAGCTGAGTTTTTTAGATGTTTCAGGACACACCGTACACTTCTCCAGAGTGGCTGTTGGCAACTTACATACCGCCCATCAGCTTAGCAAGGCTCCCGTTTCTCCATGGCCTGCCCTGCATTTCTGGTTTTGACACTTTATTCAGCATGGCCCTTTTGACCGATGGGAAGCGAGACTTCTTTGTAGCGCTGATTTGCCTTTCCAGGTTGGTTGGTTGGCCAAAAAGGGCGTATGCGTTTTTTCCTGAATATATTCAGGAAAAAACGCATACGCCCTTTTTGGCCAAGGGCATCATTGTCGAGGTTTTGCCGCTTTTCCTGTGCTTTAAAGGCGATTCGAATCTCCCTCCTGAAATCTGTTTCCTGCAATTCTGCCTTGCTTTCAAATCCTCTTCGTTCCCTTCCCTCAATATATTTGTGGACGAGAGTGAACATTTATAAGTCTGCAGGTTTGTGAATTGCAGTGCGCCTGAGCTCCATTTTTCAACTCGCTTTCTTGGGAGCTGGCCGCAAAAGCGCAGGATTGCTTCAGGCCCTATAGTGGTCCCGGGGGGCAGGCTGAGCCTGTGCTTAATTCTTCTTCCTGATGGGAAAATAGAGTGACCTGTGCCTGTCCCAACACCTAGAGCTAGTCTCTCATTGGTTCCCCCTCTTCCCTTTTATCCTCAGGATAAATTGCAACCTGTACGGAACAGGAGGTTAAAGGTGCTGATTCTCCAAGGAGGGAGATTGCTAGTAAACTGGCTGGAATGGCGAACCCGAGCTCAAGGAGATGAGAAATGAGGAGTGTTTTAGAAACCTTTCCCGATCACACGGTGTACCATCTTCTGGGTTTCTCATGCATGTTTTCGATGTAGGAAGATGCCCTTGAACCTGGAGATTTGGGACCCATGGGATGGGTACCACGCAGTATTACTTTAAAGGGTCTGCGTTTGCTCACCCAACCTCACCAAACCTCTCAGCCCCAAGAGTGTTCACCCTTATGTCTCAATCAGCTGTGGGTCTATACATGGTCAATCCAGGTGGCATCACAGCCCCTGAACGAATTTTGTAAGAATTTCTCTCTCTTTCACTGTCTTTGTTTCACAGGTTTTTAAAAGTAATTGATTTTTATAATGGGGTTTAGCTGCTTTTCACTGCTGTGTTTATGTCACTTTACACCCACTTGACTCACTTACAGAGAGATATCAATACATAGGTTTTAAGATTCTTACTAATCAGATATATTCTTGGGCCGTGAATAGGGGGTGTTGAGTCCAATTCACTGAGCAAGGAGTAGGTCTTGTCTGTTACATATTGGGTTTATGGAACGGTATCTGAGCTAATTTGAAACCCTTGTTTTATGCATCACCCCACCTCACATTTCCCCTTAAGCAGCCATAGTGTGTTTTGTAAAAGTGTGACTCTGTTCTGTTTTGTAATTCAGTTCAAGGGTAGCGGTTTTTACATTCCCTCTATAAGTGATACCTTATGATAAGTGTCTTTTTCTGTGTGACTTATTTCACTTAGAATCGTCGTACCTAAATCCACTCATCATGCTGCTACTAGCCTTATGACGTTGATTTCATGGCTGAGTGATATTCCTTTGTACATAAGGACCACAACTTCTTTATCCATTTTTCTCTTTCCTGGGATATTTAAGGTGTAACGAAGTGGAGGTTCTTGTCAACAGAGCAGCCCTAAATGTTGGGGTGCCTGTGTCTTGCTGATTTTTAGTTTTCCCAATTTATACGCCCATGAGTGGAAGTGCCCTATGCTCTCTAAGCTGAGTTTTTTAGATGTTTCAGGACACACCGTACACTTCTCCAGAGTGGCTGTTGGCTAATTTACATCCCGCCCATCATCGTAGCAAGGCTCCCGTTTCCTCATGGCCTGCCCTGCATTTCTGGTTTTGACACTTTATTCAGCATGGCCCTTTTGACCGATGGGAAGCGAGACTTCTTTGTAGCGCTGATTTGCCTTTCCAAGTTGCTTGGTTGGCCAAAAAGGGCGTATGCGTTTTTTCCTGAATATATTCAGGAAAAAACGCATACGCCCTTTTTGGCCAAGGGCATCATTGTCGAGGTTTTGCCGATTTTCCTGTGCTTTAAAGGCGATTCGTATCTCCCTCCTGAAATCTGTTTCCTGCAATTCTGCCTTGCTTTAAATCCTCTTCGTTGCCTTCCCTCAATATATTTGTGGACGAGAGTGATCATTTATAAGTCTGCAGGTTTGTGAATTGCAGTGCCCCTGAGCTCCATTTTTCAACTCGCTTTCTTGGGAGCTGGCCGCAAAAGCGCAGGATTGCTTCAGGCCCTATTCTGGTCCCGGGCGGCAGGCTGAGCCTGTGCTTAATTCTTCTTCCTGATGGGAAAATAGAGTGACCTGTGCCTGTCCCAACACCTAGAGCTAGTCTCTCATTGTTGTCCCCTCTTCCCGTTCATCCTCAGGACAAATTGCAACCTGTACGGAACAGGAGGTTAAAGGTGCTGATTCTCCAAGGAGGGAGATTGCTAGTAAAGCAGCTGTAATGGCGAACCCGAGCACAAGGAGATGAGAAATGAGGTGCGTTTTAGAAACCTTTCGCGATCACACGGTGTACCATCTTCTGGGTTTCTCATGCATGTTTTCGATGTAGGAAGATGGCCTTGAACCTGGAGATTTGAAACCCATGGGATGGGTACCACGCAGTATTACTTTAAAGGGTCTGCGTTTCCTCACCCAACCTCACCAAACCTCTCAGCCCCAAGAGTGTCCACCCTTATGTCTCAATCAGCTGTGGGTCTATACATGGTCAATCCAGGTGGCATCACAGCCCCTGAACGAATTTTGTAAGAATTTCTCTCTCTTTCACTGTCTTTGTTTCACAGGATTTTAAAAGTAATTGATTTTTATAATGGGGTTTAGCTGCTTTTCACTGCTGTGTTTATGTCACTTTACACCCACTTGACTCACTTACAGAGAGATATCAATACATAGGTTTTAAGATTCTTACTAGTCAGATATATTCTTGGGCCGTGAATAGGGGGTGTCGAGTCCAATTCACTGAGCAAGGAGTATGTCTTGTCTATTACATATTGGGTTTATGGAACGGTATCTGAGCTAATTTGAAACCCTTGTTTTATGCATCACCCTACCTCACCTTTCCCGTTAAGCAGCCATAGTGTGTTTTCTAAACGTGTGACTCTGTTCTGTTTTGTAATTCAGTTCAAGGGTAGCGGTTTTTACATTCCCTCTATAAGTGATATCTTATGATAAGTGTCTTTTTCTGTGTGACTTATTTCACTTAGAATCGTCGTACCTAAATCCTCTCATCATGCTGCTACTAGCCTTATGACGTTGATTTCATGGCTGAGTGATATTCCATTGTACATAAGGACCACAACTTATTTATCCATCTTTCTCTTTCCTGAGATATTTAAGGTGTAACGAAGTGGAGGTTCTTGTCAACAGAGCAGCCCTAAACGTTGGGGTGCCTGTGTCTTGCTGATTTTTAGTTTTCCCAATTTATACGCCCATGAGTGGAAGTGCCCTATGCTCTCTAAGCTGAGTTTTTTAGATGTTTCAGGACACACCGTACACTTCTCCAGAGTGGCTGTTGGCAATTTACATCCCGCCCATCAGCGTAGCAAGGCTCCCGTTTCTCCATGGCCTGTCCTGCATTTCTGGTTTTGACACTTTATTCAGCATGGCCCTTTTGACCGATGGGAAGCGAGACTTCTTTGTAGCGCTGATTTGCCTTTCCAGGTTGCTTGGTTGGCCAAAAAGGGCGTATGCGTTTTTTCCTGAATATATTCAGGAAAAAACGCATACGCCGTTTTTGGCAAAGGGCATCATTGTCGAGGTTTTGCCACTTTTCTTGTGCTTTAAAGGCGATTCGAATCTCCCTCCTGAAATCTGTTTCCTGCAATTCTGCCTTGCTTTCAAATCCTCTTCGTTGCCTTCCCTCAATATATTTGTGGACGAGAGTGAACATTTATAAGTCTGCAGGTTTGTGAATTGCAGTGCGCCTGAGCTCCATTTTTCAACTCGCTTTCTTGGGAGCTGGCCGCAAAAGCGCAGGTTTGCTTCAGGCCCTATTCTGGTCCCGGGCGGCAGGCTGAGCCTGTGCTTAATTCTTCTTCCTGATGGGAAAATAGAGTGACCTGTGCCTGTCCCAACACCTAGAGCTAGTCTCTCATTGGTTCCCCCTCTTCCCGTTCAACCTCAGGACAAATTGCAACCTGTACCGAACAGGAGGTTAAAGGTGCTGATTCTCCAAGGAGGGAGATTGCTAGTAAAGCGGCTGGAATGGCGAACCCGAGCACAAGGAGATGAGAAATGAGGTGTGTTTTAGAAACCTTTCCCGATCACACGGTGTACCATCTTCTGGGTTCCTCATGCATGTTTTCGATGTAGGAAGATGGCCTTGAACCTGGAGATTTGGGACCCATGGGATGGGTACCACGCAGTATTACTTTAAAGGGTCTGCGTTTGCTCACCCAACCTCACCAAACCTCTCAGCCCCAAGAGTGTCCACCCTTATGTCTCAATCAGCTGTGGGTCTATACATGGTCAATCCAGGTGGCATCACAGCCCCTGAACGAATTTTGTAAGAATTTCTCTCTCTTTCACTGTCTTTGTTTCACAGGTTTTTAAAAGTAATTGATTTTTATAATGGGGTTTAGCTGCTTTTCACTGCTGTGTTTATGTCACTTTACACCCACTTGACTCACTTACAGAGAGATATCAATACATAGGTTTTAAGATTCTTACTAGTCAGATATATTCTTGGGCCGTGAATAGGGGGTGTCGAGTCCAATTCACTGAGCAAGGAGTAGGTCTTGTCTATTACATATTGGGTTTATGGAACGGTATCTGAGCTAATTTGAAACCCTTGTTTTATGCATCACCCTACCTCACCTTTCCCGTTAAGCAGCCATAGTGTGTTTTCTAAACGTGTGACTTTGTTCTGTTTTGTAATTCAGTTCAAGGGTAGCAGTTTTTACATTCCCTCTATAAGTGATATCTTATGATAAGTGTCTTTTTCTGTGTGACTTATTTCACTTAGAATCGTCGTACCTAAATCCTCTCATCATGCTGCTACTAGCCTTATGACGTTGATTTCATGTCTGAGTGATATTCCATTGTACATAAGGACCACAACTTATTTATCCATCTTTCTCTTTCCTGAGATATTTAAGGTGTAACGAAGTGGAGGTTCTTGTCAACAGAGCAGCCCTAAACGTTGGGGTGCCTGTGTCTTGCTGATTTTTAGTTTTCCCAATTTATACGCCCATGAGTGGAAGTGCCCTATGCTCTCTAAGCTGAGTTTTTTAGATGTCTCAGGACACACCGTACACTTCTCCAGAGCTGTTGGCAATTTACATCCCGCCCATCAGCGTAGCAAGGCTCCCGTTTCTCCATGGCCTGCCCTGCAGTTCTGGTTTTGACACTTTATTCAGCTTGGCCCTTTTGACCGATGGGAAGCGAGACTTCTTTGTAGCGCTGATTTGCCTTTCCAGGTTGCTTGCTTGGCCAAAAAGGGCGTATGCGTTTTTTCCTGAATATATTCAGGAAAAAACGCATACGCCGTTTTTGGCCAAGGGCATCATTGTCGAGGTTTTGCCGCTTTTCTTGTGCTTTAAAGGCGATTCGAATCTCCCTCCTGAAATCTGTTTCCTGAAATTCTGCCTTGCTTTCAAATCCTCTTCGTTGCCTTCCCTCAATATATTTGTGGACGAGAATGAACATTTATAAGTCTGCAGGTTTGTGAATTGCAGTGCGCCTGAGCTCCATTTTTCAACTCGCTTTCTTGGGAGCTGGCCGCAAAAGCGCAGGTTTGCTTCAGGCCCTATTCTGGTCCCGGGCGGCAGGCAGAGCCTGTGCTTAATTCTTCTTCCTGATGGGAAAATAGAGTGACCTGTGCCTGTCCCAACACCTAGAGCTAGTCTCTCATTGGTTCCCCCTCTTCCCGTTCATCCTCAGGACAAATTGCAACCTGTACGGAACAGGAGGTTAAAGGTGCTGATTCTCCAAGGAGGGAGATTGCTAGTAAAGCGGCTGGAATGGCGAACCCGAGCACAAGGAGATGAGAAATGAGGTGTGTTTTAGAAACCTTTCCCGATCACACGGTGTACCATCTTCTGCGTTCCTCATGCATGTTTTCGATGTAGGAAGATGGCCTTGACCCTGGAGATTTGGGACCCATGGGATGGGTACCACGCAGTATTACTTTAAAGGGTCTGCGTTTGCTCACCCAACCTCACCAAACCTCTCAGCCCCAAGAGTGTCCACCCTTATGTCTCAATCAGCTGTGGGTCTATACATGGTCAATCCAGATGGCATCACAGCCCCTGAACGAATTTTGTAAGAATTTCTCTCTCTTTCACTGTCTTTGTTTCACAGGATTTTAAAAGTAATTGATTTTTATAATGGGGTTTAGCTGCTTTTCACTGCTGTGTTTATGTCACTTTACACCCACTTGACTCACTTACAGAGAGATATCAATACATAGGTTTTAAGATTCTTACTAGTCAGATATATTCTTGGGCCGTGAATAGGGGGTGTCGAGTCCAATTCACTGAGCAAGGAGTAGGTCTTGTCTATTACATATTGGGTTTATGGAACGGTATCTGAGCTAATTTGAAACCCTTGTTTTATGCATCACCCCACCTCACCTTTCCCGTTAAGCAGCCATAGTGTGTTTTCTAAACGTGTGACTTTGTTCTGTTTTGTAATTCAGTTCAAGGGTAGCGGTTTTTACATTCCCTCTATAAGTGATATCTTATGATAAGTGTCTTTTTCTGTGTGACTTATTTCACTTAGAATCGTCGTACCTAAATCCTCTCATCATGCTGCTACTAGCCTTATGACGTTGATTTCATGTCTGAGTGATATTCCATTGTACATAAGGACCACAACTTATTTATCCATCTTTCTCTTTCCTGGGATATTTAAGGTGTAACGAAGTGGAGGTTCTTGTCAACAGAGCAGCCCTAAACGTTGGGGTGCCTGTGTCTTGCTGATTTTTAGTTTTCCCAATTTATACGCCCATGAGTGGAAGTGCCCTATGCTCTCTAAGCTGAGTTTTTTAGATGTTTCAGGACACACCGTACACTTCTCCAGAGTGGCTGTTGGCAATTTACATCCCGCCCATCAGCGTAGCAAGGCTCCCGTTTCTCCATGGCCTGCCCTGCATTTCTGGTTTTGACACTTTATTCAGCTTGGCCCTTTTGACCGATGGGAAGCGAGACTTCTTTGTAGCGCTGATTTGCCTTTCCAGGTTGCTTGCTTGGCCAAAAAGGGCGTATGCGTTTTTTCCTGAATATATTCAGGAAAAAACGCATACGCCCTTTTTGGCCAAGGGCATCATTGTCGAGGTTTTGCCGCTTTTCCTGTGCTTTAAAGGCGATTCGAATCTCCCTTCTGAAATCTGTTTCCTGCAATTCCGCCTTGCTTTCAAATCCTCTTCGTTGCCTTCCCTCAATATATTTGTGGACGAGAGTGATCATTTATAAGTCTGCAGGTTTGTGAATTGCAGTGCCCCTGAGCTCCATTTTTCAACTCGCTTTCTTGGGAGCTGGCCGCAAAAGCGCAGGATTGCTTCAGGCCCTATTGTGGTCCCGGGCGGCAGGCTGAGCCTGTGCTTAATTCTTCTTCCTGATGGGAAAATAGAGTGACCTGTGCCTGTCCCAACACCTAGAGCTAGTCTCTCATTGGTTCCCCCTCTTCCCTTTTATCCTCAGGACAAATTGCAACCTGTACGGAACAGGAGGTTAAAGGTGCTGATTCTCCAAGGAGGGAGATTGCTAGTAAACTGGCTGGAATGGCGAACCCGAGCACAAGGAGATGAGAAATGAGGAGTGTTTTAGAAACCTTTCCCGATCACACGGTGTACCATCTTCTGGGTTTCTCATGCATGTTTTCGATGTAGGAAGATGCCCTTGAACCTGGAGATTTGGGACCCATGGGATGGGTACCACGCAGTATTACTTTAAAGGGTCTGCGTTTGCTCACCCAACCTCACCCAACCTCTCAGCCCCAAGAGTGTTCACCCTTATGTCTCAATCAGCTGTGGGTCTATACATGGTCAATCCAGGTGGCATCACAGCACCTGAACTAATTTTGTAAGAATTTCTCTCTCTTTCACTGTCTTTGTTTCACAGGTTTTTAAAAGTAATTGATTTTTATAATGGGGTTTAGCTGCTTTTCACTGCTGTGTTTATGTCACTTTACACCCACTTGACTCACTTACAGAGAGATATCAATACATAGGTTTTAAGATTCTTACTAATCAGATATATTCTTGGGCCGTGAATAGGGGGTGTTGAGTCCAATTCACTGAGCAAGGAGTAGGTCTTGTCTGTTACATATTGGGTTTATGGAACGGTATCTGAGCTAATTTGAAACCCTTGTTTTATGCATCACCCCACCTCACATTTCCCCTTCAGCAGCCATAGTGTGTTTTGTAAAAGTGTGACTCTGTTCTGTTTTGTAATTCAGTTCAAGGGTAGCGGTTTTTTCATTCCCTCTATAAGTGATATCTTATGATAAGTGTCTTTTTCTGTGTGACTTATTTCACTTAGAATCGTCGTACCTAAATCCACTCATCATGCTGCTACTAGCCTTATGACGTTGATTTCATGGCTGAGTGATATTCCTTTGTACATAAGGACCACAACTTCTTTATCCATTTTTCTCTTTCCTGGGATATTTAAGGTGTAATGAAGTGGAGGTTCTTGTCAACAGAGCAGCCCTAAATGTTGGGGTGCCTGTGTCTTGCTGATTTTTAGTTTTCCCAATTTATACGCCCATGAGTGGAACTGCCCTATGCTCTCTAAGCTGAGTTTTTTAGATGTTTCAGGACACACCGTACACTTCTCCAGAGTGGCTGTTGGCAATTTACATCCCGCCCATCATCGTAGCAAGGCTCCCGTTTCCTCATGGCCTGCCCTGCATTTCTGGTTTTGACACTTTATTCAGCATGGCCCTTTTGACCGATGGGAAGCGAGACTTCTTTGTAGCGCTGATTTGCCTTTCCAAGTTGTTTGGTTGGCCAAAAAGGGCGTATGCGTTTTTTCCTGAATATATTCAGGAAAAAACGCATACGCCCTTTTTGGCCAAGGGCATCATTGTCGAGGTTTTGCCGCTTTTCCTGTGCTTTAAAGGCGATTCGTATCTCCCTCCTGAAATCTGTTTCCTGCAATTCTGCCTTGCTTTAAATCCTCTTCGTTGCCTTCCCTCAATATATTTGTGGACGAGAGTGATCATTTATAAGTCTGCAGGTTTGTGAATTGCAGTGCCCCTGAGCTCCATTTTTCAACTCGCTTTCTTGGGAGCTGGCCGCAAAAGCGCAGGATTGCTTCAGGCCCTATTCTGGTCCCGGGCGGCAGGCTGAGCCTGTGCTTAATTCTTCTTCCTGATGGGAAAATAGAGTGACCTGTGCCTGTCCCAACACCTAGAGCTAGTCTCTCATTGTTGTCCCCTCTTCCCGTTCATCCTCAGGACAAATTGCAACCTGTACGGAACAGGAGGTTAAAGGTGCTGATTCTCCAAGGAGGGAGATTGCTAGTAAAGCGGCTGGAATGGCGAACCCGAGCACAAGGAGATGAGAAATGAGGTGCGTTTTAGAAACCTTTCCCGATCACACGGTGTACCATCTTCTGGGTTTCTCATGCATGTTTTCGATGTAGGAAGATGCCCTTGAACCTGGAGATTTGAAACCCATGGGATGGGTACCACGCAGTATTACTTTAAAGGGTCTGCGTTTCCTCACCCAACCTCACCAAACCTCTCAGGCCCAAGAGTGTCCACCCTTATGTCTCAATCAGCTGTGGGTCTATACATGGTCAATCCAGGTGGCATCACAGCCCCTGAACGAATTTTGTAAGAATTTCTCTCTCTTTCACTGTCTTTGTTTCACAGGATTTTAAAAGTAATTGATTTTTATAATGGGGTTTAGCTGCTTTTCACTGCTGTGTTTATGTCACTTTACACCCACTTGACTCACTTACAGAGAGATATCAATACATAGGTTTTAAGATTCTTACTAGTCAGATATATTCTTGGGCCGTGAATAGGGGGTGTCGAGTCCAATTCACTGAGCAAGGAGTAGGTCTTGTCTATTACATATTGGGTTTATGGAACGGTATCTGAGCTAATTTGAAACCCTTGTTTTATGCATCACCCCACCTCACCTTTCCCGTTAAGCAGCCATAGTGTGTTTTCTAAACGTGTGACTCTGTTCTGTTTTGTAATTCAGTTCAAGGGTAGCGGTTTTTACATTCCCTCTATAAGTGATATCTTATGATAAGTGTCTTTTTCTGTGTGACTTATTTCACTTAGAATCGTCGTACCTAAATCCTCTCATCATGCTGCTACTAGCCTTATGACGTTGATTTCATGGCTGAGTGATATTCCATTGTACTTAAGGACCACAACTTATTTATCCATTTTTCTCTTTCCTGAGATATTTAAGGTGTAACGAAGTGGAGGTTCTTGTCAACAGAGCAGCCCTAAACGTTGGGGTGCCTGTGTCTTGCTGATTTTTAGTTTTCCCAATTTATACGCCTATGAGTGGAAGTGCCCTATGCTCTCTAAGCTGAGTTTTTTAGATGTTTCAGGACACACCGTACACTTCTCCAGAGTGGCTGTTGGCAATTTACATCCCGCCCATCAGCGTAGCAAGGCTCCCGTTTCTCCATGGCCTGCCCTGCATTTCTGGTTTTGACACTTTATTCAACTTGGCCCTTTTGACCGATGGGAAGCGAGACTTCTTTGTAGCGCTGATTTGCTTTTCCAGGTGGCTTGGTTGGCCAAAAAGGGCGTACGCGTTTTTTCCTGAATATATTCAGGAAAAAACGCATACGCCGTTTTTGGCCAAGGGCATCATTGTCGAGGTTTTGCCGCTTTTCTTGTGCTTTAAAGGCGATTCGAATCTCCCTCCTGAAATCTGTTTCCTGCAATTCTGCCTTGCTTTCAAATCCTCTTTGTTGCCTTCCCTCAATATATTTGTGGACGAGAGTGAACATTTATAAGTCTGCAGGTTTGTGAATTGCAGTGTGCCTGAGCTCCATTTTTCAACTCGCTTTCTTGGGAGCTGGCCGCAAAAGCGCAGGTTTGCTTCAGGCCCTATTCTGGTCCCGGGCGGCAGGCTGAGCCTGTGCTTAATTCTTCTTCCTGATGGGAAAATAGAGTGACCTGTGCCTGTCCCAACACCTAGAGCTAGTCTCTCATTGGTTCCCCCTCTTCCCGTTCATCCTCAGGACAAATTGCAACCTGTACGGAACAGGAGGTTAAAGGTGCTGATTCTCCAAGGAGGGAGATTGCTAGTAAAGCGGCTGGAATGGCGAACCCGAGCACAAGGAGATGAGAAATGAGGTGTGTTTTAGAAACCTTTCCCGATCACACGGTGTACCATCTTCTGGGTTCCTCATGCATGTTTTCGATGTAGGAAGATGGCCTTGAACCTGGAGATTTGGGACCCATGGGATGGGTACCACGCAGTATTACTTTAAAGGGTCTGCGTTTGCTCACCCAACCTCACCAAACCTCTCAGCCCCAAGAGTGTCCACCCTTATGTCTCAATCAGCTGTGGGTCTAGATATGGTCAATCCAGGTAGCATAACTGCCCCTAAACGAATTTTGTAAGAATTTCTCTCTCTTTCACTGTCTTTTTTTCACAGGTTTTTAAAAGTAATTGATTTTTATAATGGGGTTTAGTTGCTTTTCACTGCTGTGTTTATGCCACTTTACACCCACTTGACTCACTTACAGAGAGATATCAATACTTAGATTTTAAGATTCTTACTAGTCAGATATATTCTTGGGCCGTGAATAGGGGGTGTTGAGTCCAATTCACTGAGCAAGGAGTAGGTCTTGTCTATTACATATTGGGTTTATGGAACGGTATCTGAGCTAATTTGAAACCCTTGTTTTATGCATCACCCCACCTCACCTTTCCCGTTAAGCAGCCATAGTGTGTTTTCTAAACGTGTGACTCTGTTCTGTTTTGTAATTCAGTTCAAGGGTAGCGGTTTTTACATTCCCTCTATAAGTGATATCTTATGATAAGTGTCTTTTTCTGTGTGACTTATTTCACTTAGAATCGTCGTACCTAAATCCACTCATTATGCTGCTACTAGCCTTATGACGTTGATTTCATGGCTGAGTGATATTCCATTGTACATAAGGACCACAACTTATTTATCCATTTTTCTCTTTCCTGAGATATTTAAGGTGTTACGAAGTGGAGGTTCTTGTCAACAGAGCAGCCCTAAACGTTGGGGTGCCTGTGTCTTGCTGATTTTTAGTTTTCCCACTTTATACGCCCATGAGTGGAAGTGCCCTATGCTCTCTAAGCTGAGTTTTTTAGATGTTTCAGGACACACCGTACACTTCTCCAGAGTGGCTGTTGGCAATTTACATCCCGCCCATTAGCGTAGCAAGCCTCCCGTTTCTCCATGGCCTGCCCTGCATTTCTGGTTTTGACACTTTATTCAGCATGACCCTTTTGACCGATGGGAAGTGAGACTTCTTTGTAGCGCTGATTTGCCTTTCCAGGTTGCTTGCTTGGCCAAAAAGGGCGTATGCGTTTTTTCCTGAATATATTCAGGAAAAAACGCATACGCCCTTTTTGGCCAAGGGCATCATTGTCGAGGTTTTGCCGCTTTTCCTGTGCTTTAAAGGCGATTCGAATCTCCCTCCTGAAATCTGTTTCCTGCAATTCTGCCTTGTTTTCAAATCCTCTTCGTTGCCTTCCCTCAATATATTTGTGGACGAGAGTGGTCATTTATAAGTGTGCAGGTTTGTGAATTGCAGTGCCCCTGAGCTCCATTTTTCAACTCGCTTTCTTGGGAGCTGGCCGCAAAAGCGCAGGATTGCTTCAGGCCCTATTCTGGTCCCGGGCGGAAGGCTGAGCCTGTGCTTAATTCTTCTTCCTGATGGGAAAATAGAGTGACCTGTGCCTGTCCCAACACCTAGAGCTAGTCTCTCATTGGTTCCCCCTTCTTCCCGTTCATCCTCAGGACAAATTGCAACCTGTACGGAACAGGAGGTTAAAGGTGCTGATTATCCAAGGAGGGAGATTGCTAGTAATGCGGCTGGAATGGCGAACCCCAGCACAAGGACATGAAAAATGAGGTGCGTTTTAGAAACCTTTCCCGATCACACAGTGTACCATCTTCTGGGTTTCTCATGCATGTTTTCGATGTAGGAAGATGCCCTTGAACCTGGAGATTTGGGACCCATGGGATGGGTACCACGCAGTATTACTTTAAAGGTTCTGCGTTTGCTCACCCAACCTCACCAAACCTCTCAGCCCCAAGAGTGTCCACCCTTATGTCTCAATCTGCTGTGGGTCTAGATATGGTCAATCCAGGTAGCATAACTGCCCCTAAACGAATTTTGTAAGAATTTCTCTCTCTTTCACTGTCTTTTTTTCACAGGTTTCTAAAAGTAATTGATTTTTATAATGGGGTTTAGCTGCTTTTCACTGCTGTGTTTATGCCACTTTACACCCACTTGACTCACTTACAGAGAGATATCAATACATAGGTTTTAAGATTCTTACTAGTCAGATATATTCTTGGGCCGTGAATAGGGGGTGTTGAGTCCAATTCACTGAGCAAGGAGTAGGTCTTGTCTATTACATATTGGGTTTATGGAACGGTATCTGAGCTAATTTGAAACCCTTGTTTTATGCATCGCCCCACATCACCTTTCCCGTTAAGCAGCCATAGTGTGTTTTCTAAACGTGTGACTCTGTTCTGTTTTGTAATTCAGTTCAAGGGTAGCGGTTTTTACATTCCCTCTATAAGTGATATCTTATGATAAGTTTCTTTTTCTGTGTGACTTATTTCACTTAGAATCGTCGGACCTAAATCCACTCATCATGCTGCTACTAGCCTTATGACGTTGATTTCATGGCTGAGTGATATTCCATTGTACATAAGGACCACAACATCTTTATCCATTTTTCTCTTTCCTGAGATATTTAAGGTGTAACGAAGTGGAGGTTCTTGTCAACACAGCAGCCCTAAACGTTGGGGTGCCTGTGTCTTGCTGATTTTTAGTTTTCCCAATTTATACGCCCATGAGTGGAAGTGCCCTATGCTCTCTAAGCTGAGTTTTTTAGATGTTTCAGGACACACCGTACACTTCTCCAGAGTGGCTGTTGGCAATTTACATCCCGCCCATTAGCGTAGCAAGCCTCCCGTTTCTCCATGGCCTGCCCTGCATTTCTGGTTTTGACACTTTATTCAGCATGGCCCTTTTGACCGATGGGAAGCGAGACTTCTTTGTAGCGCTGATTTGCCTTTCCAGGTTGCTTGGTTGGCCAAAAAGGGCGTATGCGTTTTTTCCTGAATATATTCAGGAAAAAACGCATACGCCCTTTTTGGCCAAGGGCATCATTGTCGAGGTTTTGCCGCTTTTCCTGTTCCTCGAAGGCGATTCGAATCTCCCTCCTGAAATCTGTTTCCTGCAATTCTGCCTTGCTTTAAATCCTCTTCGTTGCCTTCCCTCAATATATTTGTGGACGAGAGTGATCATTTATAAGTCTGCAGGTTTGTGAATTGCAGTGCCCCTGAGCTCCATTTTTCAACTCGCTTTCTTGGGAGCTGGCCGCAAAAGCGCAGGAATTCTTCAAGCCCTATTCTGGTCCCGGGCGGCAGGCTGAGCCTGTGCTTAATTCTTCTTCCTGATGGGAAAATAGAGTGACCTGTGCCTGTCCCAACACCTAGAGCTAGTCTCTCATTGTTTTCCCCTCTTCCCGTTCATCCTCAGGACAAATTGCAACCTGTACGGAACAGGAGGTTAAAGGTGCTGATTCTCCAAGGAGGGAGATTGCTAGTAAAGCAGCTGGAATGGCGAACCCGAGCACAAGGAGATGAGAAATGAGGTGCGTTTTAGAAACCTTTCGCGATCACACGGTGTACCATCTTCTGGGTTTCTCATGCATGTTTTCGATGTAGGAAGATGCCCTTGAACTTGGAGATTTGGAACCCATGGGATGGGTACCACGCAGTATTACTTTAAAGGGTCTGCGTTTCCTCACCCAACCTCACCAAACCTCTCAGCCCCAAGAGTGTCCACCCTTATGTCTCAATCAGCTGTGGGTCTATACATGGTCAATCCAGGTGGCATCACAGCCCCTGAACGAATTTTGTTAGAATTTCTCTCTCTTTCACTGTCTTTTTTTCACAGGTTTTTAAAAGTAATTGATTTTTATAATGGGGTTTAGCTGCTTTTCACTGCTGTGTTTATGTCACTTTACACCCACTTGACTCACTTACAGAGAGATATCAATACATAGGTTTTAAGATTCTTACTAGTCAGATATATTCTTGGGCCGTGAATAGGGGGTGTCGAGTCCAATTCACTGAGCAAGTAGTAGGTCTTGTCTATTAAATATTGGGTTTATGGAACGGTATCTGAGCTAATTTGAAACCCTTGTTTTATGCATCACCCCACCTCACCTTTCCCGTTAAGCAGCCATAGTGTGTTTTCTAAACGTGTGACTGTTCTGTTTTGTAATTCAGTTCAAGGGTAGCGGTTTTTACATTCCCTCTATAAGTGATATCTTATGATAAGTGTCTTTTTCTGTGTGACTTATTTCACTTAGAATCGTCGTACCTAAATCCTCTCATCATGCTGCTACTAGCCTTATGACGTTGATTTCATGGCTGAGTGATATTCCATTGTACATAAGGACCACAACTTATTTATCCATCTTTCTCTTTCCTGAGATATTTAAGGTGTAACGAAGTGGAGGTTCTTGTCAACAGAGCAGACCTAAACGTTGGGGTGCCTGTGTCTTGCTGATTTTAGTTTTCCCAATTTATACGCCCATGAGTGGAAGTGCCCTATGCTCTCTAAGCTGAGTTTTTTAGATGTTTCAGGACACACCGTACACTTCTCCAGAGTGGCTGTTGGCAATTTACATCCCGCCCATCAGCGTAGCAAGGCTCCCGTTTCTCCATGGCCTGCCCTGCATTTCTTGTTTTGACACTTTATTCAGCTTGGCCCTTTTGACCGATGGGAAGCGAGACTTCTTTGTAGCGCTGATTTGCCTTTCCAGGTTGCTTGGTTGGCCAAAAAGGGCGTATGCGTTTTTTCCTGAATATATTCAGGAAAAAACGAATACGCCGTTTTTGGCCAAGGGCATCATTGTCGAGGTTTTGCCGCTTTTCTTGTGCTTTAAAGGCGATTCGAATCTCCCTCCTGAAATCTGTTTCCTGCAATTCTGCCTTGCTTTCAAATCCTCTTCGTTGCCTTCCCTCAATATATTTGTGGACGAGAGTGAACATTTATAAGTCTGCAGGTTTGTGAATTGCAGTGCGCCTGAGCTCCATTTTTCAACTCGCTTTCTTGGGAGCTGGCCGCAAAAGCGCAGGTTTGCTTCAGGCCCTATTCTGGTCCCGGGCGGCAGGCTGAGCCTGTGCTTAATTCTTCTTCCTGATGGGAAAATAGAGTGACCTGTGCCTGTCCCAACACCTAGAGCTAGTCTCTCATTGGTTCCCCCTCTTCCCGTTCATCCTCAGGACAAATTGCAACCTGTACGGAACAGGAGGTTAAAGGTGCTGATTCTCCAAGGAGGGAGATTGCTAGTAAAGCGGCTGGAATGGCGAACCCGAGCACAAGGAGATGAGAAATGAGGTGTGTTTTAGAAACCTTTCCCGATCACACGGTGTACCATCTTCTGGGTTCCTCATGCATGTTTTCGATGTAGGAAGATGGCCTTGAACCTGGAGATTTGGGACCCATAGGATGGGTAACACGCAGTATTACTTTAAAGGGTCTGCGTTTGCTCACCCAACCTCACCAAACCTCTCAGCCCCAAGAGTGTCCACCCTTATGTCTCAATCAGCTGTGGGTCTATACATGGTCAATCCAGGTGGCATCACAGCCCCTGAACGAATTTTGTAAGAATTTCTCTCTCTTTCACTGTCTTTGTTTCACAGGTTTTTAAAAGTAATTGATTTTTATAATGGGGTTTAGCTGCTTTCACTGCTGTGTTTATGTCACTTTACACCCACTTGACTCACTTACAGAGAGATATCAATACATAGGTTTTAAGATTCTTACTAGTCAGATATATTCTTGGGCCGTGAATAGGGGGTGTTGAGTCCAATTCACTGAGCAAGGAGTAGGTCTTGTCTATTACATATTGGGTTTATGGAACGGTATCTGAGCTAATTTGAAACCCTTGTTTTATGCATCACCCCACCTCACCTTTCCCGTTAAGCAGCCATAGTGTGTTTTCTTTTTTTTTTTTTTTTTTTTTTTTTTTAGGTAATAAGGAAGAAGACGTTCAGTGGAAAAAAAAAAAAAAGGGACTATAAGAAATATTAAATCATAGTGTGTTTTCTAAACGTGTGACTCTGTTCTGTTTTGTAATTCAGTTCAAGGGTAGCGGTTTTTACATTCCCTCTATAAGTGATATCCTATGATAAGTGTCTTTTTCTGTGTAACTTATTTCACTTACAATCGTCGTACCTAAATCCACTCATCATGCTGCTACTAGCCTTATGACGTTGATTTCATGGCTGAGTGATATTCCATTGTACATAAGGACCATAACTTCTTTATCCATTTTTCTCTTTCCTGGGATATTTAAGGTGTAACGAAGTGGAGGTTCTTGTCAACAGAGCAGCCCTAAACGTTGGTGTGCCTGTGTCTTGCTGATTTTTAGTTTTCCCAATTTATACGCCCATGAGTGGAAGTGCCCTATGCTCTCTAAGCTGAGTTTTTTAGATGTATCAGGACACACCGTACACTTCACCAGAGTGGCTGTTGGCAATTTACATCCCGCCCATTAGCGTAGCAGGCCTCCCGTTTCTCCATGGCCTGCCCTGCATTTCTGGTTTTGACACTTTATTCAGCATGGCTCTTTTGACCAATGGGAAGCGAGACTTTTTGTAGCGCTGATTTGCCTTTCCCGGTTGCTTGCTTGGCCAAAAAGGGCGTGTGCGTTTTTTCCTGAATATATTCAGGAAAAAACGCATACGCCTTTTTGGCCAAGGGCATCATTGTCGAGGTTTTGCCGCTTTTCATGTGCTTTAAAGGCGATTCGAATCTCCCTCCTGAAATCTGTTTCCTGCAATTCTGCCTTGCTTTCAAATCCTCTTCGTTGCCTTCACTCAATATATTTGTGGACGAGAGTGATCATTTATAAGTCTGCAGGTTTGTGAATTGCAGTGCCCCTGAGCTCCATTTTTCAACTCGCTTTCTTGGGAGCTGGCCGCAAAAGCGCAGGATTGCTTCAGGCCCTATTCTGGTCCCGGGCGGCAGGCTGAGCCTGTGCTTAATTCTTCTTCCTGATGGGAAAATAGAGTGACCTGTGCCTGTCCCAACACCTAGAGCTAGTCTCTCATTGGTTCCCCCTCTTCCCGTTCATCCTCAGGACAAATTGCAACCTGTACGGAACAGGAGGTTAAAGGTGCTGATTCTCCAAGGAGGGAGATTGCTAGTAAAGCGGCTGGAATGGCGAACCCGAGCACAAGGAGATGAGAAATGAGGTGTGTTTTAGAAACCATTCCCGATCACACGGTGTACCATCTTCTGGGTTCCTCATGCATGTTTTCGATGTAGGAAGATGCCCTTGAACCTGGAGATTTGGGACCCATGGGATGGGTAGCATGCAGTATTACTTTAAAGGGTCTGCGTTTGCTCACCCAACCTCACCAAACCTCTCAGCCCCAAGAGTGTCCACCCTTATGTCTCAATCAGCTGTGGGTCTATACATGTTCAATCCAGGTGGCATCACAGTCCCTGAACGAATTTTGTAAGAATTTCTCTCTCTTTCACTGTCTTTGTTTCACAGGTTTTTAAAAGTAATTGATTTTTATAATGGGATTTAGCTGCTTTTCACTGCTGTGTTTATGTCACTTTACACCCACTTGACTCACTTACAGAGAGATATCAATACATAGGTTTTAAGATTCTTACTAGTCAGCTATATTCTTGGGCCGTGAATAGGGGGTGTTGAGTCCAATTCACTGAGCAAGGAGTAGGTCTTGTCTATTACATATTGGGTTTATGGAACGGTATCTGAGCTAATTTGAAACCCTTGTTTTATGCATCACCCCACCTCACCTTTCCCGTTAAGCAGCCATAGTGTGTTTTCTAAACGTGTGACTCTGTTCTGTTTTGTAATTCAGTTCAAGGGTAGCGGTTTTTACATTCCCTCTATAAGTGATATCTTATGATAAGTGTCTTTTTCTGTGTGACTTATTTCACTTAGAATCGTCGTACCTAAATCCACTCATCATGCTGCTACTAGCCTTATGACGTTGACTTCATGGCTGAGTGATATTCCATTGTACATAAGGACCACAACTTCTTTATCCATTTTTCTCTTTCCTGGGATATTTAAGGTGTAACGAAGTGGAGGTTCTTGTCAACAGAGCAGCCCTAAACTTTGGGGTGCCTGTGTCTTGCTGATTTTTAGTTTTCCCAATTTATACGCCCATGAGTGGAAGTGCCCGATGCTCTCTAAGCTGAGTTTTTTAGATGTTTCAGGACACACCGTACACTTCACCAGAGTGGCTGTTGGCAATTTACATCCTGCCCTTCAGCGTAGCAAGGCTCCCGTTTCTAAATGGCCTGCCCTGCATTTCTGGTTTTGACACTTTATTCAGCATGGCCCTTTTGACCGATGGGAAGCGAGACTTCTTTGTAGCGCTGATTTGCCTTTCCAGGTTGCTTGCTTGGCCAAATAGGGCGTATGCGTTTTTTCCTGAATATATTCAGGAAAAAAGGCATACGCCCTTTTTGGCCAAGGGCATCATTGTCGAGGTTTTGCCGCTTTTCCTGTGCTTTAAAGGCGATTCGTATCTCCCTCCTGAAATCTGTTTCCTGCAATTCCGCCTTGCTTTCAAATCCTCTTCGTTGCCTTCCCTCAATATATTTGTGGACGAGAGTGATCATTTATAAGTCTGCAGGTTTGTGAATTGCAGTGCCCCTGAGCTCCATTTTTCAACTCGCTTTCTTGGGAGCTGGCCGCAAAAGCGCAGGATTGCTTCAGGCCCTATTCTGGTCCTGGGCGGCAGGCTGAGCCTGTGCTTAATTCTTCTTCCTGATGGGAAAATAGAGTGACCTGTGCCTGTCCCAACACCTAGAGCTAGTCTCTCATTGGTTCCCCCTCTTCCCGGTCATCCTCAGGACAAATTGCAACCTGTACGGAACAGGAGGTTAAAGGTGCTGATTCTCCAAGGAGGGAGATTGCTAGTAAAGCGGCTGGAATGGCGAACCCGAGCACAAGGAGATGAGAAATGAGGTGTGTTTTAGAAACCTTTCCCGATCACACGGTGTACCATCTTCTGGGTTTCTCATGCATGTTTTCGATGTAGGAAGATGCCCTTGAACCTGGAGATTTGGGACCCATAGGATGGGTACCACGCAGTATTACTTTAAAGGGTCTGCGTTTGCTCACCCAACCTCACCAAACCTCTCAGCCCCAAGAGTGTCCACCCTTATGTCTCAATCAGCTGTGGGTCTATACATGGTCAATCCAGGTGGCATCACAGCCCCTGAACGAATTTTGTAAGAATTTCTCTCCCTTTCACTGTCTTTGTTTCACAGGATTTTAAAAGTAATTGATTTTTATAATGGGGTTTAGCTGCTTTTCACTGCTGTGTTTATGTCACTTTACACCCACTTGACTCACTTACAGAGAGATATCAATACATAGGTTTTAAGATTCTTACTAGTCAGATATATTCTTGGGCCGTGATTAGGGGGTGTCGAGTCCAATTCACTGAGCAAGGAGTAGGTCTTGTCTATTACATATTGGGTTTATGGAACGGTATCTGAGCTAATTTGAAACCCTTGTTTTATGCATCACCCCACCTCACCTTTCCCGTGAAGCAGCCATAGTGTGTTTTCTAAACGTGTGACTCTGTTCTGTTTTGTAATTCAGTTCAAGGGTAGCGGTTTTTACATTCCCTCTATAAGTGATATCTTATGATAAGTGTCTTTTTCTGTGTGACTTATTTCACTTAGAATCGTCGTACCTAAATCCACTCATCATGCTGCTACTAGCCTTATGACGTTGATTTCATGGCTGAGTGATATTCCATTGTACATAAGGACCACAACTTCTTTATCCATTTTTCTCTTTCCTGGGATATTTAAGGTGTAACGAAGTGGAGGTTCTTGTCAACAGAGCAGCCCTAAACGTTGGGGTGCCTGTGTCTTGCTGATTTTTAGTTTTCCCAATTTATACGCCCATGAGTGGAAGTGCCCTATGCTCTCTAAGCTGAGTTTTTTAGATGTTTCAGGACACACCGTACACTTCACCAGAGTGGCTGTTGGCAATTTACATCCCGCCCTTCAGCGTAGCAAGGCTCCCGTTTCTAAATGGCCTGCCCTGCATTTCTGGTTTTGACACTTTATTCAGCATGGCCCTTTTGACCGATGGGAAGTGAGACTTCTTTGTAGCGCTGATTTGCCTTTCCAGGTTGCTTGGTTGGCCAAAAAGGGCGTATGCGTTTTTTCCTGAATATATTCAGGAAAAAACGCATACGCCCTTTTTGGCCAAGGGCATCATTGTCGAGGTTTTGCCGCTTTTCCTGTGCTTTAAAGGCGATTCAAATCTCCCTCCTGAAATCTGTTTCCTGCAATTCTGCCTTGCTTTCAAATCCTCTTCGTTGCCTTCCCTCAATATATTTGTGGACGAGAGTGATCATTTATAAGTCTGCAGGTTTGTGAATTGCAGTGCCCCTGAGCTCCATTTTTCAACTCGCTTTCTTGGGAGCTGGCCGCAAAAGCGCAGGATTGCTTCAGGCCCTATTCTGGTCCTGGGCGGCAGGCTGAGCCTGTGCTTAATTCTTCTTCCTAATGGGAAAATAGAGTGACCTGTGCCTGTCCCAACACCTAGAGCTAGTCTCTCATTGTTTTCCCCTCTTCCCGTTCATCCTCAGGACAAATTGCAACCTGTACGGAACAGGAGGTTAAAGGTGCTGATTCTCCAAGGAGGGAGATTGCTAGTAAAGCAGCTGGAATGGCGAACCCGAGCACAAGGAGATGAGAAATGAGGTGCGTTTTAGAAACCTTTCGCGATCACACGGTGTACCATCTTCTGGGTTTCTCATGCATGTTTTCGATGTAGGAAGATGCCCTTGAACTTGGAGATTTGGAACCCATGGGATGGGTACCACGCAGTATTACTTTAAAGGGTCTGCGTTTCCTCACCCAACCTCACCAAACCTCTCAGCCCCAAGAGTGTCCACCCTTATGTCTCAATCAGCTGTGGGTCTATACATGGTCAATCCAGGTGGCATCACAGCCCCTGAACGAATTTTGTTAGAATTTCTCTCTCTTTCACTGTCTTTTTTTCACAGGTTTTTAAAAGTAATTGATTTTTATAATGGGGTTTAGCTGCTTTTCACTGCTGTGTTTATGTCACTTTACACCCACTTGACTCACTTACAGAGAGATATCAATACATAGGTTTTAAGATTCTTACTAGTCAGATATATTCTTGGGCCGTGAATAGGGGGTGTCGAGTCCAATTCACTGAGCAAGGAGTAGGTCTTGTCTATTAAATATTGGGTTTATGGAACGGTATCTGAGCTAATTTGAAACCCTTGTTTTATGCATCACCCCACCTCACCTTTCCCGTTAAGCAGCCATAGTGTGTTTTCTAAACGTGTGACTGTTCTGTTTTGTAATTCAGTTCAAGGGTAGCGGTTTTTACATTCCCTCTATAAGTGATATCTTATGATAAGTGTCTTTTTCTGTGTGACTTATTTCACTTAGAATCGTCGTACCTAAATCCTCTCATCATGCTGCTACTAGCCTTATGACGTTGATTTCATGGCTGAGTGATATTCCATTGTACATAAGGACCACAACTTATTTATCCATCTTTCTCTTTCCTGAGATATTTAAGGTGTAACGAAGTGGAGGTTCTTGTCAACAGAGCAGACCTAAACGTTGGGGTGCCTGTGTCTTGCTGATTTTAGTTTTCCCAATTTATACGCCCATGAGTGGAAGTGCCCTATGCTCTCTAAGCTGAGTTTTTTAGATGTTTCAGGACACACCGTACACTTCTCCAGAGTGGCTGTTGGCAATTTACATCCCGCCCATCAGCGTAGCAAGGCTCCCGTTTCTCCATGGCCTGCCCTGCATTTCTGGTTTTGACACTTTATTCAGCTTGGCCCTTTTGACCGATGGGAAGCGAGACTTCTTTGTAGCGCTGATTTGCCTTTCCAGGTTGCTTGGTTGGCCAAAAAGGGCGTATGCGTTTTTTCCTGAATATATTCAGGAAAAAACGAATACGCCGTTTTTGGCCAAGGGCATCATTGTCGAGGTTTTGCCGCTTTTCTTGTGCTTTAAAGGCGATTCGAATCTCCCTCCTGAAATCTGTTTCCTGCAATTCTGCCTTGCTTTCAAATCCTCTTCGTTGCCTTCCCTCAATATATTTGTGGACGAGAGTGAACATTTATAAGTCTGCAGGTTTGTGAATTGCAGTGCGCCTGAGCTCCATTTTTCAACTCGCTTTCTTGGGAGCTGGCCGCAAAAGCGCAGGTTTGCTTCAGGCCCTATTCTGGTCCCGGGCGGCAGGCTGAGCCTGTGCTTAATTCTTCTTCCTGATGGGAAAATAGAGTGACCTGTGCCTGTCCCAACACCTAGAGCTAGTCTCTCATTGGTTCCCCCTCTTCCCGTTCATCCTCAGGACAAATTGCAACCTGTACGGAACAGGAGGTTAAAGGTGCTGATTCTCCAAGGAGGGAGATTGCTAGTAAAGCGGCTGGAATGGCGAACCCGAGCACAAGGAGATGAGAAATGAGGTGTGTTTTAGAAACCTTTCCCGATCACACGGTGTACCATCTTCTGGGTTCCTCATGCATGTTTTCGATGTAGGAAGATGGCCTTGAACCTGGAGATTTGGGACCCATAGGATGGGTAACACGCAGTATTACTTTAAAGGGTCTGCGTTTGCTCACCCAACCTCACCAAACCTCTCAGCCCCAAGAGTGTCCACCCTTATGTCTCAATCAGCTGTGGGTCTATACATGGTCAATCCAGGTGGCATCACAGCCCCTGAACGAATTTTGTAAGAATTTCTCTCTCTTTCACTGTCTTTGTTTCACAGGTTTTTAAAAGTAATTGATTTTTATAATGGGGTTTAGCTGCTTTCACTGCTGTGTTTATGTCACTTTACACCCACTTGACTCACTTACAGAGAGATATCAATACATAGGTTTTAAGATTCTTACTAGTCAGATATATTCTTGGGCCGTGAATAGGGGGTGTTGAGTCCAATTCACTGAGCAAGGAGTAGGTCTTGTCTATTACATATTGGGTTTATGGAACGGTATCTGAGCTAATTTGAAACCCTTGTTTTATGCATCACCCCACCTCACCTTTCCCGTTAAGCAGCCATAGTGTGTTTTCTTTTTTTTTTTTTTTTTTTTTTTTTTTAGGTAATAAGGAAGAAGACGTTCAGTGGAAAAAAAAAAAAAAGGGACTATAAGAAATATTAAATCATAGTGTGTTTTCTAAACGTGTGACTCTGTTCTGTTTTGTAATTCAGTTCAAGGGTAGCGGTTTTTACATTCCCTCTATAAGTGATATCCTATGATAAGTGTCTTTTTCTGTGTAACTTATTTCACTTAGAATCGTCGTACCTAAATCCACTCATCATGCTGCTACTAGCCTTATGACGTTGATTTCATGGCTGAGTGATATTCCATTGTACATAAGGACCACAACTTCTTTATCCATTTTTCTCTTTCCTGGGATATTTAAGGTGTAACGAAGTGGAGGTTCTTGTCAACAGAGCAGCCCTAAACGTTGGTGTGCCTGTGTCTTGCTGATTTTTAGTTTTCCCAATTTATACGCCCATGAGTGGAAGTGCCCTATGCTCTCTAAGCTGAGTTTTTTAGATGTATCAGGACACACCGTACACTTCACCAGAGTGGCTGTTGGCAATTTACATCCCGCCCATTAGCGTAGCAAGCCTCCCGTTTCTCCATGGCCTGCCCTGCATTTCTGGTTTTGACACTTTATTCAGCATGGCTCTTTTGACCAATGGGAAGCGAGACTTTTTGTAGCGCTGATTTGCCTTTCCCGGTTGCTTGCTTGGCCAAAAAGGGCGTATGCGTTTTTTCCTGAATATATTCAGGAAAAAACGCATACGCCTTTTTGGCCAAGGGCATCATTGTCGAGGTTTTGCCGCTTTTCATGTGCTTTAAAGGCGATTCGAATCTCCCTCCTGAAATCTGTTTCCTGCAATTCTGGCTTGCTTTCAAATCCTCTTCGTTGCCTTCACTCAATATATTTGTGGACGAGAGTGATCATTTATAAGTCTGCAGGTTTGTGAATTGCAGTGCCCCTGAGCTCCATTTTTCAACTCGCTTTCTTGGGAGCTGGCCGCAAAAGCGCAGGATTGCTTCAGGCCCTATTCTGGTCCCGGGCGGCAGGCTGAGCCTGTGCTTAATTCTTCTTCCTGATGGGAAAATAGAGTGACCTGTGCCTGTCCCAACACCTAGAGCTAGTCTCTCATTGGTTCCCCCTCTTCCCGTTCATCCTCAGGACAAATTGCAACCTGTACGGAACAGGAGGTTAAAGGTGCTGATTCTCCAAGGAGGGAGATTGCTAGTAAAGCGGCTGGAATGGCGAACCCGAGCACAAGGAGATGAGAAATGAGGTGTGTTTTAGAAACCATTCCCGATCACACGGTGTACCATCTTCTGGGTTCCTCATGCATGTTTTCGATGTAGGAAGATGCCCTTGAACCTGGAGATTTGGGACCCATGGGATGGGTAGCATGCAGTATTACTTTAAAGGGTCTGCGTTTGCTCACCCAACCTCACCAAACCTCTCAGCCCCAAGAGTGTCCACCCTTATGTCTCAATCAGCTGTGGGTCTATACATGTTCAATCCAGGTGGCATCACAGTCCCTGAACGAATTTTGTAAGAATTTCTCTCTCTTTCACTGTCTTTGTTTCACAGGTTTTTAAAAGTAATTGATTTTTATAATGGGATTTAGCTGCTTTTCACTGCTGTGTTTATGTCACTTTACACCCACTTGACTCACTTACAGAGAGATATCAATTCATAGGTTTTAAGATTCTTACTAGTCAGCTATATTCTTGGGCCGTGAATAGGGGGTGTTGAGTCCAATTCACTGAGCAAGGAGTAGGTCTTGTCTATTACATATTGGGTTTATGGAACGGTATCTGAGCTAATTTGAAACCCTTGTTTTATGCATCACCCCACCTCACCTTTCCCGTTAAGCAGCCATAGTGTGTTTTCTAAACGTGTGACTCTGTTCTGTTTTGTAATTCAGTTCAAGGGTAGCGGTTTTTACATTCCCTCTATAAGTGATATCTTATGATAAGTGTCTTTTTCTGTGTGACTTATTTCACTTAGAATCGTCGTACCTAAATCCACTCATCATGCTGCTACTAGCCTTATGACGTTGACTTCATGGCTGAGTGATATTCCATTGTACATAAGGACCACAACTTCTTTATCCATTTTTCTCTTTCCTGGGATATTTAAGGTGTAACGAAGTGGAGGTTCTTGTCAACAGAGCAGCCCTAAACTTTGGGGTGCCTGTGTCTTGCTGATTTTTAGTTTTCCCAATTTATACGCCCATGAGTGGAAGTGCCCGATGCTCTCTAAGCTGAGTTTTTTAGATGTTTCAGGACACACCGTACACTTCACCAGAGTGGCTGTTGGCAATTTACATCCTGCCCTTCAGCGTAGCAAGGCTCCCGTTTCTAAATGGCCTGCCCTGCATTTCTGGTTTTGACACTTTATTCAGCATGGCCCTTTTGACCGATGGGAAGCGAGACTTCTTTGTAGCGCTGATTTGCCTTTCCAGGTTGCTTGCTTGGCCAAATAGGGCGTATGCGTTTTTTCCTGAATATATTCAGGAAAAAAGGCATACGCCCTTTTTGGCCAAGGGCATCATTGTCGAGGTTTTGCCGCTTTTCCTGTGCTTTAAAGGCGATTCGTATCTCCCTCCTGAAATCTGTTTCCTGCAATTCCGCCTTGCTTTCAAATCCTCTTCGTTGCCTTCCCTCAATATATTTGTGGACGAGAGTGATCATTTACAAGTCTGCAGGTTTGTGAATTGCAGTGCCCCTGAGCTCCATTTTTCAACTCGCTTTCTTGGGAGCTGGCCGCAAAAGCGCAGGATTGCTTCAGGCCCTATTCTGGTCCTGGGCGGCAGGCTGAGCCTGTGCTTAATTCTTCTTCCTGATGGGAAAATAGAGTGACCTGTGCCTGTCCCAACACCTAGAGCTAGTCTCTCATTGGTTCCCCCTCTTCCCGGTCATCCTCCGGACAAATTGCAACCTGTACGGAACAGGAGGTTAAAGGTGCTGATTCTCCAAGGAGGGAGATTGCTAGTAAAGCGGCTGGAATGGCGAACCCGAGCACAAGGAGATGAGAAATGAGGTGTGTTTTAGAAACCTTTCCCGATCACACGGTGTACCATCTTCTGGGTTTCTCATGCATGTTTTCGATGTAGGAAGATGCCCTTGAACCTGGAGATTTGGGACCCATAGGATGGGTACCACGCAGTATTACTTTAAAGGGTCTGCGTTTGCTCACCCAACCTCACCAAACCTCTCAGCCCCAAGAGTGTCCACCCTTATGTCTCAATCAGCTGTGGGTCTATACATGGTCAATCCAGGTGGCATCACAGCCCCTGAACGAATTTTGTAAGAATTTCTCTCCCTTTCACTGTCTTTGTTTCACAGGATTTTAAAAGTAATTGATTTTTATAATGGGGTTTAGCTGCTTTTCACTGCTGTGTTTATGTCACTTTACACCCACTTGACTCACTTACAGAGAGATATCAATACATAGGTTTTAAGATTCTTACTAGTCAGATATATTCTTGGGCCGTGATTAGGGGGTGTCGAGTCCAATTCACTGAGCAAGGAGTAGGTCTTGTCTATTACATATTGGGTTTATGGAACGGTATCTGAGCTAATTTGAAACCCTTGTTTTATGCATCACCCCACCTCACCTTTCCCGTGAAGCAGCCATAGTGTGTTTTCTAAACGTGTGACTCTGTTCTGTTTTGTAATTCAGTTCAAGGGTAGCGGTTTTTACATTCCCTCTATAAGTGATATCTTATGATAAGTGTCTTTTTCTCTGTGACTTATTTCACTTAGAATCGTCGTACCTAAATCCTCTCATCATGCTGCTACTAGCCTTATGACGTTGATTTCATGGCTGAGTGATATTCCATTGTACATAAGGACCACAACTTATTTATCCATTTTTCTCTTTCCTGAGATATTTAAGGTGTAACGAAGTGGAGGTTCTTGTCAACAGAGCAGCCCTAAACGTTGGGGTGCCTGTGTCTTGCTGATTTTTAGTTTTCCCAATTTATACGCCCATGAGTGGAAGTGCCCTGTGCTCCCTAAGCTGAGTTTTTTAGATGTTTCAGGACACACCGTACACTTCTCCAGAGTGGCTGTTGGCAACTTACATACCGCCCATCAGCTTAGCAAGGCTCCCGTTTCTCCATGGCCTGCCCTGCATTTCTGGTTTTGACACTTTATTCAGCATGGCCCTTTTGACCGATGGGAAGCGAGACTTCTTTGTAGCGCTGATTTGCCTTTCCAGGTTGGTTGGTTGGCCAAAAAGGGCGTATGCGTTTTTTCCTGAATATATTCAGGAAAAAACGCATACGCCCTTTTTGGCCAAGGGCATCATTGTCGAGGTTTTGCCGCTTTTCCTGTGCTTTAAAGGCGATTCAAATCTCCCTCCTGAAATCTGTTTCCTGCAATTCTGCCTTGCTTTCAAATCCTCTTCGTTGCCTTCCCTCAATATATTTGTGGACGAGAGTGATCATTTATAAGTCTGCAGGTTTGTGAATTGCAGTGCCCCTGAGCTCCATTTTTCAACTCGCTTTCTTGGGAGCTGGCCGCAAAAGCGCAGGATTGCTTCAGGCCCTATTCTGGTCCTGGGCGGCAGGCTGAGCCTGTGCTTAATTCTTCTTCCTAATGGGAAAATAGAGTGACCTGTGCCTGTCCCAACACCTAGAGCTAGTCTCTCATTGGTTCCCCCTCTTCCCGTTCATCCTCAGGACAAATTGCAACCTGTACGGAACAGGAGGTTAAAGGTGCTGATTCTCCAAGGAGGGAGATTGCTAGTAAAGCGGCTGGAATGGCGAACCCGAGCACAAGGAGATGAGAAATGAGGTGTGTTTTAGAAACATTTCTCGATCACACGGTGTACCATCTTCTGGGTTTCTCATGCATGTTTTCGATGTAGGAAGATGCCCTTGAACCTGGAGATTTGGGACCCATGGGATGGGTACCACGCAGTATTACTTTAAAGGGTCTGCGTTTGCTCACCCAACCTCACCAAACCTCTCAGCCCCAAGAGTGTCCACCCTTATGTCTGAATCAGCTGTGGGTCTATACATGGTCAATCCAGGTGGCATCACAGCCCCTGAACGAATTTTGTAAGAATTTCTCTCTCTTTCACTGTCTTTGTTTCACAGGATTTTAAAAGTAATTGATTTTTATAATGGGGTTTAGCTGCTTTTCACTGCTGTGTTTATGTCACTTTACACCCACTTGACTCACTTACAGAGAGATATCAATACATAGGTTTTAAGATTCTTACTACTCAGATATATTCTTGGGCCGTGAATAGGGGGTGTCGAGTCCAATTCACTGAGCAAGGAGTAGGTCTTGTCTATTACATATTGGGTTTATGGAACGGTATCTGAGCTAATTTGAAACCATTGTTTTATGCATCACCCCACCTCACCTTTCCCGTTAAGCAGCCATAGTGTGTTTTCTAAACGTGTGACTCTGTTCTGTTTTGTAATTCAGTTCAAGGGTAGCGGTTTTTACATTCCCTCTATAAGTGATATCTTATGATAAGTGTCTTTTTCTCTGTGACTTATTTCACTTAGAATCGTCGTACCTAAATCCTCTCATCATGCTGCTACTAGCCTTATGACGTTGATTTCATGGCTGAGTGATATTCCATTGTACATACGGACCACAACTTATTTATCCATTTTTCTCTTTCCTGAGATATTTAAGGTGTAACGAAGTGGAGGTTCTTGTCAACAGAGCAGCCCTAAACGTTGGGGTGCCTGTGTCTTGCTGATTTTTAGTTTTCCCAATTTATACGCCCATGAGTGGAAGTGCCATGTGCTCCCTAAGCTGAGTTTTTTAGATGTTTCAGGACACACCGTACACTTCTCCAGAGTGGCTGTTGGCAACTTACATACCGCCCATCAGCTTAGCAAGGCTCCCGTTTCTCCATGGCCTGCCCTGCATTTCTGGTTTTGACACTTTATTCAGCATGGCCCTTTTGACCGATGGGAAGCGAGACTTCTTTGTAGCGCTGATTTGCCTTTCCAGGTTGGTTGGTTGGCCAAAAAGGGCGTATGCGTTTTTTCCTGAATATATTCAGGAAAAAACGCATACGCCCTTTTTGGCCAAGGGCATCATTGTCGAGGTTTTGCCGCTTTTCCTGTGCTTTAAAGGCGATTCGAATCTCCCTCCTGAAATCTGTTTCCTGCAATTCTGCCTTGCTTTCAAATCCTCTTCGTTCCCTTCCCTCAATATATTTGTGGACGAGAGTGAACATTTATAAGTCTGCAGGTTTGTGAATTGCAGTGCGCCTGAGCTCCATTTTTCAACTCGCTTTCTTGGGAGCTGGCCGCAAAAGCGCAGGATTGCTTCAGGCCCTATAGTGGTCCCGGGGGGCAGGCTGAGCCTGTGCTTAATTCTTCTTCCTGATGGGAAAATAGAGTGACCTGTGCCTGTCCCAACACCTAGAGCTAGTCTCTCATTGGTTCCCCCTCTTCCCTTTTATCCTCAGGATAAATTGCAACCTGTACGGAACAGGAGGTTAAAGGTGCTGATTCTCCAAGGAGGGAGATTGCTAGTAAACTGGCTGGAATGGCGAACCCGAGCTCAAGGAGATGAGAAATGAGGAGTGTTTTAGAAACCTTTCCCGATCACACGGTGTACCATCTTCTGGGTTTCTCATGCATGTTTTCGATGTAGGAAGATGCCCTTGAACCTGGAGATTTGGGACCCATGGGATGGGTACCACGCAGTATTACTTTAAAGGGTCTGCGTTTGCTCACCCAACCTCACCAAACCTCTCAGCCCCAAGAGTGTTCACCCTTATGTCTCAATCAGCTGTGGGTCTATACATGGTCAATCCAGGTGGCATCACAGCCCCTGAACGAATTTTGTAAGAATTTCTCTCTCTTTCACTGTCTTTGTTTCACAGGTTTTTAAAAGTAATTGATTTTTATAATGGGGTTTAGCTGCTTTTCACTGCTGTGTTTATGTCACTTTACACCCACTTGACTCACTTACAGAGAGATATCAATACATAGGTTTTAAGATTCTTACTAATCAGATATATTCTTGGGCCGTGAATAGGGGGTGTTGAGTCCAATTCACTGAGCAAGGAGTAGGTCTTGTCTGTTACATATTGGGTTTATGGAACGGTATCTGAGCTAATTTGAAACCCTTGTTTTATGCATCACCCCACCTCACATTTCCCCTTAAGCAGCCATAGTGTGTTTTGTAAAAGTGTGACTCTGTTCTGTTTTGTAATTCAGTTCAAGGGTAGCGGTTTTTACATTCCCTCTATAAGTGATACCTTATGATAAGTGTCTTTTTCTGTGTGACTTATTTCACTTAGAATCGTCGTACCTAAATCCACTCATCATGCTGCTACTAGCCTTATGACGTTGATTTCATGGCTGAGTGATATTCCTTTGTACATAAGGACCACAACTTCTTTATCCATTTTTCTCTTTCCTGGGATATTTAAGGTGTAACGAAGTGGAGGTTCTTGTCAACAGAGCAGCCCTAAATGTTGGGGTGCCTGTGTCTTGCTGATTTTTAGTTTTCCCAATTTATACGCCCATGAGTGGAAGTGCCCTATGCTCTCTAAGCTGAGTTTTTTAGATGTTTCAGGACACACCGTACACTTCTCCAGAGTGGCTGTTGGCTAATTTACATCCCGCCCATCATCGTAGCAAGGCTCCCGTTTCCTCATGGCCTGCCCTGCATTTCTGGTTTTGACACTTTATTCAGCATGGCCCTTTTGACCGATGGGAAGCGAGACTTCTTTGTAGCGCTGATTTGCCTTTCCAAGTTGCTTGGTTGGCCAAAAAGGGCGTATGCGTTTTTTCCTGAATATATTCAGGAAAAAACGCATACGCCCTTTTTGGCCAAGGGCATCATTGTCGAGGTTTTGCCGATTTTCCTGTGCTTTAAAGGCGATTCGTATCTCCCTCCTGAAATCTGTTTCCTGCAATTCTGCCTTGCTTTAAATCCTCTTCGTTGCCTTCCCTCAATATATTTGTGGACGAGAGTGATCATTTATAAGTCTGCAGGTTTGTGAATTGCAGTGCCCCTGAGCTCCATTTTTCAACTCGCTTTCTTGGGAGCTGGCCGCAAAAGCGCAGGATTGCTTCAGGCCCTATTCTGGTCCCGGGCGGCAGGCTGAGCCTGTGCTTAATTCTTCTTCCTGATGGGAAAATAGAGTGACCTGTGCCTGTCCCAACACCTAGAGCTAGTCTCTCATTGTTGTCCCCTCTTCCCGTTCATCCTCAGGACAAATTGCAACCTGTACGGAACAGGAGGTTAAAGGTGCTGATTCTCCAAGGAGGGAGATTGCTAGTAAAGCAGCTGTAATGGCGAACCCGAGCACAAGGAGATGAGAAATGAGGTGCGTTTTAGAAACCTTTCGCGATCACACGGTGTACCATCTTCTGGGTTTCTCATGCATGTTTTCGATGTAGGAAGATGGCCTTGAACCTGGAGATTTGAAACCCATGGGATGGGTACCACGCAGTATTACTTTAAAGGGTCTGCGTTTCCTCACCCAACCTCACCAAACCTCTCAGCCCCAAGAGTGTCCACCCTTATGTCTCAATCAGCTGTGGGTCTATACATGGTCAATCCAGGTGGCATCACAGCCCCTGAACGAATTTTGTAAGAATTTCTCTCTCTTTCACTGTCTTTGTTTCACAGGATTTTAAAAGTAATTGATTTTTATAATGGGGTTTAGCTGCTTTTCACTGCTGTGTTTATGTCACTTTACACCCACTTGACTCACTTACAGAGAGATATCAATACATAGGTTTTAAGATTCTTACTAGTCAGATATATTCTTGGGCCGTGAATAGGGGGTGTCGAGTCCAATTCACTGAGCAAGGAGTATGTCTTGTCTATTACATATTGGGTTTATGGAACGGTATCTGAGCTAATTTGAAACCCTTGTTTTATGCATCACCCTACCTCACCTTTCCCGTTAAGCAGCCATAGTGTGTTTTCTAAACGTGTGACTCTGTTCTGTTTTGTAATTCAGTTCAAGGGTAGCGGTTTTTACATTCCCTCTATAAGTGATATCTTATGATAAGTGTCTTTTTCTGTGTGACTTATTTCACTTAGAATCGTCGTACCTAAATCCTCTCATCATGCTGCTACTAGCCTTATGACGTTGATTTCATGGCTGAGTGATATTCCATTGTACATAAGGACCACAACTTATTTATCCATCTTTCTCTTTCCTGAGATATTTAAGGTGTAACGAAGTGGAGGTTCTTGTCAACAGAGCAGCCCTAAACGTTGGGGTGCCTGTGTCTTGCTGATTTTTAGTTTTCCCAATTTATACGCCCATGAGTGGAAGTGCCCTATGCTCTCTAAGCTGAGTTTTTTAGATGTTTCAGGACACACCGTACACTTCTCCAGAGTGGCTGTTGGCAATTTACATCCCGCCCATCAGCGTAGCAAGGCTCCCGTTTCTCCATGGCCTGTCCTGCATTTCTGGTTTTGACACTTTATTCAGCATGGCCCTTTTGACCGATGGGAAGCGAGACTTCTTTGTAGCGCTGATTTGCCTTTCCAGGTTGCTTGGTTGGCCAAAAAGGGCGTATGCGTTTTTTCCTGAATATATTCAGGAAAAAACGCATACGCCGTTTTTGGCAAAGGGCATCATTGTCGAGGTTTTGCCACTTTTCTTGTGCTTTAAAGGCGATTCGAATCTCCCTCCTGAAATCTGTTTCCTGCAATTCTGCCTTGCTTTCAAATCCTCTTCGTTGCCTTCCCTCAATATATTTGTGGACGAGAGTGAACATTTATAAGTCTGCAGGTTTGTGAATTGCAGTGCGCCTGAGCTCCATTTTTCAACTCGCTTTCTTGGGAGCTGGCCGCAAAAGCGCAGGTTTGCTTCAGGCCCTATTCTGGTCCCGGGCGGCAGGCTGAGCCTGTGCTTAATTCTTCTTCCTGATGGGAAAATAGAGTGACCTGTGCCTGTCCCAACACCTAGAGCTAGTCTCTCATTGGTTCCCCCTCTTCCCGTTCAACCTCAGGACAAATTGCAACCTGTACCGAACAGGAGGTTAAAGGTGCTGATTCTCCAAGGAGGGAGATTGCTAGTAAAGCGGCTGGAATGGCGAACCCGAGCACAAGGAGATGAGAAATGAGGTGTGTTTTAGAAACCTTTCCCGATCACACGGTGTACCATCTTCTGGGTTCCTCATGCATGTTTTCGATGTAGGAAGATGGCCTTGAACCTGGAGATTTGGGACCCATGGGATGGGTACCACGCAGTATTACTTTAAAGGGTCTGCGTTTGCTCACCCAACCTCACCAAACCTCTCAGCCCCAAGAGTGTCCACCCTTATGTCTCAATCAGCTGTGGGTCTATACATGGTCAATCCAGGTGGCATCACAGCCCCTGAACGAATTTTGTAAGAATTTCTCTCTCTTTCACTGTCTTTGTTTCACAGGTTTTTAAAAGTAATTGATTTTTATAATGGGGTTTAGCTGCTTTTCACTGCTGTGTTTATGTCACTTTACACCCACTTGACTCACTTACAGAGAGATATCAATACATAGGTTTTAAGATTCTTACTAGTCAGATATATTCTTGGGCCGTGAATAGGGGGTGTCGAGTCCAATTCACTGAGCAAGGAGTAGGTCTTGTCTATTACATATTGGGTTTATGGAACGGTATCTGAGCTAATTTGAAACCCTTGTTTTATGCATCACCCTACCTCACCTTTCCCGTTAAGCAGCCATAGTGTGTTTTCTAAACGTGTGACTTTGTTCTGTTTTGTAATTCAGTTCAAGGGTAGCAGTTTTTACATTCCCTCTATAAGTGATATCTTATGATAAGTGTCTTTTTCTGTGTGACTTATTTCACTTAGAATCGTCGTACCTAAATCCTCTCATCATGCTGCTACTAGCCTTATGACGTTGATTTCATGTCTGAGTGATATTCCATTGTACATAAGGACCACAACTTATTTATCCATCTTTCTCTTTCCTGAGATATTTAAGGTGTAACGAAGTGGAGGTTCTTGTCAACAGAGCAGCCCTAAACGTTGGGGTGCCTGTGTCTTGCTGATTTTTAGTTTTCCCAATTTATACGCCCATGAGTGGAAGTGCCCTATGCTCTCTAAGCTGAGTTTTTTAGATGTCTCAGGACACACCGTACACTTCTCCAGAGCTGTTGGCAATTTACATCCCGCCCATCAGCGTAGCAAGGCTCCCGTTTCTCCATGGCCTGCCCTGCAGTTCTGGTTTTGACACTTTATTCAGCTTGGCCCTTTTGACCGATGGGAAGCGAGACTTCTTTGTAGCGCTGATTTGCCTTTCCAGGTTGCTTGCTTGGCCAAAAAGGGCGTATGCGTTTTTTCCTGAATATATTCAGGAAAAAACGCATACGCCGTTTTTGGCCAAGGGCATCATTGTCGAGGTTTTGCCGCTTTTCTTGTGCTTTAAAGGCGATTCGAATCTCCCTCCTGAAATCTGTTTCCTGAAATTCTGCCTTGCTTTCAAATCCTCTTCGTTGCCTTCCCTCAATATATTTGTGGACGAGAATGAACATTTATAAGTCTGCAGGTTTGTGAATTGCAGTGCGCCTGAGCTCCATTTTTCAACTCGCTTTCTTGGGAGCTGGCCGCAAAAGCGCAGGTTTGCTTCAGGCCCTATTCTGGTCCCGGGCGGCAGGCAGAGCCTGTGCTTAATTCTTCTTCCTGATGGGAAAATAGAGTGACCTGTGCCTGTCCCAACACCTAGAGCTAGTCTCTCATTGGTTCCCCCTCTTCCCGTTCATCCTCAGGACAAATTGCAACCTGTACGGAACAGGAGGTTAAAGGTGCTGATTCTCCAAGGAGGGAGATTGCTAGTAAAGCGGCTGGAATGGCGAACCCGAGCACAAGGAGATGAGAAATGAGGTGTGTTTTAGAAACCTTTCCCGATCACACGGTGTACCATCTTCTGCGTTCCTCATGCATGTTTTCGATGTAGGAAGATGGCCTTGACCCTGGAGATTTGGGACCCATGGGATGGGTACCACGCAGTATTACTTTAAAGGGTCTGCGTTTGCTCACCCAACCTCACCAAACCTCTCAGCCCCAAGAGTGTCCACCCTTATGTCTCAATCAGCTGTGGGTCTATACATGGTCAATCCAGATGGCATCACAGCCCCTGAACGAATTTTGTAAGAATTTCTCTCTCTTTCACTGTCTTTGTTTCACAGGATTTTAAAAGTAATTGATTTTTATAATGGGGTTTAGCTGCTTTTCACTGCTGTGTTTATGTCACTTTACACCCACTTGACTCACTTACAGAGAGATATCAATACATAGGTTTTAAGATTCTTACTAGTCAGATATATTCTTGGGCCGTGAATAGGGGGTGTCGAGTCCAATTCACTGAGCAAGGAGTAGGTCTTGTCTATTACATATTGGGTTTATGGAACGGTATCTGAGCTAATTTGAAACCCTTGTTTTATGCATCACCCCACCTCACCTTTCCCGTTAAGCAGCCATAGTGTGTTTTCTAAACGTGTGACTTTGTTCTGTTTTGTAATTCAGTTCAAGGGTAGCGGTTTTTACATTCCCTCTATAAGTGATATCTTATGATAAGTGTCTTTTTCTGTGTGACTTATTTCACTTAGAATCGTCGTACCTAAATCCTCTCATCATGCTGCTACTAGCCTTATGACGTTGATTTCATGTCTGAGTGATATTCCATTGTACATAAGGACCACAACTTATTTATCCATCTTTCTCTTTCCTGGGATATTTAAGGTGTAACGAAGTGGAGGTTCTTGTCAACAGAGCAGCCCTAAACGTTGGGGTGCCTGTGTCTTGCTGATTTTTAGTTTTCCCAATTTATACGCCCATGAGTGGAAGTGCCCTATGCTCTCTAAGCTGAGTTTTTTAGATGTTTCAGGACACACCGTACACTTCTCCAGAGTGGCTGTTGGCAATTTACATCCCGCCCATCAGCGTAGCAAGGCTCCCGTTTCTCCATGGCCTGCCCTGCATTTCTGGTTTTGACACTTTATTCAGCTTGGCCCTTTTGACCGATGGGAAGCGAGACTTCTTTGTAGCGCTGATTTGCCTTTCCAGGTTGCTTGCTTGGCCAAAAAGGGCGTATGCGTTTTTTCCTGAATATATTCAGGAAAAAACGCATACGCCCTTTTTGGCCAAGGGCATCATTGTCGAGGTTTTGCCGCTTTTCCTGTGCTTTAAAGGCGATTCGAATCTCCCTTCTGAAATCTGTTTCCTGCAATTCCGCCTTGCTTTCAAATCCTCTTCGTTGCCTTCCCTCAATATATTTGTGGACGAGAGTGATCATTTATAAGTCTGCAGGTTTGTGAATTGCAGTGCCCCTGAGCTCCATTTTTCAACTCGCTTTCTTGGGAGCTGGCCGCAAAAGCGCAGGATTGCTTCAGGCCCTATTGTGGTCCCGGGCGGCAGGCTGAGCCTGTGCTTAATTCTTCTTCCTGATGGGAAAATAGAGTGACCTGTGCCTGTCCCAACACCTAGAGCTAGTCTCTCATTGGTTCCCCCTCTTCCCTTTTATCCTCAGGACAAATTGCAACCTGTACGGAACAGGAGGTTAAAGGTGCTGATTCTCCAAGGAGGGAGATTGCTAGTAAACTGGCTGGAATGGCGAACCCGAGCACAAGGAGATGAGAAATGAGGAGTGTTTTAGAAACCTTTCCCGATCACACGGTGTACCATCTTCTGGGTTTCTCATGCATGTTTTCGATGTAGGAAGATGCCCTTGAACCTGGAGATTTGGGACCCATGGGATGGGTACCACGCAGTATTACTTTAAAGGGTCTGCGTTTGCTCACCCAACCTCACCCAACCTCTCAGCCCCAAGAGTGTTCACCCTTATGTCTCAATCAGCTGTGGGTCTATACATGGTCAATCCAGGTGGCATCACAGCACCTGAACTAATTTTGTAAGAATTTCTCTCTCTTTCACTGTCTTTGTTTCACAGGTTTTTAAAAGTAATTGATTTTTATAATGGGGTTTAGCTGCTTTTCACTGCTGTGTTTATGTCACTTTACACCCACTTGACTCACTTACAGAGAGATATCAATACATAGGTTTTAAGATTCTTACTAATCAGATATATTCTTGGGCCGTGAATAGGGGGTGTTGAGTCCAATTCACTGAGCAAGGAGTAGGTCTTGTCTGTTACATATTGGGTTTATGGAACGGTATCTGAGCTAATTTGAAACCCTTGTTTTATGCATCACCCCACCTCACATTTCCCCTTCAGCAGCCATAGTGTGTTTTGTAAAAGTGTGACTCTGTTCTGTTTTGTAATTCAGTTCAAGGGTAGCGGTTTTTTCATTCCCTCTATAAGTGATATCTTATGATAAGTGTCTTTTTCTGTGTGACTTATTTCACTTAGAATCGTCGTACCTAAATCCACTCATCATGCTGCTACTAGCCTTATGACGTTGATTTCATGGCTGAGTGATATTCCTTTGTACATAAGGACCACAACTTCTTTATCCATTTTTCTCTTTCCTGGGATATTTAAGGTGTAATGAAGTGGAGGTTCTTGTCAACAGAGCAGCCCTAAATGTTGGGGTGCCTGTGTCTTGCTGATTTTTAGTTTTCCCAATTTATACGCCCATGAGTGGAACTGCCCTATGCTCTCTAAGCTGAGTTTTTTAGATGTTTCAGGACACACCGTACACTTCTCCAGAGTGGCTGTTGGCAATTTACATCCCGCCCATCATCGTAGCAAGGCTCCCGTTTCCTCATGGCCTGCCCTGCATTTCTGGTTTTGACACTTTATTCAGCATGGCCCTTTTGACCGATGGGAAGCGAGACTTCTTTGTAGCGCTGATTTGCCTTTCCAAGTTGTTTGGTTGGCCAAAAAGGGCGTATGCGTTTTTTCCTGAATATATTCAGGAAAAAACGCATACGCCCTTTTTGGCCAAGGGCATCATTGTCGAGGTTTTGCCGCTTTTCCTGTGCTTTAAAGGCGATTCGTATCTCCCTCCTGAAATCTGTTTCCTGCAATTCTGCCTTGCTTTAAATCCTCTTCGTTGCCTTCCCTCAATATATTTGTGGACGAGAGTGATCATTTATAAGTCTGCAGGTTTGTGAATTGCAGTGCCCCTGAGCTCCATTTTTCAACTCGCTTTCTTGGGAGCTGGCCGCAAAAGCGCAGGATTGCTTCAGGCCCTATTCTGGTCCCGGGCGGCAGGCTGAGCCTGTGCTTAATTCTTCTTCCTGATGGGAAAATAGAGTGACCTGTGCCTGTCCCAACACCTAGAGCTAGTCTCTCATTGTTGTCCCCTCTTCCCGTTCATCCTCAGGACAAATTGCAACCTGTACGGAACAGGAGGTTAAAGGTGCTGATTCTCCAAGGAGGGAGATTGCTAGTAAAGCGGCTGGAATGGCGAACCCGAGCACAAGGAGATGAGAAATGAGGTGCGTTTTAGAAACCTTTCCCGATCACACGGTGTACCATCTTCTGGGTTTCTCATGCATGTTTTCGATGTAGGAAGATGCCCTTGAACCTGGAGATTTGAAACCCATGGGATGGGTACCACGCAGTATTACTTTAAAGGGTCTGCGTTTCCTCACCCAACCTCACCAAACCTCTCAGGCCCAAGAGTGTCCACCCTTATGTCTCAATCAGCTGTGGGTCTATACATGGTCAATCCAGGTGGCATCACAGCCCCTGAACGAATTTTGTAAGAATTTCTCTCTCTTTCACTGTCTTTGTTTCACAGGATTTTAAAAGTAATTGATTTTTATAATGGGGTTTAGCTGCTTTTCACTGCTGTGTTTATGTCACTTTACACCCACTTGACTCACTTACAGAGAGATATCAATACATAGGTTTTAAGATTCTTACTAGTCAGATATATTCTTGGGCCGTGAATAGGGGGTGTCGAGTCCAATTCACTGAGCAAGGAGTAGGTCTTGTCTATTACATATTGGGTTTATGGAACGGTATCTGAGCTAATTTGAAACCCTTGTTTTATGCATCACCCCACCTCACCTTTCCCGTTAAGCAGCCATAGTGTGTTTTCTAAACGTGTGACTCTGTTCTGTTTTGTAATTCAGTTCAAGGGTAGCGGTTTTTACATTCCCTCTATAAGTGATATCTTATGATAAGTGTCTTTTTCTGTGTGACTTATTTCACTTAGAATCGTCGTACCTAAATCCTCTCATCATGCTGCTACTAGCCTTATGACGTTGATTTCATGGCTGAGTGATATTCCATTGTACTTAAGGACCACAACTTATTTATCCATTTTTCTCTTTCCTGAGATATTTAAGGTGTAACGAAGTGGAGGTTCTTGTCAACAGAGCAGCCCTAAACGTTGGGGTGCCTGTGTCTTGCTGATTTTTAGTTTTCCCAATTTATACGCCTATGAGTGGAAGTGCCCTATGCTCTCTAAGCTGAGTTTTTTAGATGTTTCAGGACACACCGTACACTTCTCCAGAGTGGCTGTTGGCAATTTACATCCCGCCCATCAGCGTAGCAAGGCTCCCGTTTCTCCATGGCCTGCCCTGCATTTCTGGTTTTGACACTTTATTCAACTTGGCCCTTTTGACCGATGGGAAGCGAGACTTCTTTGTAGCGCTGATTTGCTTTTCCAGGTGGCTTGGTTGGCCAAAAAGGGCGTACGCGTTTTTTCCTGAATATATTCAGGAAAAAACGCATACGCCGTTTTTGGCCAAGGGCATCATTGTCGAGGTTTTGCCGCTTTTCTTGTGCTTTAAAGGCGATTCGAATCTCCCTCCTGAAATCTGTTTCCTGCAATTCTGCCTTGCTTTCAAATCCTCTTTGTTGCCTTCCCTCAATATATTTGTGGACGAGAGTGAACATTTATAAGTCTGCAGGTTTGTGAATTGCAGTGTGCCTGAGCTCCATTTTTCAACTCGCTTTCTTGGGAGCTGGCCGCAAAAGCGCAGGTTTGCTTCAGGCCCTATTCTGGTCCCGGGCGGCAGGCTGAGCCTGTGCTTAATTCTTCTTCCTGATGGGAAAATAGAGTGACCTGTGCCTGTCCCAACACCTAGAGCTAGTCTCTCATTGGTTCCCCCTCTTCCCGTTCATCCTCAGGACAAATTGCAACCTGTACGGAACAGGAGGTTAAAGGTGCTGATTCTCCAAGGAGGGAGATTGCTAGTAAAGCGGCTGGAATGGCGAACCCGAGCACAAGGAGATGAGAAATGAGGTGTGTTTTAGAAACCTTTCCCGATCACACGGTGTACCATCTTCTGGGTTCCTCATGCATGTTTTCGATGTAGGAAGATGGCCTTGAACCTGGAGATTTGGGACCCATGGGATGGGTACCACGCAGTATTACTTTAAAGGGTCTGCGTTTGCTCACCCAACCTCACCAAACCTCTCAGCCCCAAGAGTGTCCACCCTTATGTCTCAATCAGCTGTGGGTCTAGATATGGTCAATCCAGGTAGCATAACTGCCCCTAAACGAATTTTGTAAGAATTTCTCTCTCTTTCACTGTCTTTTTTTCACAGGTTTTTAAAAGTAATTGATTTTTATAATGGGGTTTAGTTGCTTTTCACTGCTGTGTTTATGCCACTTTACACCCACTTGACTCACTTACAGAGAGATATCAATACTTAGATTTTAAGATTCTTACTAGTCAGATATATTCTTGGGCCGTGAATAGGGGGTGTTGAGTCCAATTCACTGAGCAAGGAGTAGGTCTTGTCTATTACATATTGGGTTTATGGAACGGTATCTGAGCTAATTTGAAACCCTTGTTTTATGCATCACCCCACCTCACCTTTCCCGTTAAGCAGCCATAGTGTGTTTTCTAAACGTGTGACTCTGTTCTGTTTTGTAATTCAGTTCAAGGGTAGCGGTTTTTACATTCCCTCTATAAGTGATATCTTATGATAAGTGTCTTTTTCTGTGTGACTTATTTCACTTAGAATCGTCGTACCTAAATCCACTCATTATGCTGCTACTAGCCTTATGACGTTGATTTCATGGCTGAGTGATATTCCATTGTACATAAGGACCACAACTTATTTATCCATTTTTCTCTTTCCTGAGATATTTAAGGTGTTACGAAGTGGAGGTTCTTGTCAACAGAGCAGCCCTAAACGTTGGGGTGCCTGTGTCTTGCTGATTTTTAGTTTTCCCACTTTATACGCCCATGAGTGGAAGTGCCCTATGCTCTCTAAGCTGAGTTTTTTAGATGTTTCAGGACACACCGTACACTTCTCCAGAGTGGCTGTTGGCAATTTACATCCCGCCCATTAGCGTAGCAAGCCTCCCGTTTCTCCATGGCCTGCCCTGCATTTCTGGTTTTGACACTTTATTCAGCATGACCCTTTTGACCGATGGGAAGTGAGACTTCTTTGTAGCGCTGATTTGCCTTTCCAGGTTGCTTGCTTGGCCAAAAAGGGCGTATGCGTTTTTTCCTGAATATATTCAGGAAAAAACGCATACGCCCTTTTTGGCCAAGGGCATCATTGTCGAGGTTTTGCCGCTTTTCCTGTGCTTTAAAGGCGATTCGAATCTCCCTCCTGAAATCTGTTTCCTGCAATTCTGCCTTGTTTTCAAATCCTCTTCGTTGCCTTCCCTCAATATATTTGTGGACGAGAGTGGTCATTTATAAGTGTGCAGGTTTGTGAATTGCAGTGCCCCTGAGCTCCATTTTTCAACTCGCTTTCTTGGGAGCTGGCCGCAAAAGCGCAGGATTGCTTCAGGCCCTATTCTGGTCCCGGGCGGAAGGCTGAGCCTGTGCTTAATTCTTCTTCCTGATGGGAAAATAGAGTGACCTGTGCCTGTCCCAACACCTAGAGCTAGTCTCTCATTGGTTCCCCCTTCTTCCCGTTCATCCTCAGGACAAATTGCAACCTGTACGGAACAGGAGGTTAAAGGTGCTGATTATCCAAGGAGGGAGATTGCTAGTAATGCGGCTGGAATGGCGAACCCCAGCACAAGGACATGAAAAATGAGGTGCGTTTTAGAAACCTTTCCCGATCACACAGTGTACCATCTTCTGGGTTTCTCATGCATGTTTTCGATGTAGGAAGATGCCCTTGAACCTGGAGATTTGGGACCCATGGGATGGGTACCACGCAGTATTACTTTAAAGGTTCTGCGTTTGCTCACCCAACCTCACCAAACCTCTCAGCCCCAAGAGTGTCCACCCTTATGTCTCAATCTGCTGTGGGTCTAGATATGGTCAATCCAGGTAGCATAACTGCCCCTAAACGAATTTTGTAAGAATTTCTCTCTCTTTCACTGTCTTTTTTTCACAGGTTTCTAAAAGTAATTGATTTTTATAATGGGGTTTAGCTGCTTTTCACTGCTGTGTTTATGCCACTTTACACCCACTTGACTCACTTACAGAGAGATATCAATACATAGGTTTTAAGATTCTTACTAGTCAGATATATTCTTGGGCCGTGAATAGGGGGTGTTGAGTCCAATTCACTGAGCAAGGAGTAGGTCTTGTCTATTACATATTGGGTTTATGGAACGGTATCTGAGCTAATTTGAAACCCTTGTTTTATGCATCGCCCCACATCACCTTTCCCGTTAAGCAGCCATAGTGTGTTTTCTAAACGTGTGACTCTGTTCTGTTTTGTAATTCAGTTCAAGGGTAGCGGTTTTTACATTCCCTCTATAAGTGATATCTTATGATAAGTTTCTTTTTCTGTGTGACTTATTTCACTTAGAATCGTCGGACCTAAATCCACTCATCATGCTGCTACTAGCCTTATGACGTTGATTTCATGGCTGAGTGATATTCCATTGTACATAAGGACCACAACATCTTTATCCATTTTTCTCTTTCCTGAGATATTTAAGGTGTAACGAAGTGGAGGTTCTTGTCAACACAGCAGCCCTAAACGTTGGGGTGCCTGTGTCTTGCTGATTTTTAGTTTTCCCAATTTATACGCCCATGAGTGGAAGTGCCCTATGCTCTCTAAGCTGAGTTTTTTAGATGTTTCAGGACACACCGTACACTTCTCCAGAGTGGCTGTTGGCAATTTACATCCCGCCCATTAGCGTAGCAAGCCTCCCGTTTCTCCATGGCCTGCCCTGCATTTCTGGTTTTGACACTTTATTCAGCATGGCCCTTTTGACCGATGGGAAGCGAGACTTCTTTGTAGCGCTGATTTGCCTTTCCAGGTTGCTTGCTTGGCCAAAAAGGGCGTATGCGTTTTTTCCTGAATATATTCAGGAAAAAACGCATACGCCCTTTTTGGCCAAGGGCATCATTGTCGAGGTTTTGCCGCTTTTCCTGTGCTTTAAAGGCGATTCGAATCTCCCTCCTGAAATCTGTTTCCTGCAATTCTGCCTTGCTTTCAAATCCTCTTCGTTGCCTTCCCTCAATATATTTGTGGACGAGAGTGGTCATTTATAAGTCTGCAGGTTTGTGAATTGCAGTGCCCCTGAGCTCCATTTTTCAACTCGCTTTCTTGGGAGCTGGCCGCAAAAGCGCAGGATTGCTTCAGGCCCTATTCTGGTCCCGGGCGGAAGGCTGAGCCTGTGCTTAATTCTTCTTCCTGATGGGAAAATAGAGTGACCTGTGCCTGTCCCAACACCTAGAGCTAGTCTCTCATTGGTTCCCCCTTCTTCCCGTTCATCCTCAGGACAAATTGCAACCTGTACGGAACAGGAGGTTAAAGGTGCTGATTATCCAAGGAGGGAGATTGCTAGTAATGCGGCTGGAATGGCGAACCCGAGCACAAGGACATGAAAAATGAGGTGCGTTTTAGAAACCTTTCCCGATCACACAGTGTACCATCTTCTGGGTTTCTCATGCATGTTTTCGATGTAGGAAGATGCCCTTGAACCTGGAGATTTGGGACCCATGGGATGGGTACCACGCAGTATTACTTTAAAGGTTCTGCGTTTGCTCACCCAACCTCACCAAACCTCTCAGCCCCAAGAGTGTCCACCCTTATGTCTCAATCTGCTGTGGGTCTAGATATGGTCAATCCAGGTAGCATAACTGCCCCTAAACGAATTTTGTAAGAATTTCTCTCTCTTTCACTGTCTTTTTTTCACAGGTTTCTAAAAGTAATTGATTTTTATAATGGGGTTTAGCTGCTTTTCACTGCTGTGTTTATGCCACTTTACACCCACTTGACTCACTTACAGAGAGATATCAATACATAGGTTTTAAGATTCTTACTAGTCAGATATATTCTTGGGCCGTGAATAGGGGGTGTTGAGTCCAATTCACTGAGCAAGGAGTAGGTCTTGTCTATTACATATTGGGTTTATGGAACGGTATCTGAGCTAATTTGAAACCCTTGTTTTATGCATCGCCCCACATCACCTTTCCCGTTAAGCAGCCATAGTGTGTTTTCTAAACGTGTGACTCTGTTCTGTTTTGTAATTCAGTTCAAGGGTAGCGGTTTTTACATTCCCTCTATAAGTGATATCTTATGATAAGTGTCTTTTTCTGTGTGACTTATTTCACTTAGAATCGTCGGACCTAAATCCACTCATCATGCTGCTACTAGCCTTATGACGTTGATTTCATGGCTGAGTGATATTCCATTGTACATAAGGACCACAACATCTTTATCCATTTTTCTCTTTCCTGAGATATTTAAGGTGTAACGAAGTGGAGGTTCTTGTCAACACAGCAGCCCTAAACGTTGGGGTGCCTGTGTCTTGCTGATTTTTAGTTTTCCCAATTTATACGCCCATGAGTGGAAGTGCCCTATGCTCTCTAAGCTGAGTTTTTTAGATGTTTCAGGACACACCGTACACTTCTCCAGAGTGGCTGTTGGCAATTTACATCCCGCCCATTAGCGTAGCAAGCCTCCCGTTTCTCCATGGCCTGCCCTGCATTTCTGGTTTTGACACTTTATTCAGCATGGCCCTTTTGACCGATGGGAAGCGAGACTTCTTTGTAGCGCTGATTTGCCTTTCCAGGTTGCTTGCTTGGCCAAAAAGGGCGTATGCGTTTTTTCCTGAATATATTCAGGAAAAAACGCATACGCCCTTTTTGGCCAAGGGCATCATTGTCGAGGTTTTGCCGCTTTTCCTGTGCTTTAAAGGCGATTCGAATCTCCCTCCTGAAATCTGTTTCCTGCAATTCTGCCTTGCTTTCAAATCCTCTTCGTTGCCTTCCCTCAATATATTTGTGGACGAGAGTGGTCATTTATAAGTCTGCAGGTTTGTGAATTGCAGTGCCCCTGAGCTCCATTTTTCAACTCGCTTTCTTGGGAGCTGGCCGCAAAAGCGCAGGATTGCTTCAGGCCCTATTCTGGTCCCGGGCGGAAGGCTGAGCCTGTGCTTAATTCTTCTTCCTGATGGGAAAATAGAGTGACCTGTGCCTGTCCCAACACCTAGAGCTAGTCTCTCATTGGTTCCCCCTTCTTCCCGTTCATCCTCAGGACAAATTGCAACCTGTACGGAACAGGAGGTTAAAGGTGCTGATTCTCCAAGGAGGGAGATTGCTAGTAAAGCAGCTGGAATGGCGAACCCGAGCACAAGGAGATGAGAAATGAGGTGCGTTTTAGAAACCTTTCGCGATCACACGGTGTACCATCTTCTGCGTTTCTCATGCATGTTTTCGATGTAGGAAGATGCCCTTGAACCTGGAGATTTGGAACCCATGGGATGGGTACCACGCAGTATTACTTTAAAGGGTCTGCGTTTCCTCACCCAACCTCACCAAACCTCTCAGCACCAAGAGTGTCCACCCTTATGTCTCAATCAGCTGTGGGTCTAGATATGGTCAATCCAGGTAGCATAACTGCCCCTAAACGAATTTTGTAAGAATTTCTCTCTCTTTCACTGTCTTTTTTTCACAGGTTTTTAAAAGTAATTGATTTTTATAATGGGATTTAGCTGCTTTTCACTGCTGTGTTTATTTCACTTCACACCCACTTGACTCACTTACAGAGAGATATCTAATACATAGGTTTTAAGATTCTTACTAGTCAGATATATTCTTGGGCCGTGAATAGGGCGTTTTGAGTCCAATTCACTGAGCAAGGAGTAGGTCTTGTCTAGTACATATTGGGTTTATCGAACGGTATCTGAGCTAATTTGAAACCCTTGTTTTATGCATCACCCCACCTCACCTTTCCCATTAAGCAGCCATAGTGTGTTTTCTAAACGTGTGACTCTGTTCTGTTTTGTAATTCAGTTCAAGGGTAGCGGTTTTTACATTCCCTCTATAAGTGATATCTTATGATAAGTGTCTTTTTCTGTGTGACTTATTTCACTTAGAATCGTCGTACCTAAATCCACTCATCATGCTGCTACTAGCCTTATGACGTTGATTTCATGGCTGAGTGATATTCCATTGTACATAAGGACCACAACATCTTTATCCATTTTTCTCTTTCCTGGGATATTTAAGGTGTAACGAAGTTGGAGGTTCTTGTCAACAGAGCAGCCCTAAACTTTGGGGTGCCTGTGTCTTGCTGGTTTTTAATTTTCCCAATTTATACGCCCATGAGTGGAAGTGCCCTATGCTCTCTAAGCTGAGTTTTTTAGATGTTTCAGGACACACCGTACACTTCTCCAGAGTGGCTGTTGGCAATTTACATCCCGCCCATCAGCGTAGCAAGGCTCCCGTTTCTCCATGGCCTGTCCTGCATTTCTGGTTTTGACACTTTATTCAGCATGGCCCTTTTGACCGATGGGAAGCGAGACTTCTTTGTAGCGCTGATTTGCCTTTCCAGGTTGCTTGGTTGGCCAAAAAGGGCGTATGCGTTTTTTCCGGAATATATTCAGGAAAAAACGCATACGCCCTTTTTGGCCAAGGGCATCATTGACGAGGTTTTGTCGCTTTTCCTGTGCTTTAAAGGCGATTCGAATCTCCCTCCTGAAATTTGTTTCCTGCAATTCTGCCTTGCTTTCAAATCCTCTTCGTTGCCTTCCCTCAATATATTTGTGGACGAGAGTGATCATTTATAAGTGTGCAGGTTTGTGAATTGCAGTGCCCCTGAGCTCCATTTTTCAACTCGCTTTCTTGGGAGCTGGCCGCAAAAGCGCAGGATTGCTTCAGGCCCTATTCTGGTCCCGGGCGGAAGGCTGAGCCTGTGCTTAATTCTTCTTCCTGATGGGAAAATAGAGTGACCTGTGCCTGTCCCAACACCTAGAGCTAGTCTCTCATTGGTTCCCCCTTCTTCCCGTTCATCCTCAGGACAAATTGCAACCTGTACGGAACAGGAGGATAAAGGTGCTGATTATCCAAGGAGGGAGATTGCTAGTAATGCGGCTGGAATGGCGAACCCCAGCACAAGGACATGAAAAATGAGGTGCGTTTTAGAAACCTTTCCCGATCACACAGTGTACCATCTTCTGGGTTTCTCATGCATGTTTTCGATGTAGGAAGATGCCCTTGAACCTGGAGATTTGGGACCCATGGGATGGGTACCACGCAGTATTACTTTAAAGGTTCTGCGTTTGCTCACCCAACCTCACCAAACCTCTCAGCCCCAAGAGTGTCCACCCTTATGTCTCAATCTGCTGTGGGTCTAGATATGGTCAATCCAGGTAGCATAACTGCCCCTAAACGAATTTTGTAAGAATTTCTCTCTCTTTCACTGTCTTTTTTTCACAGGTTTCTAAAAGTAATTGATTTTTATAATGGGGTTTAGCTGCTTTTCACTGCTGTGTTTATGCCACTTTACACCCACTTGACTCACTTACAGAGAGATATCAATACATAGGTTTTAAGATTCTTACTAGTCAGATATATTCTTGGGCCGTGAATAGGGGGTGTTGAGTCCAATTCACTGAGCAAGGAGTAGGTCTTGTCTATTACATATTGGGTTTATGGAACGGTATCTGAGCTAATTTGAAACCCTTGTTTTATGCATCGCCCCACATCACCTTTCCCGTTAAGCAGCCATAGTGTGTTTTCTAAACGTGTGACTCTGTTCTGTTTTGTAATTCAGTTCAAGGGTAGCGGTTTTTACATTCCCTCTATAAGTGATATCTTATGATAAGTGTCTTTTTCTGTGTGACTTATTTCACTTAGAATCGTCGGACCTAAATCCACTCATCATGCTGCTACTAGCCTTATGACGTTGATTTCATGGCTGAGTGATATTCCATTGTACATAAGGACCACAACATCTTTATCCATTTTTCTCTTTCCTGAGATATTTAAGGTGTAACGAAGTGGAGGTTCTTGTCAACACAGCAGCCCTAAACGTTGGGGTGCCTGTGTCTTGCTGATTTTTAGTTTTCCCAATTTATACGCCCATGAGTGGAAGTGCCCTATGCTCTCTAAGCTGAGTTTTTTAGATGTTTCAGGACACACCGTACACTTCTCCAGAGTGGCTGTTGGCAATTTACATCCCGCCCATTAGCGTAGCAAGCCTCCCGTTTCTCCATGGCCTGCCCTGCATTTCTGGTTTTGACACTTTATTCAGCATGGCCCTTTTGACCGATGGGAAGCGAGACTTCTTTGTAGCGCTGATTTGCCTTTCCAGGTTGCTTGCTTGGCCAAAAAGGGCGTATGCGTTTTTTCCTGAATATATTCAGGAAAAAACGCATACGCCCTTTTTGGCCAAGGGCATCATTGTCGAGGTTTTGCCGCTTTTCCTGTGCTTTAAAGGCGATTCGAATCTCCCTCCTGAAATCTGTTTCCTGCAATTCTGCCTTGCTTTCAAATCCTCTTCGTTGCCTTCCCTCAATATATTTGTGGATGAGAGTGGTCATTTATAAGTCTGCAGATTTGTGAATTGCAGTGCCCCTGAGCTCCATTTTTCAACTCGCTTTCTTGGGAGCTGGCCGCAAAAGCGCAGGATTGCTTCAGGCCCTATTCTGGTCCCGGGCGGAAGGCTGAGCCTGTGCTTAATTCTTCTTCCTGATGGGAAAATAGAGTGACCTGTGCCTGTCCCAACACCTAGAGCTAGTCTCTCATTGGTTCCCCCTTCTTCCCGTTCATCCTCAGGACAAATTGCAACCTGTACGGAACAGGAGGTTAAAGGTGCTGATTCTCCAAGGAGGGAGATTGCTAGTAATGCGGCTGGAATGGCGAACCCGAGCACAAGGACATGAAAAATGAGGTGCGTTTTAGAAACCTTTCCCGATCACACAGTGTACCATCTTCTGGGTTTCTCATGCATGTTTTCGATGTAGGAAGATGCCCTTGAACCTGGAGATTTGGGACCCATGGGATGGGTACCACGCAGTATTACTTTAAAGGTTCTGCGTTTGCTCACCCAACCTCACCAAACCTCTCAGCCCCAAGAGTGTCCACCCTTATGTCTCAATCTGCTGTGGGTCTAGATATGGTCAATCCAGGTAGCATAACTGCCCCTAAACGAATTTTGTAAGAATTTCTCTCTCTTTCACTGTCTTTTTTTCACAGGTTTCTAAAAGTAATTGATTTTTATAATGGGGTTTAGCTGCTTTTCACTGCTGTGTTTATGCCACTTTACACCCACTTGACTCACTTACAGAGAGATATCAATACATAGGTTTTAAGATTCTTACTAGTCAGATATATTCTTGGGCCGTGAATAGGGGGTGTTGAGTCCAATTCACTGAGCAAGGAGTAGGTCTTGTCTATTACATATTGGGTTTATGGAACGGTATCTGAGCTAATTTGAAACCCTTGTTTTATGCATCGCCCCACATCACCTTTCCCGTTAAGCAGCCATAGTGTGTTTTCTAAACGTGTGACTCTGTTCTGTTTTGTAATTCAGTTCAAGGGTAGCGGTTTTTACATTCCCTCTATAAGTGATATCTTATGATAAGTGTCTTTTTCTGTGTGACTTATTTCACTTAGAATCGTCGGACCTAAATCCACTCATCATGCTGCTACTAGCCTTATGACGTTGATTTCATGGCTGAGTGATATTCCATTGTACATAAGGACCACAACATCTTTATCCATTTTTCTCTTTCCTGAGATATTTAAGGTGTAACGAAGTGGAGGTTCTTGTCAACACAGCAGCCCTAAACGTTGGGGTGCCTGTGTCTTGCTGATTTTTAGTTTTCCCAATTTATACGCCCATGAGTGGAAGTGCCCTATGCTCTCTAAGCTGAGTTTTTTAGATGTTTCAGGACACACCGTACACTTCTCCAGAGTGGCTGTTGGCAATTTACATCCCGCCCATTAGCGTAGCAAGCCTCCCGTTTCTCCATGGCCTGCCCTGCATTTCTGGTTTTGACACTTTATTCAGCATGGCCCTTTTGACCGATGGGAAGCGAGACTTCTTTGTAGCGCTGATTTGCCTTTCCAGGTTGCTTGCTTGGCCAAAAAGGGCGTATGCGTTTTTTCCTGAATATATTCAGGAAAAAACGCATACGCCCTTTTTGGCCAAGGGCATCATTGTCGAGGTTTTGCCGCTTTTCCTGTGCTTTAAAGGCGATTCGAATCTCCCTCCTGAAATCTGTTTCCTGCAATTCTGCCTTGCTTTCAAATCCTCTTCGTTGCCTTCCCTCAATATATTTGTGGACGAGAGTGGTCATTTATAAGTCTGCAGGTTTGTGAATTGCAGTGCCCCTGAGCTCCATTTTTCAACTCGCTTTCTTGGGAGCTGGCCGCAAAAGCGCAGGATTGCTTCAGGCCCTATTCTGGTCCCGGGCGGAAGGCTGAGCCTGTGCTTAATTCTTCTTCCTGATGGGAAAATAGAGTGACCTGTGCCTGTCCCAACACCTAGAGCTAGTCTCTCATTGGTTCCCCCTTCTTCCCGTTCATCCTCAGGACAAATTGCAACCTGTACGGAACAGGAGGTTAAAGGTGCTGATTCTCCAAGGAGGGAGATTGCTAGTAAAGCAGCTGGAATGGCGAACCCGAGCACAAGGAGATGAGAAATGAGGTGCGTTTTAGAAACCTTTCGCGATCACACGGTGTACCATCTTCTGCGTTTCTCATGCATGTTTTCGATGTAGGAAGATGCCCTTGAACCTGGAGATTTGGAACCCATGGGATGGGTACCACGCAGTATTACTTTAAAGGGTCTGCGTTTCCTCACCCAACCTCACCAAACCTCTCAGCACCAAGAGTGTCCACCCTTATGTCTCAATCAGCTGTGGGTCTAGATATGGTCAATCCAGGTAGCATAACTGCCCCTAAACGAATTTTGTAAGAATTTCTCTCTCTTTCACTGTCTTTTTTTCACAGGTTTTTAAAAGTAATTGATTTTTATAATGGGATTTAGCTGCTTTTCACTGCTGTGTTTATTTCACTTCACACCCACTTGACTCACTTACAGAGAGATATCAATACATAGGTTTTAAGATTCTTACTAGTCAGATATATTCTTGGGCCGTGAATAGGGGGTTTTGAGTCCAATTCACTGAGCAAGGAGTAGGTCTTGTCTAGTACATATTGGGTTTATCGAACGGTATCTGAGCTAATTTGAAACCCTTGTTTTATGCATCACCCCACCTCACCTTTCCCATTAAGCAGCCATAGTGTGTTTTCTAAACGTGTGACTCTGTTCTGTTTTGTAATTCAGTTCAAGGGTAGCGGTTTTTACATTCCCTCTATAAGTGATATCTTATGATAAGTGTCTTTTTCTGTGTGACTTATTTCACTTAGAATCGTCGTACCTAAATCCACTCATCATGCTGCTACTAGCCTTATGACGTTGATTTCATGGCTGAGTGATATTCCATTGTACATAAGGACCACAACATCTTTATCCATTTTTCTCTTTCCTGGGATATTTAAGGTGTAACGAAGTTGGAGGTTCTTGTCAACAGAGCAGCCCTAAACTTTGGGGTGCCTGTGTCTTGCTGGTTTTTAATTTTCCCAATTTATACGCCCATGAGTGGAAGTGCCCTATGCTCTCTAAGCTGAGTTTTTTAGATGTTTCAGGACACACCGTACACTTCTCCAGAGTGGCTGTTGGCAATTTACATCCCGCCCATCAGCGTAGCAAGGCTCCCGTTTCTCCATGGCCTGTCCTGCATTTCTGGTTTTGACACTTTATTCAGCATGGCCCTTTTGACCGATGGGAAGCGAGACTTCTTTGTAGCGCTGATTTGCCTTTCCAGGTTGCTTGGTTGGCCAAAAAGGGCGTATGCGTTTTTTCCGGAATATATTCAGGAAAAAACGCATACGCCCTTTTTGGCCAAGGGCATCACTGACGAGGTTTTGTCGCTTTTCCTGTGCTTTAAAGGCGATTCGAATCTCCCTCCTGAAATTTGTTTCCTGCAATTCTGCCTTGCTTTCAAATCCTCTTCGTTGCCTTCCCTCAATATATTTGTGGACGAGAGTGGTCATTTATAAGTCTGCAGGTTTGTGAATTGCAGTGCCCCTGAGCTCCATTTTTCAACTCGCTTTCTTGGGAGCTGGCCGCAAAAGCGCAGGATTGCTTCAGGCCCTATTCTGGTCCCGAGCGGCAGGCTGAGCCTGTGCTTAATTCTTCTTCCTGATGGGAAAATAGAGTGACCTGTGCCTGTCCCAACACCTAGAGCTAGTCTCTCATTGTTGTCCCCTCTTCCCGTTCATCCTCAGGACAAATTGCAACCTGTACGGAACAGGAGGTTAAAGGTGCTGATTCTCCAAGGAGGGAGATTGCTAGTAAAGCAGCTGTAATGGCGAACCCGAGCACAAGGAGATGAGAAATGAGGTGCGTTTTAGAAACCTTTCGCGATCACACGGTGTACCATCTTCTGGGTTTCTCATGCATGTTTTCGATGTAGGAAGATGCCCTTGAACCTGGAGATTTGAAACCCATGGGATGGGTACCACGCAGTATTACTTTAAAGGGTCTGCGTTTCCTCACCCAACCTCACCAAACCTCTCAGCCCCAAGAGTGTCCACCCTTATGTCTCAATCAGCTGTGTGTCTATACATGGTCAATCCAGATGGCATCACAGCCCCTGAACGAATTTTGTAAGAATTTCTCTCTCTTTCACTGTCTTTGTTTCACAGGATTTTAAAAGTAATTGATTTTTATAATGGGGTTTAGCTGCTTTTCACTGCTGTGTTTATGTCACTTTACACCCACTTGACTCACTTACAGAGAGATATCAATACATAGGTTTTAAGATTCTTACTAGTCAGATATATTCTTGGGCCGTGAATAGGGGGTGTCGAGTCCAATTCACTGAGCAAGGAGTAGGTCTTGTCTATTACATATTGGGTTTATGGAACGGTATCTGAGCTAATTTGAAACCCTTGTTTTATGCATCACCCCACCTCACCTTTCCCGTTAAGCAGCCATAGTGTGTTTTCTAAACGTGTGACTCTGTTCTGTTTTGTAATTCAGTTCAAGGGTAGCGGTTTTTACATTCCCTCTATAAGTGATATCTTATGATAAGTGTCTTTTTCTGTGTGACTTATTTCACTTAGAATCGTCGTACCTAAATCCTCTCATCATGCTGCTACTAGCCTTATGACGTTGATTTCATGGCTGAGTGATATTCCATTGTACTTAAGGACCACAACTTATTTATCCATTTTTCTCTTTCCTGAGATATTTAAGGTGTAACGAAGTGGAGGTTCTTGTCAACAGAGCAGCCCTAAACGTTGGGGTGCCTGTGTCTTGCTGATTTTTAGTTTTCCCAATTTATACGCCCATGAGTGGAACTGCCCTATGCTCTCTAAGCTGAGTTTTTTAGATGTTTCAGGACACACCGTACACTTCTCCAGAGTGGCTGTTGGCAATTTACATCCCGCGCATCATCGTAGCAAGGCTCCCGTTTCCTCATAGCCTGCCCTGCATTTCTGGTTTTGACACTTTATTCAGCATGGCCCTTTTGACCGATGGGAAGCGAGACTTCTTTGTAGCGCTGATTTGCCTTTCCAGGTTGCTTGGTTGGCCAAAAAGGGCGTATGCGTTTTTTCCTGAATATATTCAGGAAAAAACGCATACGCCCTTATTGGCCAAGGGCATCATTGTCGAGGTTTTGCCGCTTTTCCTGTGCTTTAAAGGCGATTCGAATCTCCCTCCTGAAATCTGTTTCCTGCAATTCTGCCTTGCTTTCAAATCCTCTTCGTTGCCTTCCCTCAATATATTTGTGGACGAGAGTGATCATTTATAAGTCTGCAGCTTTGTGAATTGCAGTGCCCCTGAGCTCCATTTTTCAACTCGCTTTCTTGGGAGCTGGCCGCAAAAGCGCAGGATTGCTTCAGGCCCTATTCTGGTTCCGGGCGGCAGGCTGAGCCTGTGATTAATTCTTCTTCCTGATGGGAAAATAGAGTGACCTGTGCCTGTCCCAACACCTAGAGCTAGTCTCTCATTGTTTTCCCCTCTTCCCGTTCATCCTCAGGACAAATTGCAACCTGTACGGAACAGGAGGTTAAAGGTGCTGATTCTCCAAGGAGGGAGATTGTTAGTAAAGCGGCTGGAATGGAGAACCCGAGCACAAGGAGATGAGAAATGAGGTGCGTTTTAGAAACCTTTCCCGATCACACGGTGTACCATCTTCTGGGTTTCTCATGCATGTTTTCGATGTAGGAAGATGCCCTTGAACCTGGAGATTTGGGACCCATGGGATGGGTACCACGCAGTATTACTTTAAAGGGTCTGCGTTTCCTCACCCAACCTCACCAAACCTCTCAGCCCCAAGAGTGTCCACCCTTATGTCTCAATCAGCTGTGGGTCTAGATATGGTCAATCCAGGTAGCATAACTGCCCCTAAACGAATTTTGTAAGAATTTCTCTCTCTTTCACTGTCTTTTTTTCACAGGTTTTTAAAAGTAATTGATTTTTATAATGGGGTTTAGTTGCTTTTCACTGCTGTGTTTATGCCACTTTACACCCACTTGACTCACTTACAGAGAGATATCAATACTTAGATTTTAAGATTCTTACTAGTCAGATATATTCTTGGGCCGTGAATAGGGGGTGTTGAGTCCAATTCACTAAGCAAGGAGTAGGTCTTGTCTATTACATATTGGGTTTATGGAACGGTATCTGAGCTAATTTGAAACCCTTGTTTTATGCATCACCCCACCTCACCTTTCCCGTTAAGCAGCCATAGTGTGTTTTCTAAACGTGTGACTCTGTTCTGTTTTGTAATTCAGTTCAAGGGTAGCGGTTTTTACATTCCCTCTATAAGTGATATCTTATGATAAGTGTCTTTTTCTGTGTGACTTATTTCACTTAGAATCGTCGTACCTAAATCCTCTCATTATGCTGCTACTAGCCTTATGACGTTGATTTCATGGCTGAGTGATATTCCATTGTACATAAGGACCACAACTTATTTATCCATTTTTCTCTTTCCTGAGATATTTAAGGTGTAACGAAGTGGAGGTTCTTGTCAACAGAGCAGCCCTAAACGTTGGGGTGCCTGTGTCTTGCTGATTTTTAGTTTTCCCACTTTATACGCCCATGAGTGGAAGTGCCCTATGCTCTCTAAGCTGAGTTTTTTAGATGTTTCAGGACACACCGTACACTTCTCCAGAGTGGCTGTTGGCAATTTACATCCCGCCCATTAGCGTAGCAAGCCTCCCGTTTCTCCATGGCCTGCCCTGCATTTCTGGTTTTGACACTTTATTCAGCATGACCCTTTTGACCGATGGGAAGCGAGACTTCTTTGTAGCGCTGATTTGCCTTTCCAGGTTGCTTGCTTGGCCAAAAAGGGCGTATGCGTTTTTTCCTGAATATATTCAGGAAAAAACGCATACGCCCTTTTTGGCCAAGGGCATCATTGTCGAGGTTTTGCCGCTTTTCCTGTGCTTTAAAGGCGATTCGAATCTCCCTCCTGAAATCTGTTTCCTGCAATTCTGCCTTGTTTTCAAATCCTCTTCGTTGCCTTCCCTCAATATATTTGTGGACGAGAGTGGTCATTTATAAGTCTGCAGGTTTGTGAATTGCAGTGCCCCTGAGCTCCATTTTTCAACTCGCTTTCTTGGGAGCTGGCCGCAAAAGCGCAGGATTGCTTCAGGCCCTATTCTGGTCCCGGGCGGAAGGCTGAGCCTGTGCTTAATTCTTCTTCCTGATGGGAAAATAGAGTGACCTGTGCCTGTCCCAACACCTAGAGCTAGTCTCTCATTGGTTCCCCCTTCTTCCCGTTCATCCTCAGGACAAATTGCAACCTGTACGGAACAGGAGGTTAAAGGTGCTGATTATCCAAGGAGGGAGATTGCTAGTAATGCGGCTGGAATGGCGAACCCGAGCACAAGGACATGAAAAATGAGGTGCGTTTTAGAAACCTTTCCCGATCACACAGTGTACCATCTTCTGGGTTTCTCATGCATGTTTTCGATGTAGGAAGATGCCCTTGAACCTGGAGATTTGGGACCCATGGGATGGGTACCACGCAGTATTACTTTAAAGGTTCTGCGTTTGCTCACCCAACCTCACCAAACCTCTCAGCCCCAAGAGTGTCCACCCTTATGTCTCAATCTGCTGTGGGTCTAGATATGGTCAATCCAGGTAGCATAACTGCCCCTAAACGAATTTTGTAAGAATTTCTCTCTCTTTCACTGTCTTTTTTTCACAGGTTTCTAAAAGTAATTGATTTTTATAATGGGGTTTAGCTGCATTTCACTGCTGTGTTTATGCCACTTTACACCCACTTGACTCACTTACAGAGAGATATCAATACATAGGTTTTAAGATTCTTACTAGTCAGATATATTCTTGGGCCGTGAATAGGGGGTGTTGAGTCCAATTCACTGAGCAAGGAGTAGGTCTTGTCTATTACATATTGGGTTTATGGAACGGTATCTGAGCTAATTTGAAACCCTTGTTTTATGCATCGCCCCACATCACCTTTCCCGTTAAGCAGCCATAGTGTGTTTTCTAAACGTGTGACTCTGTTCTGTTTTGTAATTCAGTTCAAGGGTAGCGGTTTTTACATTCCCTCTATAAGTGATATCTTATGATAAGTGTCTTTTTCTGTGTGACTTATTTCACTTAGAATCGTCGGACCTAAATCCACTCATCATGCTGCTACTAGCCTTATGACGTTGATTTCATGGCTGAGTGATATTCCATTGTACATAAGGACCACAACATCTTTAACCATTTTTCTCTTTTCTGAGATATTTAAGGTGTAACGAAGTGGAGGTTCTTGTCAACACAGCAGCCCTAAACGTTGGGGTGCCTGTGTCTTGCTGATTTTTAGTTTTCCCAATTTATACGCCCATGAGTGGAAGTGCCCTATGCTCTCTAAGCTGAGTTTTTTAGATGTTTCAGGACACACCGTACACTTCTCCAGAGTGGCTGTTGGCAATTTACATCCCGCCCATTAGCGTAGCAAGCCTCCCGTTTCTCCATGGCCTGCCCTGCATTTCTGGTTTTGACACTTTATTCAGCATGGCCCTTTTGACCGATGGGAAGCGAGACTTCTTTGTAGCGCTGATTTGCCTTTCCAGGTTGCTTGCTTGGCCAAAAAGGGCGTATGCGTTTTTTCCTGAATATATTCAGGAAAAAACGCATACGCCCTTTTTGGCCAAGGGCATCATTGTCGAGGTTTTGCCGCTTTTCCTGTGCTTTAAAGGCGATTCGGATCTCCCTCCTGAAATCTGTTTCCTGCAATTCTGCCTTGCTTTCAAATCCTCTTCGTTGCCTTCCCTCAATATATTTGTGGACGAGAGTGGTCATTTATAAGTCTGCAGGTTTGTGAATTGCAGTGCCCCTGAGCTCCATTTTTCAACTCGCTTTCTTGGGAGCTGGCCGCAAAAGCGCAGGATTGCTTCAGGCCCTATTCTGGTCCCGGGCGGAAGGCTGAGCCTGTGCTTAATTCTTCTTCCTGATGGGAAAATAGAGTGACCTGTGCCTGTCCCAACACCTAGAGCTAGTCTCTCATTGGTTCCCCCTTCTTCCCGTTCATCCTCAGGACAAATTGCAACCTGTACGGAACAGGAGGTTAAAGGTGCTGATTCTCCAAGGAGGGAGATTGCTAGTAAAGCAGCTGGAATGGCGAACCCGAGCACAAGGAGATGAGAAATGAGGTGCGTTTTAGAAACCTTTCGCGATCACACGGTGTACCATCTTCTGCGTTTCTCATGCATGTTTTCGATGTAGGAAGATGCCCTTGAACCTGGAGATTTGGAACCCATGGGATGGGTACCACGCAGTATTACTTTAAAGGGTCTGCGTTTCCTCACCCAACCTCACCAAACCTCTCAGCACCAAGAGTGTCCACCCTTATGTCTCAATCAGCTGTGGGTCTAGATATGGTCAATCCAGGTAGCATAACTGCCCCTAAACGAATTTTGTAAGAATTTCTCTCTCTTTCACTGTCTTTTTTTCACAGGTTTTTAAAAGTAATTGATTTTTATAATGGGGTTTAGCTGCTTTTCACTGCTGTGTTTATTTTACTTCACACCCACTTGACTCACTTACAGAGAGATATCAATACATAGGTTTTAAGATTCTTACTAGTCAGATATATTCTTGGGCCGTGAATAGGGGGTTTTGAGTCCAATTCACTGAGCAAGGAGTAGGTCTTGTCTAGTACATATTGGGTTTATCGAACGGTATCTGAGCTAATTTGAAACCCTTGTTTTATGCATCACCCCACCTCACCTTTCCCATTAAGCAGCCATAGTGTGTTTTCTAAACGTGTGACTCTGTTCTGTTTTGTAATTCAGTTCAAGGGTAGCGGTTTTTACATTCCCTCTATAAGTGATATCTTATGATAAGTGTCTTTTTCTGTGTGACTTATTTCACTTAGAATCGTCGTACCTAAATCCACTCATCATGCTGCTACTAGCATTATGACGTTGATTTCATGGCTGAGTGATATTCCATTGTACATAAGGACCACAACATCTTTATCCATTTTTCTCTTTCCTGGGATATTTAAGGTGTAACGAAGTTGGAGGTTCTTGTCAACAGAGCAGCCCTAAACTTTGGGGTGCCTGTGTCTTGCTGGTTTTTAATTTTCCCAATTTATACGCCCATGAGTGGAAGTGCCCTATGCTCTCTAAGCTGAGTTTTTTAGATGTTTCAGGACACACCGTACAATTCTCCAGAGTGGCTGTTGGCAATTTACATCCCGCCCATCAGCGTAGCAAGGCTCCCGTTTCTCCATGGCCTGTCCTGCATTTCTGGTTTTGACACTTTATTCAGCATGGCCCTTTTGACCGATGGGAAGTGAGACTTCTTTGTAGCGCTGATTTGCCTTTCCAGGTTGCTTGGTTGGCCAAAAAGGGCGTATGCGTTTTTTCCTGAATATATTCAGGAAAAAACGCATACGCCCTTTTTGGCCAAGGGCATCATTGACGAGGTTTTGCCGCTTTTCCTGTGCTTTAAAGGCGATTCAAATCTCCCTCCTGAAATCTGTTTCCTGCAATTCTGCCTTGCTTTCAAACCCTCTTCGTTGCCTTCCCTCAATATATTTGTGGACGAGAGTGATCATTTATAAGTCTGCAGGTTTGTGAATTGCAGTGCCCCTGAGCTCCATTTTTCAACTCGCTTTCTTGGGAGCTGGCCGCAAAAGCGCAGGATTGCTTCAGGCCCTATTCTGGTCCCGGGCGGCAGGCTGAGCCTGTGGTTAATTCTTCTTCCTGATGGGAAAATAGAGTGACCTGTGCCTGTCCCAACACCTAGAGCTAGTCTCTCATTGGTTCCCCCTTCTTCCCTTTCATCCTCAGGACAAATTGCAACCTGTACGGAACAGGAGGTTAAAGGTGCTGATTCTCCAAGGAGGGAGATTGCTAGTAAAGCGGCTGGAATGGCGAACCCGAGCACAAGGAGATGAGAAATGAGGTGCGTTTTAGAAACCTTTCGCGATCACACGGTGTACCATCTTCTGGGTTTCTCATGCATGTTTTCGATGTAGGAAGATGCCCTTGAACCTGGAGATATGGGACCCATGGGATGGGTACCACGCAGTATTACTTTAAAGGGTCTGCGTTTCCTCACCCAACCTCACCAAACCTCTCAGCCCCAAGAGTGTCCACCCTTATGTCTCAATCAGCTGTGGGTCTAGATATGGTCAATCCAGGTAGCATCACTGCCCCTAAACGAATTTTGTAAGAATTTCTCTCTCTTTCACTGTCTTTTTTTCACAGGTTTTTAAAAGTAATTGATTTTTATAATGGGGTTTAGCTGCTTTTCACTGCTGTGTTTATGCCACTTTACACCCACTTGACTCACTTACAGAGAGATATCAATACATAGGTTTTAAGATTCTTGCTAGTCAGGTATATTCTTGGCCGTGAATAGGGGGTGTTGAGTCCAATTCACTGAGCAAAGAGTAGGTCTTGTCTATTACATATTGGGTTTATTGAATGGTATCTGAGCTAATTTGAAACCCTTGTTTTATGCATCACTCCACCTCACCTTTCCCGTTAAGCAGCCATAGTGTGTTTTCTAAACGTGTGACTCTGTTCTGTTTTGTAATTCAGTTCAAGGGTAGCGGTTTTTACATTCCCTCTATAAGTGATATCTTATGATAAGTGTCTTTTTCTGTGTGACTTATTTCACTTAGAATCGTCGTACCTAAATCCACTCATCATGCTGCTACTAGCCTTATGACGTTGATTTCATGGCTGAGTGATATTCCATTGTACATAAGGACCACAACTTCTTTATCCATTTTTCTCTTTCCTGGAATATTTAAGGTGTAACGAAGTGGAGGTTCTTGTCAACAGAGCAGCCCTAAACTTTGGGGTGCCTGTGTCTTGCTGGTTTTTAATTTTCCCACTTTATACGCCCATGAGTGGAAGTGCCCTATGCTCTCTAAGCTGAGTTTTTAGATGTTTCAGGACACACCGTACACTTCTCCAGAGTGGCTGTTGGCAATTTACATCCCGCCCATCAGCGTAGCAAGGCTCCCGTTTCTCCATGGCCTGTCCTGCATTTCTGATTTTGACACTTTATTCAGCATGGCCCTTTTGACCGATGGGAAGCGAGACTTCTTTGTAGCGCTGATTTGCCTTTCCAGGTTGCTTGGTTGGCCAAAAGGGGCGTATGCGTTTTTTCCTGAATATATTCAGGAAAAAACGCATACGCCCCTTTTGGCCAAGGGCATCTTGTCGAGGTTTTGCCGCTTTTCCTGTGCTTTAAAGGCGATTCGAATCTCCCTCCTGAAATCTGTTTCCTGCAATTCTGCCTTGCTTTCAAATCCTCTTCGTTGCCTTCCCTCAATATATTTGTGGACGAGAGTGATCATTTATAAGTCTGCAGGTTTGTGAATTGCAGTGCCCCTGAGCTCCATTTTTCAACTCGCTTTCTTGGGAGCTGGCCGCAAACGCGCAGGATTGCTTCAGGCCCTATTCTGGTCCCGGGCGGCAGGCTGAGCCTGTGGTTAATTCTTCTTCCTGATGGGAAAATAGAGTGACCTGTGCCTGTCCCAACACCTAGAGCTAGTCTCTCATTGGTTCCCCCTTCTTCCCGTTCATCCTCAGGACAAATTGCAACCTGTACGGAACAGGAGGTTAAAGGTGCAGATTCTCCAAGGAGGGAGATTGCTAGTAATGCGGCTGGAATGGCGAACCCGAGCACAAGGAGATGAGAAATGAGGTGCGTTTTAGAAACCTTTCGCGATCACACGGTGTACCATCTTCTGGGTTTCTCATGCATGTTTTCGATGTAGGAAGATGCCCTTGAACCTGGAGATATGGGACCCATGGGATGGGTACCACGCAGTATTACTTTAAAGGGTCTGCGTTTCCTCACCCAACCTCAAAAAACCTCTCAGCCCCAAGAGTGTCCACCCTTATGTCTCAATCAGCTGTGGGTCTAGATATGGTCAATCCAGGTAGCATCACTGCCCCTAAACGAATTTTGTAAGAATTTCTCTCTCTTTCACTGTCTTTTTTTCACAGGTTTTTAAAAGTAATTGATTTTTATAATGGGGTTTAGCTGCTTTTCACTGCTGTGTTTATGCCACTTTACACCCACTTGACTCACTTACAGAGAGATATCAATACATAGGTTTTAAGATTCTTGCTAGTCAGGTATATTCTTGGCCGTGAATAGGGGGTGTTGAGTCCAATTCACTGAGCAAAGAGTAGGTCTTGTCTATTACATATTGGGTTTATTGAATGGTATCTGAGCTAATTTGAAACCCTTGTTTTATGCATCACTCCACCTCACCTTTCCCGTTAAGCAGCCATAGTGTGTTTTCTAAACGTGTGACTCTGTTCTGTTTTGTAATTCAGTTCAAGGGTAGCGGTTTTTACATTCCCTCTATAAGTGATATCTTATGATAAGTGTCTTTTTCTGTGTGACTTATTTCACTTAGAATCGTCGTACCTAAATCCACTCATCATGCTGCTACTAGCCTTATGACGTTGATTTCATGGCTGAGTGATATTCCATTGTACATAAGGACCACAACTTCTTTATCCATTTTTCTCTTTCCTGAGATATTTAAGGTGTAACGAAGTGGAGGTTCTTGTCAACAGAGCAGCCCTAAACGTTGGGGTGCCTGTGTCTTGCTGATTTTTAGTTTTCCCAATTTATTCGCCCATGAGTGGAAGTGCCCTATGCTCTCTAAGCTGAGTTTTTTAGATGTTTCAGGACACACCGTACACTTCTCCAGAGTGGCTGTTGGCAATTTACATCCCGCCCATTAGCGTAGCAAGCCTCCCGTTTCTCCATGGCCTGCCCTGCATTTCTGGTTTTGACACTTTATTCAGCATGGCCCTTTTGACCGATGGGAAGCGAGACTTCTTTGTAGCGCTGATTTGCCTTTCCAGGTTGCTTGCTTGGCCAAAAAGGGCGTATGCGTTTTTTCCTGAATATATTCAGGAAAAAACGCATACGCCCTTTTTGGCCAAGGGCATCATTGTCGAGGTTTTCCCGCTTTTCCTGTGCTTTAAAGGCGATTCGAATCTCCCTCCTGAAATCTGTTTCCTGCAATTCTGCCTTGCTTTCAAATCCTCTTCGTTGCCTTCCCTCAATATATTTGTGGACGAGAGTGGTCATTTATAAGTCTGCAGGTTTGTGAATTGCAGTGCCCCTGAGCTCCATTTTTCAACTCGCTTTCTTGGGAGCTGGCCGCAAAAGCGCAGGATTGCTTCAGGCCCTATTCTGGTCCCGGGCGTAAGGCTGAGCCTGTGCTTAATTCTTCTTCCTGATGGGAAAATAGAGTGACCTGTGCCTGTCCCAACACCTAGAGCTAGTCTCTCATTGGTTCCCCCTTCTTCCCGTTCATCCTCAGGACAAATTGCAACCTGTACGGAACAGGAGGTTAAAGGTGCTGATTCTCCAAGGAGGGAGATTGCTAGTAATGCGGCTGGAATGGCGAACCCGAGCACAAGGACATGAAAAATGAGGTGCGTTTTAGAAACCTTTCCCGATCACACAGTGTACCATCTTCTGGGTTTCTCATGCATGTTTTCGATGTAGGAAGATGCCCTTGAACCTGGAGATTTGGGACCCATGGGATGGGTACCACGCAGTATTACTTTAAAAGGTCTGCGTTTGCTCATCCAACCTCACCAAACCTCTCAGCCCCAAGAGTGTCCACCCTTATGTCTCAATCTGCTGTGGGTCTAGATATGGTCAATCCAGGTAGCATAACTGCCCCTAAACGAATTTTGTAAGAATTTCTCTCTCTTTCACTGTCTTTTTTTCACAGGTCTTTAAAAGTAATTGATTTTTATAATGGGGTTTAGCTGCTTTTCACTGCTGTGTTTATGCCACTTTACACCCACTTGACTCACTTACAGAGAGATATCAATACATAGGTTTTAAGATTCTTACTAGTCAGATATATTCTTGGGCCGTGAATAGGGGGTGTTGAGTCCAATTCACTGAGCAAGGAGTAAGTCTTGTCTATTACATATTGGGTTTATGGAACGGTATCTGAGCTAATTTGAAACCCTTGTTTTATGCATCGCCCCACATCACCTTTCCCGTTAAGCAGCCATAGTGTGTTTTCTAAACGTGTGACTCTGTTCTGTTTTGTAATTCAGTTCAAGGGTAGCGGTTTTTACATTCCCTCTATAAGTGATATCTTATGATAAGTGTCTTTTTCTGTGTGACTTATTTCACTTAGAATCGTCGGACCTAAATCCACTCATCATGCTGCTACTAGCCTTATGACGTTGATTTCATGGCTGAGTGATATTCCATTGTACATAAGGACCACAACATCTTTATCCATTTTTCTCTTTCCTGAGATATTTAAGGTGTAACGAAGTGGAGGTTCTTGTCAACAGAGCAGCCCTAAACGTTGGGGTGCCTGTGTCTTGCTGATTTTTAGTTTTCCCAATTTATACGCCCATGAGTGGAAGTGCCCTATGCTCTCTAAGCTGAGTTTTTTAGATGTTTCAGGACACACCGTACACTTCTCCAGAGTGGCTGTTGGCAATTTACATCCCGCCCATTAGCGTAGCAAGCCTCCCGTTTCTCCATGGCCTGCCCTGCATTTCTGGTTTTGACACTTTATTCAGCATGGCCCTTTTGACCGATGGGAAGCGAGACTTCTTTGTAGCGCTGATTTGCCTTTCCAGGTTGCTTGCTTGGCCAAAAAGGGCGTATGCGTTTTTTCCTGAATATATTCAGGAAAAAACGCATACGCCCTTTTTGGCCAAGGGCATCATTGTCGAGGTTTTGCCGCTTTTCCTGTGCTTTAAAGGCGATTCGAATCTCCCTCCTGAAATCTGTTTCCTGCAATTCTGCCTTGCTTTCAAATCCTCTTCGTTGCCTTCCCTCAATATATTTGTGGACGAGAGTGGTCATTTATAAGTCTGCAGGTTTGTGAATTGCAGTGCCCCTGAGCTCCATTTTTCAACTCGCTTTCTTGGGAGCTGGCCGCAAAAGCGCAGGATTGCTTCAGGCCCTATTCTGGTCCCGGGCGGAAGGCTGAGCCTGTGCTTAATTCTTCTTCCTGATGGGAAAATAGAGTGACCTGTGCCTGTCCCAACACCTAGAGCTAGTCTCTCATTGGTTCCCCCTTCTTCCCGTTCATCCTCAGGACAAATTGCAACCTGTACGGAACAGGAGGTTAAAGGTGCTGATTCTCCAAGGAGGGAGATTGCTAGTAATGCGGCTGGAATGGCGAACCCGAGCACAAGGACATGAGAAATGAGGTGCGTTTTAGAAACCTTTCCCGATCACACAGTGTACCATCTTCTGGGTTTCTAATGCATGTTTTCGATGTAGGAAGATGCCCTTGAACCTGGAGATTTGGGACCCATGGGATGGGTACCACGCAGTATTACTTTAAAGGGTCTGCGTTTGCTCACCCAACCTCACCAAACCTCTCAGCCCCAAGAGTGTCCACCCTTATGTCTCAATCTGCTGTGGGTCTAGATATGGTCAATCCAGGTAGCATAACTGCCCCTAAACGAATTTTGTAAGAATTTCTCTCTCTTTCACTGTCTTTTTTTCACAGGTCTTTAAAAGTAATTGATTTTTATAATGGGGTTTAGCTGCTTTTCACTGCTGTGTTTATGCCACTTTACACCCACTTGACTCACTTACAGAGAGATATCAATACATAGGTTTTAAGATTCTTACTAGTCAGATATATTCTTGGGCCGTGAATAGGGGGTGTTGAGTCCAATTCACTGAGCAAGGAGTAGGTCTTGTCTAGTACATATTGGGTTTATGGAACGGTATCTGAGCTAATTTGAAACCCTTGTTTTATGCATCACCCCACCTCACCTTTCCCGTTAAGCAGCCATAGTGTGTTTTCTAAACGTGTGACTCTGTTCTGTTTTGTAATTCAGTTCAAGGGTAGCGGTTTTTACATTCCCTCTATAAGTGATATCTTATGATAAGTTTCTTTTTCTGTGTGACTTATTTCACTTAGAATCGTCATACCTAAATCCACTCATCATGCTGCTACTAGCCTTATGACGTTGATTTCATGGCTGAGTGATATTCCATTGTACATAAGGACCACAACTTATTTATCCATTTTTCTCTATCCTGAGATATTTAAGGTGTAACGAAGTGGAGGTTCTTGTCAACAGAGCAGCCCTAAACGTTGGGGTGCCTGTGTCTTGCTGATTTTTAGTTTTCCCAATTTATACGCCCATGAGTGGAAGTGCCCTATGCTCTCTAAGCTGAGTTTTTTAGATGTTTCAGGACACACCGTACACTTCTCCAGAGTGGCTGTTGGCAATTTACATCCCGCCCATCAGCGTAGCAAGGCTCCCGTTTCTCCATGGCCTGCCCTGCATTTCTGGTTTTGACACTTTATTCAGCATGGCCCTTTTGACCGATGGGAAGCGAGACTTCTTTGTAGCGCTGATTTGCCTTTCCAGGTTGCTTGCTTGGCCAAAAAGGGCGTATGCGTTTTTTCCTGAATATATTCAGGAAAAAACGCATACGCCCTTTTTGGCCAAGGGCATCATTGTCGAGGTTTTGCCGCTTTTCCTGTGCTTTAAAGGCGATTCGAATCTCCCTCCTGAAATCTGTTTCCTGCAATTCTGCCTTGCTTTCAAATCCTCTTCGTTGCCTTCCCTCAATATATTTGTGGACGAGAGTGGTCATTTATAAGTCTGCAGGTTTGTGAATTGCAGTGCCCCTGAGCTCCATTTTTCAACTCGCTTTCTTGGGAGCTGGCCGCAAAAGCGCAGGATTGCTTCAGGCCCTATTCTGGTTCCGGGCGGCAGGCTGAGCCTGTGCTTAATTCTTCTTCCTGATGGGAAAATAGAGTGACCTGTGCCTGTCCCAACACCTAGAGCTAGACTCTCATTGTTTCCCCCTTTTCCCGTTCATCCTCAGGACAAATTGCAACCTGTACGGAACAGGAGGTTAAAGGTGCTGATTCTCCAATGAGGGAGACTGCTAGTAAAGCAGCTGGAATGGCGAATTCGAGCACAAGGAGATGAGAAATGAGGTGCGTTTTAGAAACCTTTCCCAATCACACAGTGTGCCATCTTCTGGGTTTCTCATGCATGTTTTCGATGTAGGAAGATGCCCTTGAACCTGGAGATTTGGGACCCATGGGATGGGTACCACGCAATATTACTTTAAAGGGTCTGCGTTTCCTCCCCCAACCTCAGCAAACCTCTCAGCCCCAAGAGTGTCCACCCTTATGTCTCAATCAGCTGTGGGTCTAGATATGGTCAATCCAGGTAGCATCACTGCCCCTAAACGAATTTTGTAAGAATTTCTCTCTCTTTCACTGTCTTTTTTTCACAGGTTTTTAAAAGTAATTGATTTTTATAATGGGGTTTAGCTGCTTTTCACTGCTGTGTTTATGCCACTTTACACCCACTTGACTCACTTACAGAGAGATATCAATACATAGGTTTTAAGATTCTTGCTAGTCAGGTATATTCTTGGGCCGTGAATAGGGGGTGTTGAGTCCAATTCACTGAGCAAGGAGTAGGTCTTGTCTATTACATATTGGGTTTATTGAACGGTATCTGAGCTAATTTGAAACCCTTGTTTTATGCATCACTCCACCTCACCTTTCCCGTTAAGCAGCCATAGTGTGTTTTCTAAACGTGTGACTCTGTTCTGTTTTGTAATTCAGTTCAAGGGTAGCGGTTTTTACATTCCCTCTATAAGTGATATCTTATGATAAGTGTCTTTTTCTGTGTGACTTATTTCACTTAGAATCGTCGTACCTAAATCCACTCATCATGCTGCTACTAGCCTTATGACGTTGATTTCATGGCTGAGTGATATTCCATTGTACATAAGGACCACAACTTCTTTATCCATTTTTCTCTTTCCTGGGATATTTAAGGTGTAACGAAGTGGAGGTTCTTGTCAACAGAGCAGCCCTAAACTTTGGGGTGCCTGTGTCTTGCTGGTTTTTAATTTTCCCACTTTATACGCCCATGAGTGGAAGTGCCCTATGCTCTCTAAGCTGAGTTTTTTAGATGTTTCAGGACACACCGTACACTTCTCCAGAGTGGCTGTTGGCAATTTACATCCCGCCCATCAGCGTAGCAAGGCTCCCGTTTCTCCATGGCCTGTCCTGCATTTCTGATTTTGACACTTTATTCAGCATGGCCCTTTTGACTGATGGGAAGCGAGACTTCTTTGTAGCGCTGATTTGCCTTTCCAGGTTGCTTGGTTGGCCAAAAGGGGCGTATGCGTTTTTTCCTGAATATATTCAGGAAAAAACGCATACGCCCCTTTTGGCCAAGGGCATCTTGTCGAGGTTTTGCCGCTTTTCCTGTGCTTTAAAGGCGATTCGAATCTCCATCCTGAAATCTGTTTCCTGCAATTCTGCCTTGCTTTCAAATCCTCTTCGTTGCCTTCCCTCAATATATTTGTGGACGAGAGTGATCATTTATAAGTCTGCAGGTTTGTGAATTGCAGTGCCCCTGAGCTCCATTTTTCAACTCGCTTTCTTGGGAGCTGGCCGCAAACGCGCAGGATTGCTTCAGGCCCTATTCTGGTCCCGGGCGGCAGGCTGAGCCTGTGGTTAATTCTTCTTCCTGATGGGAAAATAGAGTGACCTGTGCCTGTCCCAACACCTAGAGCTAGTCTCTCATTGGTTCCCCCTTCTTCCCGTTCATCCTCAGGACAAATTGCAACCTGTACGGAACAGGAGGTTAAAGGTGCTGATTCTCCAAGGAGGGAGATTGCTAGTAATGCGGCTGGAATGGCGAACCCGAGCACAAGGACATGAAAAATGAGGTGCGTTTTAGAAACCTTTCCCGATCACACAGTGTACCATCTTCTGGGTTTCTCATGCATGTTTTCGATGTAGGAAGATGCCCTTGAACCTGGAGATTTGGGACCCATGGGATGGGTACCACGCAGTATTACTTTAAAGGGTCTGCGTTTGCTCACCCAACCTCACCAAACCTCTCAGCCCCAAGAGTGTCCACCCTTATGTCTCAATCTGCTGTGGGTCTAGATATGGTCAATCCAGGTAGCATAACTGCCCCTAAACGAATTTTGTAAGAATTTCTCTCTCTTTCACTGTCTTTTTTTCACAGATCTTTAAAAGTAATTGATTTTTATAATGGGGTTTAGCTGCTTTTCACTGCTGTGTTTATGCCACTTTACACCCACTTGACTCACTTACAGAGAGATATCAATACATAGGTTTTAAGATTCTTACTAGTCAGATATATTCTTGGGCCGTGAATAGGGGTTGTTGAGTCCAATTCACTGAGCAAGGAGTAGGTCTTGTCTAGTACATATTGGGTTTATGGAACGGTATCTGAGCTAATTTGAAACCCTTGTTTTATGCATCACCCCACCTCACCTTTCCCGTTAAGCAGCCATAGTGTGTTTTCTAAACGTGTGACTCTGTTCTGTTTTGTAATTCAGTTCAAGGGTAGCGGTTTTTACATTCCCTCTATAAGTGATATCTTATGATAAGTTTCTTTTTCTGTGTGACTTATTTCACTTAGAATCGTCATACCTAAATCCACTCATCATGCTGCTACTAGCCTTATGACGTTGATTTCATGGCTGAGTGATATTCCATTGTACATAAGGACCACAACTTATTTATCCATTTTTCTCTATCCTGAGATATTTAAGGTGTAACGAAGTGGAGGTTCTTGTCAACAGAGCAGCCCTAAACGTTGGGGTGCCTGTGTCTTGCTGATTTTTAGTTTTCCCAATTTATACGCCCATGAGTGGAAGTGCCCTATGCTCTCTAAGCTGAGTTTTTTAGATGTTTCAGGACACACCGTACACTTCTCCAGAGTGGCTGTTGGCAATTTACATCCCGCCCATCAGCGTAGCAAGGCTCCCGTTTCTCCATGGCCTGCCCTGCATTTCTGGTTTTGACACTTTATTCAGCATGGCCCTTTTGACCGATGGGAAGCGAGACTTCTTTGTAGCGCTGATTTGCCTTTCCAGGTTGCTTGCTTGGCCAAAAAGGGCGTATGCGTTTTTTCCTGAATATATTCAGGAAAAAACGCATACGCCCCTTTTGGCCAAGGGCATCTTGTCGAGGTTTTGCCGCTTTTCCTGTGCTTTAAAGGCGATTCGAATCTCCATCCTGAAATCTGTTTCCTGCAATTCTGCCTTGCTTTCAAATCCTCTTCGTTGCCTTCCCTCAATATATTTGTGGACGAGAGTGATCATTTATAAGTCTGCAGGTTTGTGAATTGCAGTGCCCCTGAGCTCCATTTTTCAACTCGCTTTCTTGGGAGCTGGCCGCAAACGCGCAGGATTGCTTCAGGCCCTATTCTGGTCCCGGGCGGCAGGCTGAGCCTGTGGTTAATTCTTCTTCCTGATGGGAAAATAGAGTGACCTGTGCCTGTCCCAACACCTAGAGCTAGTCTCTCATTGGTTCCCCCTTCTTCCCGTTCATCCTCAGGACAAATTGCAACCTGTACGGAACAGGAGGTTAAAGGTGCTGATTCTCCAAGGAGGGAGATTGCTAGTAATGCGGCTGGAATGGCGAACCCGAGCACAAGGACATGAAAAATGAGGTGCGTTTTAGAAACCTTTCCCGATCACACAGTGTACCATCTTCTGGGTTTCTCATGCATGTTTTCGATGTAGGAAGATGCCCTTGAACCTGGAGATTTGGGACCCATGGGATGGGTACCACGCAGTATTACTTTAAAGGGTCTGCGTTTGCTCACCCAACCTCACCAAACCTCTCAGCCCCAAGAGTGTCCACCCTTATGTCTCAATCTGCTGTGGGTCTAGATATGGTCAATCCAGGTAGCATAACTGCCCCTAAACGAATTTTGTAAGAATTTCTCTCTCTTTCACTGTCTTTTTTTCACAGATCTTTAAAAGTAATTGATTTTTATAATGGGGTTTAGCTGCTTTTCACTGCTGTGTTTATGCCACTTTACACCCACTTGACTCACTTACAGAGAGATATCAATACATAGGTTTTAAGATTCTTACTAGTCAGATATATTCTTGGGCCGTGAATAGGGGGTGTTGAGTCCAATTCACTGAGCAAGGAGTAGGTCTTGTCTAGTACATATTGGGTTTATGGAACGGTATCTGAGCTAATTTGAAACCCTTGTTTTATGCATCACCCCACCTCACCTTTCCCGTTAAGCAGCCATAGTGTGTTTTCTAAACGTGTGACTCTGTTCTGTTTTGTAATTCAGTTCAAGGGTAGCGGTTTTTACATTCCCTCTATAAGTGATATCTTATGATAAGTTTCTTTTTCTGTGTGACTTATTTCACTTAGAATCGTCATACCTAAATCCACTCATCATGCTGCTACTAGCCTTATGACGTTGATTTCATGGCTGAGTGATATTCCATTGTACATAAGGACCACAACTTATTTATCCATTTTTCTCTATCCTGAGATATTTAAGGTGTAACGAAGTGGAGGTTCTTGTCAACAGAGCAGCCCTAAACGTTGGGGTGCCTGTGTCTTGCTGATTTTTCGTTTTCCCAATTTATACGCCCATGAGTGGAAGTGCCCTATGCTCTCTAAGCTGAGTTTTTTAGATGTTTCAGGACACACCGTACACTTCTCCAGAGTGGCTGTTGGCAATTTACATCCCGCCCATCAGCGTAGCAAGGCTCCCGTTTCTCCATGGCCTGCCCTGCATTTCTGGTTTTGACACTTTATTCAGCATGGCCCTTTTGACCGATGGGAAGCGAGACTTCTTTGTAGCGCTGATTTGCCTTTCCAGGTTGCTTGCTTGGCCAAAAAGGGCGTATGCGTTTTTTCCTGAATATATTCAGGAAAAAACGCATACGCCCTTTTTGGCCAAGGGCATCATTGTCGAGGTTTTGCCGCTTTTCCTGTGCTTTAAAGGCGATTCGAATCTCCCTCCTGAAATCTGTTTCCTGCAATTCTGCCTTGCTTTCAAATCCTCTTCGTTGCCTTCCCTCAATATATTTGTGGACGAGAGTGGTCATTTATAAGTCTGCAGGTTTGTGAATTGCAGTGCCCCTGAGCTCCATTTTTCAACTCGCTTTCTTGGGAGCTGGCCGCAAACGCGCAGGATTGCTTCAGGCCCTATTCTGGTTCCGGGCGGCAGGCTGAGCCTGTGCTTAATTCTTCTTCCTGATGGGAAAATAGAGTGACCTGTGCCTGTCCCAACACCTAGAGCTAGACTCTCATTGTTTCCCCCTTTTCCCGTTCATCCTCAGGACAAATTGCAACCTGTACGGAACAGGAGGTTAAAGGTGCTGATTCTCCAATGAGGGAGACTGCTAGTAAAGCAGCTGGAATGGCGAATTCGAGCACAAGGAGATGAGAAATGAGGTGCGTTTTAGAAACCTTTCCCGATCACACAGTGTGCCATCTTCTGGGTTTCTCATGCATGTTTTCGATGTAGGAAGATGCCCTTGAACCTGGAGATTTGGGACCCATGGGATGGGTACCACGCAATATTACTTTAAAGGGTCTGCGTTTCCTCCCCCAACCTCAGCAAACCTCTCAGCCCCAAGAGTGTCCACCCTTATGTCTCAATCTGCTGTGGGTCTAGATATGGTCAATCCAGGTAGCATCACTGCCCCTAAACGAATTTTGTAAGAATTTCTCTCTCTTTCACTGTCTTTTTTTCACAGGTTTTTAAAAGTAATTGATTTTTATAATGGGGTTTAGCTGCTTTTCACTGCTGTGTTTATGCCACTTTACACCCACTTGACTCACTTACAGAGAGATATCAATACATAGGTTTTAAGATTCTTGCTAGTCAGGTATATTCTTGGGCCGTGAATAGGGGGTGTTGAGTCCAATTCACTGAGCAAGGAGTAGGTCTTGTCTATTACATATTGGGTTTATTGAACGGTATCTGAGCTAATTTGAAACCCTTGTTTTATGCATCACTCCACCTCACCTTTCCCGTTAAGCAGCCATAGTGTGTTTTCTAAACGTGTGACTCTGTTCTGTTTTGTAATTCAGTTCAAGGGTAGCGGTTTTTACATTCCCTCTATAAGTGATATCTTATGATAAGTGTCTTTTTCTGTGTGACTTATTTCACTTAGAATCGTCGTACCTAAATCCACTCATCATGCTGCTACTAGCCTTATGACGTTGATTTCATGGCTGAGTGATATTCCATTGTACATAAGGACCACAACTTCTTTATCCATTTTTCTCTTTCCTGGGATATTTAAGGTGTAACGAAGTGGAGTTTCTTGTCAACAGAGCAGCCCTAAACTTTGGGGTGCCTGTGTCTTGCTGGTTTTTAATTTTCCCACTTTATACGCCCATGAGTGGAAGTGCCCTATGCTCTCTAAGCTGAGTTTTTTAGATGTTTCAGGACACACCGTACACTTCTCCAGAGTGGCTGTTGGCAATTTACATCCCGCCCATCAGCGTAGCAAGGCTCCCGTTTCTCCATGGCCTGTCCTGCATTTCTGATTTTGACACTTTATTCAGCATGGCCCTTTTGACCGATGGGAAGCGAGACTTCTTTGTAGCGCTGATTTGCCTTTCCAGGTTGCTTGCTTGGCCAAAAGGGGCGTATGCGTTTTTTCCTGAATATATTCAGGAAAAAACGCATACGCCCCTTTTGGCCAAGGGCATCTTGTCGAGGTTTTGCCGCTTTTCCTGTGCTTTAAAGGCGATTCGAATCTTCCTCCTGAAATCTGTTTCCTGCAATTCTGCCTTGCTTTCAAATCCTCTTCGTTGCCTTCCCTCAATATATTTGTGGACGAGAGTGGTCATTTATAAGTCTGCAGGTTTGTGAATTGCAGTGCCCCTGAGCTCCATTTTTCAACTCGCTTTCTTGGGAGCTGGCCGCAAAAGCGCAGGATTGCTTCAGGCCCTATTCTGGTCCCGGGCGGCAGGCTGAGCCTGTGGTTAATTCTTCTTCCTGATGGGAAAATAGAGTGACCTGTGCCTGTCCCAACACGTAGAGCTAGTCTCTCATTGTTTTCCCCTCTTCCCGTTCATCCTCAGGACAAATTGCAACCTGTACGGAACAGGAGGTTAAAGGTGCTGATTCTCCAAGGAGGGAGATTGCTAGTAATGCGGCTGGAATGGCAAACCCGAGCACAAGGACATGAAAAATGAGGTGCGTTTTAGAAACCTTTCCCGATCACACAGTGTACCATCTTCTGGGTTTCTCATGCATGTTTTCGATGTAGGAAGATGCCCTTGAACCTGGAGATTTGGGACCCATGGGATGGGTACCACGCAGTATTACTTTAAAGGGTCTGCGTTTGCTCACCCAACCTCACCAAACCTCTCAGCCCCAAGAGTGTCCACCCTTATGTCTCAATCTGCTGTGGGTCTAGATATGGTCAATCCAGGTAGCATAACTGCCCCTAAACGAATTTTGTAAGAATTTCTCTCTCTTTCACTGTCTTTTTTTCACAGGTTTTTAAAAGTAATTGATTTTTATAATGGGGTTTAGCTGCTTTTCACTGCTGTGTTTATGCCACTTTACACCCACTTGACTCACTTACAGAGAGATATCAATACATAGGTTTTAAGATTCTTACTAGTCAGATATATTCTTGGGCCGTGAATAGGGGGTGTTGAGTCCAATTCACTGAGCAAGGAGTAGGTCTTGTCTAGTACATATTGGGTTTATGGAACGGTATCTGAGCTAATTTGAAACCCTTGTTTTATGCATCGCCCCACATCACCTTTCCCGTTAAGCAGCCATAGTGTGTTTTCTAAACGTGTGACTCTGTTCTGTTTTGTAATTCAGTTCAAGGGTAGCGGTTTTTACATTCCCTCTATAAGTGATATCTTATGATAAGTGTCTTTTTCTGTGTGACTTATTTCACTTAGAATCGTCGGACCTAAATCCACTCATCATGCTGCTACTAGCCTTATGACGTTGATTTCATGGCTGAGTGATATTCCATTGTACATAAGGACCACAACATCTTTATCCATTTTTCTCTTTCCTGAGATATTTAAGGTGTAACGAAGTGGAGGTTCTTGTCAACACAGCAGCCCTAAACGTTGGGGTGCCTGTGTCTTGCTGATTTTTAGTTTTCCCAATTTATACGCCCATGAGTGGAAGTGCCCTATGCTCTCTAAGCTGAGTTTTTTAGATGTTTCAGGACACACCGTACACTTCTCCAGAGTGGCTGTTGGCAATTTACATCCCGCCCATTAGCGTAGCAAGCCTCCCGTTTCTCCATGGCCTGCCCTGCATTTCTGGTTTTGACACTTTATTCAGCATGGCCCTTTTGACCGATGGGAAGCGAGACTTCTTTGTAGCGCTGATTTGCCTTTCCAGGTTGCTTGCTTGGCCAAAAAGGGCGTATGCGTTTTTTCCTGAATATATTCAGGAAAAAACGCATACGCCCTTTTTGGCCAAGGGCATCATTGTCGAGGTTTTCCCGCTTTTCCTGTGCTTTAAAGGCGATTCGAATCTCCCTCCTGAAATCTGTTTCCTGCAATTCTGCCTTGCTTTCAAATCCTCTTCGTTGCCTTCCCTCAATATATTTGTGGACGAGAGTGGTCATTTATAAGTCTGCAGGTTTGTGAATTGCAGTGCCCCTGAGCTCCATTTTTCAACTCGCTTTCTTGGGAGCTGGCCGCAAAAGCGCAGGATTGCTTCAGGCCCTATTCTGGTCCCGGGCGTAAGGCTGAGCCTGTGCTTAATTCTTCTTCCTGATGGGAAAATAGAGTGACCTGTGCCTGTCCCAACACCTAGAGCTAGTCTCTCATTGGTTCCCCCTTCTTCCCGTTCATCCTCAGGACAAATTGCAACCTGTACGGAACAGGAGGTTAAAGGTGCTGATTCTCCAAGGAGGGAGATTGCTAGTAATGCGGCTGGAATGGCGAACCCGAGCACAAGGACATGAAAAATGAGGTGCGTTTTAGAAACCTTTCCCGATCACACAGTGTACCATCTTCTGGGTTTCTCATGCATGTTTTCGATGTAGGAAGATGCCCTTGAACCTGGAGATTTGGGACCCATGGGATGGGTACCACGCAGTATTACTTTAAAAGGTCTGCGTTTGCTCACCCAACCTCACCAAACCTCTCAGCCCCAAGAGTGTCCACCCTTATGTCTCAATCTGCTGTGGGTCTAGATATGGTCAATCCAGGTAGCATAACTGCCCCTAAACGAATTTTGTAAGAATTTCTCTCTCTTTCACTGTCTTTTTTTCACAGGTCTTTAAAAGTAATTGATTTTTATAATGGGGTTTAGCTGCTTTTCACTGCTGTGTTTATGCCACTTTACACCCACTTGACTCACTTACAGAGAGATATCAATACATAGGTTTTAAGATTCTTACTAGTCAGATATATTCTTGGGCCGTGAATAGGGGGTGTTGAGTCCAATTCACTGAGCAAGGAGTAAGTCTTGTCTATTACATATTGGGTTTATGGAACGGTATCTGAGCTAATTTGAAACCCTTGTTTTATGCATCGCCCCACATCACCTTTCCCGTTAAGCAGCCATAGTGTGTTTTCTAAACGTGTGACTCTGTTCTGTTTTGTAATTCAGTTCAAGGGTAGCGGTTTTTACATTCCCTCTATAAGTGATATCTTATGATAAGTGTCTTTTTCTGTGTGACTTATTTCACTTAGAATCGTCGGACCTAAATCCACTCATCATGCTGCTACTAGCCTTATGACGTTGATTTCATGGCTGAGTGATATTCCATTGTACATAAGGACCACAACATCTTTATCCATTTTTCTCTTTCCTGAGATATTTAAGGTGTAACGAAGTGGAGGTTCTTGTCAACAGAGCAGCCCTAAACGTTGGGGTGCCTGTGTCTTGCTGATTTTTAGTTTTCCCAATTTATACGCCCATGAGTGGAAGTGCCCTATGCTCTCTAAGCTGAGTTTTTTAGATGTTTCAGGACACACCGTACACTTCTCCAGAGTGGCTGTTGGCAATTTACATCCCGCCCATTAGCGTAGCAAGCCTCCCGTTTCTCCATGGCCTGCCCTGCATTTCTGGTTTTGACACTTTATTCAGCATGGCCCTTTTGACCGATGGGAAGCGAGACTTCTTTGTAGCGCTGATTTGCCTTTCCAGGTTGCTTGCTTGGCCAAAAAGGGCGTATGCGTTTTTTCCTGAATATATTCAGGAAAAAACGCATACGCCCTTTTTGGCCAAGGGCATCATTGTCGAGGTTTTGCCGCTTTTCCTGTGCTTTAAAGGCGATTCGAATCTCCCTCCTGAAATCTGTTTCCTGCAATTCTGCCTTGCTTTCAAATCCTCTTCGTTGCCTTCCCTCAATATATTTGTGGACGAGAGTGGTCATTTATAAGTCTGCAGGTTTGTGAATTGCAGTGCCCCTGAGCTCCATTTTTCAACTCGCTTTCTTGGGAGCTGGCCGCAAAAGCGCAGGATTGCTTCAGGCCCTATTCTGGTCCCGGGCGGAAGGCTGAGCCTGTGCTTAATTCTTCTTCCTGATGGGAAAATAGAGTGACCTGTGCCTGTCCCAACACCTAGAGCTAGTCTCTCATTGGTTCCCCCTTCTTCCCGTTCATCCTCAGGACAAATTGCAACCTGTACGGAACAGGAGGTTAAAGGTGCTGATTCTCCAAGGAGGGAGATTGCTAGTAATGCGGCTGGAATGGCGAACCCGAGCACAAGGACATGAGAAATGAGGTGCGTTTTAGAAACCTTTCCCGATCACACAGTGTACCATCTTCTGGGTTTCTAATGCATGTTTTCGATGTAGGAAGATGCCCTTGAACCTGGAGATTTGGGACCCATGGGATGGGTACCACGCAGTATTACTTTAAAGGGTCTGCGTTTGCTCACCCAACCTCACCAAACCTCTCAGCCCCAAGAGTGTCCACCCTTATGTCTCAATCTGCTGTGGGTCTAGATATGGTCAATCCAGGTAGCATAACTGCCCCTAAACGAATTTTGTAAGAATTTCTCTCTCTTTCACTGTCTTTTTTTCACAGGTCTTTAAAAGTAATTGATTTTTATAATGGGGTTTAGCTGCTTTTCACTGCTGTGTTTATGCCACTTTACACCCACTTGACTCACTTACAGAGAGATATCAATACATAGGTTTTAAGATTCTTACTAGTCAGATATATTCTTGGGCCGTGAATAGGGGGTGTTGAGTCCAATTCACTGAGCAAGGAGTAGGTCTTGTCTAGTACATATTGGGTTTATGGAACGGTATCTGAGCTAATTTGAAACCCTTGTTTTATGCATCACCCCACCTCACCTTTCCCGTTAAGCAGCCATAGTGTGTTTTCTAAACGTGTGACTCTGTTCTGTTTTGTAATTCAGTTCAAGGGTAGCGGTTTTTACATTCCCTCTATAAGTGATATCTTATGATAAGTTTTTTTTTCTGTGTGACTTATTTCACTTAGAATCGTCGTACCTAAATCCACTCATCATGCTGCTACTAGCCTTATGACGTTGATTTCATGGCTGAGTGATATTCCATTGTACATAAGGACCACAACTTCTTTATCCATTTTTCTCTATCCTGAGATATTTAAGGTGTAACGAAGTGGAGGTTCTTGTCAACAGAGCAGCCCTAAACGTTGGGGTGCCTGTGTCTTGCTGATTTTTAGTTTTCCCAATTTATACGCCCATGAGTGGAAGTGCCCTATGCTCTCTAAGCTGAGTTTTTTAGATGTTTCAGGACACACCGTACACTTCTCCAGAGTGGCTGTTGGCAATTTACATCCCGCCCATCAGCGTAGCAAGGCTCCCGTTTCTCCATGGCCTGCCCTGCATTTCTGGTTTTGACACTTTATTCAGCATGGCCCTTTTGACCGATGGGAAGCGAGACTTCTTTGTAGCGCTGATTTGCCTTTCCAGGTTGCTTGCTTGGCCAAAAAGGGCGTATGCGTTTTTTCCTGAATATATTCAGGAAAAAACGCATACGCCCTTTTTGGCCAAGGGCATCATTGTCGAGGTTTTGCCGCTTTTCCTGTGCTTTAAAGGCGATTCGAATCTCCCTCCTGAAATCTGTTTCCTGCAATTCTGCCTTGCTTTCAAATCCTCTTCGTTGCCTTCCCTCAATATATTTGTGGACGAGAGTGGTCATTTATAAGTCTGCAGGTTTGTGAATTGCAGTGCCCCTGAGCTCCATTTTTCAACTCGCTTTCTTGGGAGCGGGCCGCAAAAGCGCAGGATTGCTTCAGGCCCTATTCTGGTCCCGGGCGGAAGGCTGAGCCTGTGCTTAATTCTTCTTCCTGATGGGAAAATAGAGTGACCTGTGCCTGTCCCAACACCTAGAGCTAGTCTCTCATTGGTTCCCCCTTCTTCCCGTTCATCCTCAGGACAAATTGCAACCTGTACGGAACAGGAGGTTAAAGGTGCTGATTCTCCAAGGAGGGAGATTGCTAGTAATGCGGCTGGAATGGCGAACCCGAGCACAAGGACATGAAAAATGAGGTGCGTTTTAGAAACCTTTCCCGATCACACAGTGTACCATCTTCTGGGTTTCTCATGCATGTTTTCGATGTAGGAAGATGCCCTTGAACCTGGAGATTTGGGACCCATGGGATGGGTACCACGCAGTATTACTTTAAAGGGTCTGCGTTTGCTCACCCAACCTCACCAAACCTCTCAGCCCCAAGAGTGTCCACCCTTATGTCTCAATCTGCTGTGGGTCTAGATATGGTCAATCCAGGTAGCATAACTGCCCCTAAACGAATTTTGTAAGAATTTCTCTCTCTTTCACTGTCTTTTTTTCACAGGTCTTTAAAAGTAATTGATTTTTATAATGGGGTTTAGCTGCTTTTCACTGCTGTGTTTATGCCACTTTACACCCACTTGACTCACTTACAGAGAGATATCAATACATAGGTTTTAAGATTCTTACTAGTCAGATATATTCTTGGGCCGTGAATAGGGGGTGTTGAGTCCAATTCACTGAGCAAGGAGTAGGTCTTGTCTATTACATATTGGGTTTATGGAACGGTATCTGAGCTAATTTGAAACCCTTGTTTTATGCATCGCCCCACATCACCTTTCCCGTTAAGCAGCCATAGTGTGTTTTCTAAACGTGTGACTCTGTTCTGTTTTGTAATTCAGTTCAAGGGTAGCGGTTTTTACATTCCCTCTATAAGTGATATCTTATGATAAGTGTCTTTTTCTGTGTGACTTATTTCACTTAGAATCGTCGGACCTAAATCCACTCATCATGCTGCTACTAGCCTTATGACGTTGATTTCATGGCTGAGTGATATTCCATTGTACATAAGGACCACAACATCTTTATCCATTTTTCTATATCCTGAGATATTTAAGGTGTAACGAACTGGAGGTTCTTGTCAACAGAGCAGCCCTAAACGTTGGGGTGCCTGTGTCTTGCTGATTTTTAGTTTTCCCAATTTATACGCCCATGAGTGGAAGTGACCTATGCTCTCTAAGCTGAGTTTTTTAGATGTTTCAGGACACACCGTACACTTCTCCAGAGTGGCTGTTGGCAATTTACATCCCGCCCATTAGCGTAGCAAGCCTCCCGTTTCTCCATGGCCTGCCCTGCATTTCTGGTTTTGACACTTTATTCAGCATGGCCCTTTTGACCGATGGGAAGCGAGACTTCTTTGTAGCGCTGATTTGCCTTTCCAGGTTGCTTGCTTGGCCAAAAAGGGCGTATGCGTTTTTTCCTGAATATATTCAGGAAAAAACGCATACGCCCTTTTTGGCCAAGGGCATCATTGTCGAGGTTTTGCCGCTTTTCCTGTGCTTTAAAGGCGATTCGAATCTCCCTCCTGAAATCTGTTTCCTGCAATTCTGCCTTGCTTTCAAATCCTCTTCGTTGCCTTCCCTCAATATATTTGTGGACGAGAGTGGTCATTTATAAGTCTGCAGGTTTGTGAATTGCAGTGCCTCTGAGCTCCATTTTTCAACTCGCTTTCTTGGGAGCTGGCCGCAAAAGCGCAGGATTGCTTCAGGCCCTATTCTGGTTCCGGGCGGCAGGCTGAGCCTGTGCTTAATTCTTCTTCCTGATGGGAAAATAGAGTGACCTGTGCCTGTCCCAACACCTAGAGCTAGACTCTCATTGTTTCCCCCTTTTCCCGTTCATCCTCAGGACAAATTGCAACCTGTACGGAACAGGAGGTTAAAGGTGCTGATTCTCCAATGAGGGAGACTGCAAGTAAAGCAGCTGGAATGGCGAATTCGAGCACAAGGAGATGAGAAATGAGGTGCGTTTTAGAAACCTTTCCCGATCACACAGTGTGCCATCTTCTGGGTTTCTCATGCATGTTTTCGATGTAGGAAGATGCCCTTGAACCTGGAGATTTGGAACCCATGGGATGGGTACCACGCAGTATTACTTTAAAGGGTCTGCGTTTCCTCACCCAACCTCACCAAACCTCTCATCCCCAAGAGTGTCCACCCTTATGTCTCAATCAGCTGTGGGTCTAGATATGGTCAATCCAGGTAGCATAACTGCCCCTAAACGAATTTTGTAAGAATTTCTCTCTCTTTCACTGTCTTTTTTTCACAGGTTTTTAAAAGTAATTGATTTTTATAATGGGGTTTAGCTGCTTTTCACTGCTGTGTTTATGTCACTTCACACCCACTTGACTCACTTACAGAGAGATATCAATACATAGGTTTTAAGATTCTTACTAATCAGATATATTCTTGGGCCGTGAATAGGGGGTTTTGAGTCCAATTCACTGAGCAAGGAGTAGGTCTTGTCTAGTACATATTGGGTTTATGGAACGGTATCTGAGCTAATTTGAAACCCTTATTTTATTCATCACCCCACCTCACCTTTCCCGTTAAGCAGCCATTGTGTGTTTTCTAAACGTGTGACTCTGTTCTGTTTTGTAATTCAGTTCAAGGGTAGCGGTTTTTTCATTCCCTCTATAAGTGATATCTTATGATAAGTGTCTTTTTCTGTGTGACTTATTTCACTTAGAATCGTCGTACCTAAATCCACTCATCATGCTGCTACTAGCCTTATGACGTTGATTTCATGGCTGAGTGATATTCCATTGTACATAAGGACCACAACTTCTTTATCCATTTTTCTCTTTCCTGGGATATTTAAGGTGTAACGAAGTTGGAGGTTCTTGTCAACAGAGCAGCCCTAAACTTTGGGGTGCCTGTGTCTTGCTGGTTTTTAATTTTCCCACTTTATATGCCCATGAGTGGAAGTGCCCTATGCTCTCTAAGCTGAGTTTTTTAGATGTTTCAGGACACATCGTACACTTCTCCAGAGTGGCTGTTGGCAATTTACATCCCGCCCATCATCGTAACAAGGCTCCCGTTTCCTCATGGCCTGCCCTGCATTTCTGGTTTTGACACTTTATTCAGCATGGCCCTTTTGACCGATGGGAAGCGAGACTTCTTTGTAGCGCTGATTTGCCTTTCCAGGTTGCTTGCTTGGCCAAAAAGGGCGTATGCGTTTTTTCCTGAATATATTCAGGAAAAAACGCATACGCCCTTTTTGGCCAAGGGCATCTTGTCGAGGTTTTGCCGCTTTTCCTGTGCTTTAAAGGCGATTCCAATCTCCCTCCTGAAATCTGTTTCCTGCAATTCTGCCTTGCTTTCAAATCCTCTTCGTTGCCTTCCCTCAATATATTTGTGGACGAGAGTGATCATTTATAAGTCTGCAGGTTTGTGAATTGCAGTGCCCCTGAGCTCCATTTTTCAACTCGCTTTCTTGGGAGCTGGCCGCAAAAGCGCAGGATTGCTTCAGGCCCTATTCTGGTCCCGGGCGGCAGGCTGAGCCTGTGGTTAATTCTTCTTCCTGATGGGAAAATAGAGTGACCTGTGCCTGTCCCAACACCTAGAGCTAGTCTCTCATTGTTTTCCCCTATTCCCGTTCATCCTCAGGACAAACTGCAACCTGTACGGAACAGGAGGTTAAAGGTGCTGATTCTCCAAGGAGGGAGATTGCTAGTAAAGCAGCTGGAATGGCGAAACCGAGCACAAGGAGATGAGAAATGAGGTGCGTTTTAGAAACCTTTCGCGATCACACGGTGTACCATCTTCTGGGTTTCTCATGCATGTTTTCGATGTAGGAAGATGCCCTTGAACCTGGAGATTTGGGACCCATGGGATGGGTACCACGCAGTATTACTTTAAAGGGTCTGCGTTTCCTCACCCAACCTCACCAAACCTCTCATCCCCAAGAGTGTCCACCCTTATGTCTCAATCAGCTGTGGGTCTAGATATGGTCAATCCAGGTAGCATAACTGCCCCTAAACGAATTTTGTAAGAATTTCTCTCTCTTTCACTGTCTTTTTTTCACAGGTTTTTAAAAGTAATTGATTTTTATAATGGGGTTTAGCTGCTTTTCACTGCTGTGTTTATGTCACTTCACACCCACTTGACTCACTTACAGAGAGATATCAATACATAGGTTTTAAGATTCTTACTAGTCAGATATATTCTTGGGCCGTGAATAGGGGGTTTTGAGTCCAATTCACTGAGCAAGGAGTAGGTCTTGTCTAGTACATATTGGGTTTATGGAACGGTATCTGAGCTAATTTGAAACCCTTGTTTTATGCATCACCCCACCTCACCTTTCCCGTGAAGCAGCCATAGTGTGTTTTCTAAACGTGTGACTCTGTTCTGTTTTGTAATTCAGTTCAAGGGTAGCGGTTTTTACATTCCCTCTATAAGTGATATCTTATGATAAGTGTCTTTTTCTGTGTGACTTATTTCACTTAGAATCGTCGTACCTAAATCCACTCATCATGCTGCTACTAGCCTTATGACGTTGATTTCATGGCTGAGTGATATTCCATTGTACATAAGGACCACAACTTCTTTATCCATTTTTCTCTTTCCTGGGATATTTAAGGTGTAACGAAGTGGAGGTTCTTGTCAACAGAGCAGCCCTAAACGTTGGGGTGCCTGTGTCTTGCTGATTTTTAGTTTTCCCAATTTATACGCCCATGAGTGGAAGTGCCCTATGCTCTCTAAGCTGAGTTTTTTAGATGTTTCAGGACACACCGTACACTTCTCCAGAGTGGCTGTTGGCAATTTACATCCCGCCCATCAGCGTAGCAAGGCTCCCGTTTCTAAATGGCCTGCCCTGCATTTCTGGTTTTGACACTTTATTCAGCATGGCCCTTTTGACCGATGGGAAGCGAGACTTCTTTGTAGCGCTGATTTGCCTTTCCAGGTTGCTTGGTTGGCCAAAAAGGGCGTATGCGTTTTTTCCTGAATATATTCAGGAAAAAACGCATACGCCCTTTTTGGCCAAGGGCATCATTGTCGAGGTTTTGCCGCTTTTCATGTGCTTTAAAGGCGATTCGAATCTCCCTCCTGAAATCTGTTTCCTGCAATTCTGCCTTGCTTTCAAATCCTCTTCGTTGCCTTCCCTCAATATATTTGTGGACGAGAGTGATCATTTATAAGTCTGCAGGTTTGTGAATTGCAGTGCCCCTGAGCTGCATTTTTCAACTCGCTTTCTTGGGAGCTGGCCGCAAAAGCGCAGGATTGCTTCAGGCCCTATTCTGGTCCTGGGCGTCAGGCTGAGCCTGTGCTTAATTCTTCTACCTGATGGGAAAATAGAGTGACCTGTGCCTGTCCCAACACCTAGAGCTAGTCTCTCATTGGTTCCCCCTCTTCCCGTTCATCCTCAGGACAAATTGCAACCTGTACGGAACAGGAGGTTAAAGGTGCTGATTCTCCAAGGAGGGAGATTGCTTGTAAAGCGGCTGGAATGGCGAACCCGAGCACAAGGAGATGAGAAATGAGGTGTGTTTTAGAAACCTTTCCCGATCACACGGTGTACCATGTTCTGGGTTTCTCATGCATGTTTTCGATGTAGGAAGATGCCCTTGAACCTGGAGATTTGGGACCCATGGGATGGGTACCACGCAGTATTACTTTAAAGGGTCTGCGTTTGCTCACCCAACCTCACCAAACCTCTCAGCCCCAAGAGTGTCCACCCTTATGTCTCAATCAGCTGTGGGTCTATACATGGTCAATCCAGGTGGCATCACATCCCCTGAACGAATTTTGTAAGAATTTCTCTCTCTTTCACTGTCTTTGTTTCACAGGTTTTTAAAAGTAATTGATTTTTATAATGGGGTTTAGCTGCTTTTCACTGCTGTGTTTATGTCACTTTACACCCACTTGACTCACTTACAGAGAGATATCAATACATAGGTTTTAAGATTCTTACTAGTCAGATATATTCTTGGGTCGTGAATAGGGGGTGTTGAGTCCAATTCACTGAGCAAGGAGTAGGTCTTGTCTATTACATATTGGGTTTATGGAACGGTATCTGAGCTAATTTGAAACCCTTGTTTTATGCATCACCCCACCTCACCTTTCCCGTTAAGCAGCCATAGTGTGTTTTCTAAACGTGTGACTCTGTTCTGTTTTGTAATTCAGTTCAAGGGTAGCGGTTTTTACATTCCCTCTATAAGTGATATCTTATGATAAGTGTCTTTTTCTGTGTGACTTATTTCACTTAGAATCGTCGTACCTAAATCCACTCATCATGCTGCTACTAGCCTTATGACGTTGATTTCATGGCTGAGTGATATTGCATTGTACATAAGGACCACAACTTCTTTATCCATTTTTCTCTTTCCTGGGATATTTAAGGTGTAACGAAGTGGAGGTTCTTGTCAACAGAGCAGCCCTAAACGTTGGGGTGCCTGTGTCTTGCTGATTTTTAGTTTTCCCAATTTATACGCCCATGAGTGGAAGTGCTCTATGCTCTCTAAGCTGAGTTTTTTAGATGTTTTAGGACACACCGTACACTTCTCCAGAGTCGCTGTTGGCAATTTACATCTCGCCCATCAGCGTAGCAAGGCTCCCGTTTCTCCATGGCCTGTCCTGCATTTCTGGTTTTGACACTTTATTCAGCATGGCCCTTTTGACCGATGGGAAGCGAGACTTCTTTGTAGCGCTGATTTGCCTTTCCAGGTTGCTTGCTTGGCCAAAAAGGGAGTATGCGTTTTTTCCTGAATATATTCAGGAAAGAACGCATACGCCCTTTTTGGCCAAGGGCATCATTGTCGAGGTTTTGCCGCTTTTCCTGTGCTTTAAAGGCGATTTGACTCTCCCTCCTGAAATCTGTTTCCTGCAATTCTGCCTTGCTTTCAAATCCTCTTCGTTGCCTTCCCTCAATATATTTGTGGACGAGAGTGATCATTTATAAGTCTGCAGGTTTGTGAATTGCAGTGCCCCTGAGCTCCATTTTTCAACTCGCTTTCTTGGGAGCTGGCCGCAAAAGCGCAGGATTGCTTCAGGCCCTATTCTGGTCCCGGGCGGCAGGCTGAGCCTGTGGTTAATTCTTCTTCCTGATGGGAAAATAGAGTGACCTGTGCCTGTCCCAACACCTAGAGCTAGTCTCTCATTGTTTTCCCCTCTTCCCGTTCATCCTCAGGACAAACTGCAACCTGTACGGAACAGGAGGTTAAAAGTGCTGATTCTCCAAGGAGGGAGATTGCTAGTAAAGCAGCTGGAATGGCGAACCCGAGCACAAGGAGATGAGAAATGAGGTGCGTTTTAGAAACCTTTCGCGATCACACGGTGTACCATCTTCTGGGTTTCTCATGCATGTTTTCGATGTAGGAAGATGCCCTTGAACCTGGAGATTTGGAACCCATGGGATGGGTACCACGCAGTATTACTTTAAAGGGTCTGCGTTTCCTCACCCAACCTCACCAAACCTCTCATCCCCAAGAGTGTCCACCCTTATGTCTCAATCAGCTGTGGGTCTAGATATGGTCAATCCAGGTAGCATAACTGCCCCTAAACGAATTTTGTAAGAATTTCTCTCTCTTTCACTGTCTTTTTTTCACAGGTTTTTAAAAGTAATTGATTTTTATAATGGGGTTTAGCTGCTTTTCACTGCTGTGTTTATGTCACTTCACACCCACTTGACTCACTTACAGAGAGATATCAATACATAGGTTTTAAGATTCTTACTAGTCAGATATATTCTTGGGCCGTGAATAGGGGGTTTTGAGTCCAATTCACTGAGCAAGGAGTAGGTCTTGTCTAGTACATATTGGGTTTATGGAACGGTATCTGAGCTAATTTGAAACCCTTGTTTTATGCATCACCCCACCTCACCTTTCCCGTTAAGCAGCCATAGTGTGTTTTCTAAACGTGTGACTCTGTTCTGTTTTGTAATTCAGTTCAAGGGTAGCGGTTTTTACATTCCCTCTATAAGTGATATCTTATGATAAGTGTCTTTTTCTGTGTGACTTATTTCACTTAGAATCGTCGTACCTAAATCCACTCATCATGCTGCTACTAGCCTTATGACGTTGATTTCATGGCTGAGTGATATTCCATTGTACATAAGGACCACAACTTATTTATCCATTTTTCTCTATCCTGAGATATTTAAGGTGTAACGAAGTGGAGGTTCTTGTCAACAGAGCAGCCCTAAACGTTGGGGTGCCTGTGTCTTGCTGATTTTTAGTTTTCCCAATTTATACGCCCATGAGTGGAAGTGCCCTATGCTCTCTAAGCTGAGTTTTTTAGATGTTTCAGGACACACAGTACACTTCTCCAGAGTGGCTGTTGGCAATTTACATCCCGCCCATTAGCGTAGCAAGGCTCCCGTTTCTCCATGGCCTGCCCTGCATTTCTGGTTTTGACACTTTATTCAGCATGGCCCTTTTGACCGATGGGAAGCGAGACTTCTTTGTAGCGCTGATTTGCCTTTCCAGGTTGCTTGCTTGGCCAAAAAGGGCGTATGCGTTTTTTCCTGAATATATTCAGGAAAAAACGCATACGCCCTTTTTGGCCAAGGGCATCATTGTCGAGGTTTTGCCGCTTTTCCTGTGCTTTAAAGGCGATTCGAATCTCCCTCCTGAAATCTGTTTCCTGCAATTCTGCCTTGCTTTCAAATCCTCTTCGTTGCCTTCCCTCAATATATTTGTGGACGAGAGTGGTCATTTATAAGTCTGCAGGTTTGTGAATTGCAGTGCCCCTGAGCTCCATTTTTCAACTCGCTTTCTTGGGAGCTGGCCGCAAAAGCGCAGGATTGCTTCAGGCCCTATTCTGGTTCCGGGCGGCAGGCTGAGCCTGTGCTTAATTCTTCTTCCTGATGGGAAAATAGAGTGACCTGTGCCTGTCCCAACACCTAGAGCTAGACTCTCATTGTTTCCCCCTTTTCCCGTTCATCCTCAGGACAAATTGCAACCTGTACGGAACAGGAGGTTAAAGGTGCTGATTCTCCAATGAGGGAGACTGCTAGTAAAGCAGCTGGAATGGCGAATTCGAGCACAAGGAGATGAGAAATGAGGTGCGTTTTAGAAACCTTTCCCAATCACACAGTGTGCCATCTTCTGGGTTTCTCATGCATGTTTTCGATGTAGGAAGATGCCCTTGAACCTGGAGATTTGGGACCCATGGGATGGGTACCACGCAATATTACTTTAAAGGGTCTGCGTTTCCTCCCCCAACCTCAGCAAACCTCTCAGCCCCAAGAGTGTCCACCCTTATGTCTCAATCAGCTGTGGGTCTAGATATGGTCAATCCAGGTAGCATCACTGCCCCTAAACGAATTTTGTAAGAATTTCTCTCTCTTTCACTGTCTTTTTTTCACAGGTTTTTAAAAGTAATTGATTTTTATAATGGGGTTTAGCTGCTTTTCACTGCTGTGTTTATGCCACTTTACACCCACTTGACTCACTTACAGAGAGATATCAATACATAGGTTTTAAGATTCTTGCTAGTCAGGTATATTCTTGGGCCGTGAATAGGGGGTGTTGAGTCCAATTCACTGAGCAAGGAGTAGGTCTTGTCTATTACATATTGGGTTTATTGAACGGTATCTGAGCTAATTTGAAACCCTTGTTTTATGCATCACTCCACCTCACCTTTCCCGTTAAGCAGCCATAGTGTGTTTTCTAAACGTGTGACTCTGTTCTGTTTTGTAATTCAGTTCAAGGGTAGCGGTTTTTACATTCCCTCTATAAGTGATATCTTATGATAAGTGTCTTTTTCTGTGTGACTTATTTCACTTAGAATCGTCGGACCTAAATCCACTCATCATGCTGCTACTAGCCTTATGACGTTGATTTCATGGCTGAGTGATATTCCATTGTACATAAGGACCACAACATCTTTATCCATTTTTCTCTTTCCTGAGATATTTAAGGTGTAACGAAGTGGAGGTTCTTGTCAACAGAGCAGCCCTAAACGTTGGGGTGCCTGTGTCTTGCTGATTTTTAGTTTTCCCAATTTATACGCCCATGAGTGGAAGTGCCCTATGCTCTCTAAGCTGAGTTTTTTAGATGTTTCAGGACACACCGTACACTTCTCCAGAGTGGCTGTTGGCAATTTACATCCCGCCCATTAGCGTAGCAAGCCTCCCGTTTCTCCATGGCCTGCCCTGCATTTCTGGTTTTGACACTTTATTCAGCATGGCCCTTTTGACCGATGGGAAGCGAGACTTCTTTGTAGCGCTGATTTGCCTTTCCAGGTTGCTTGCTTGGCCAAAAAGGGCGTATGCGTTTTTTCCTGAATATATTCAGGAAAAAACGCATACGCCCTTTTTGGCCAAGGGCATCATTGTCGAGGTTTTCCCGCTTTTCCTGTGCTTTAAAGGCGATTCGAATCTCCCTCCTGAAATCTGTTTCCTGCAATTCTGCCTTGCTTTCAAATCCTCTTCGTTGCCTTCCCTCAATATATTTGTGGACGAGAGTGGTCATTTATAAGTCTGCAGGTTTGTGAATTGCAGTGCCCCTGAGCTCCATTTTTCAACTCGCTTTCTTGGGAGCTGGCCGCAAAAGCGCAGGATTGCTTCAGGCCCTATTCTGGTCCCGGGCGGAAGGCTGAGCCTGTGCTTAATTCTTCTTCCTGATGGGAAAATAGAGTGACCTGTGCCTGTCCCAACACCTAGAGCTAGTCTCTCATTGGTTCCCCCTTCTTCCCGTTCATCCTCAGGACAAATTGCAACCTGTACGGAACAGGAGGTTAAAGGTGCTGATTCTCCAAGGAGGGAGATTGCTAGTAATGCGGCTGGAATGGCGAACCCGAGCACAAGGACATGAAAAATGAGGTGCGTTTTAGAAACCTTTCCCGATCACACAGTGTACCATCTTCTGGGTTTCTCATGCATGTTTTCGATGTAGGAAGATGCCCTTGAACCTGGAGATTTGGGACCCATGGGATGGGTACCACGCAGTATTACTTTAAAGGGTCTGCGTTTGCTCACCCAACCTCACCAAACCTCTCAGCCCCAAGAGTGTCCACCCTTATGTCTCAATCTGCTGTGGGTCTAGATATGGTCAATCCAGGTAGCATAACTGCCCCTAAACGAATTTTGTAAGAATTTCTCTCTCTTTCACTGTCTTTTTTTCACAGGTCTTTAAAAGTAATTGATTTTTATAATGGGGTTTAGCTGCTTTTCACTGCTGTGTTTATGCCACTTTACACCCACTTGACTCACTTACAGAGAGATATCAATACATAGGTTTTAAGATTCTTACTAGTCAGATATATTCTTGGGCCGTGAATAGGGGGTGTTGAGTCCAATTCACTGAGCAAGGAGTAAGTCTTGTCTATTACATATTGGGTTTATGGAACGGTATCTGAGCTAATTTGAAACCCTTGTTTTATGCATCGCCCCACATCACCTTTCCCGTTAAGCAGCCATAGTGTGTTTTCTAAACGTGTGACTCTGTTCTGTTTTGTAATTCAGTTCAAGGGTAGCGGTTTTTACATTCCCTCTATAAGTGATATCTTATGATAAGTGTCTTTTTCTGTGTGACTTATTTCACTTAGAATCGTCGGACCTAAATCCACTCATCATGCTGCTACTAGCCTTATGACGTTGATTTCATGGCTGAGTGATATTCCATTGTACATAAGGACCACAACATCTTTATCCATTTTTCTCTTTCCTGAGATATTTAAGGTGTAACGAAGTGGAGGTTCTTGTCAACAGAGCAGCCCTAAACGTTGGGGTGCCTGTGTCTTGCTGATTTTTAGTTTTCCCAATTTATACGCCCATGAGTGGAAGTGCCCTATGCTCTCTAAGCTGAGTTTTTTAGATGTTTCAGGACACACCGTACACTTCTCCAGAGTGGCTGTTGGCAATTTACATCCCACCCATTAGCGTAGCAAGCCTCCCGTTTCTCCATGGCCTGCCCTGCATTTCTGGTTTTGACACTTTATTCAGCATGGCCCTTTTGACCGATGGGAAGCGAGACTTCTTTGTAGCGCTGATTTGCCTTTCCAGGTTGCTTGCTTGGCCAAAAAGGGCGTATGCGTTTTTTCCTGAATATATTCAGGAAAAAACGCATACGCCCTTTTTGGCCAAGGGCATCATTGTCGAGGTTTTGCCGCTTTTCCTGTGCTTTAAAGGCGATTCGAATCTCCCTCCTGAAATCTGTTTCCTGCAATTCTGCCTTGCTTTCAAATCCTCTTCGTTGCCTTCCCTCAATATATTTGTGGACGAGAGTGGTCATTTATAAGTCTGCAGGTTTGTGAATTGCAGTGCCCCTGAGCTCCATTTTTCAACTCGCTTTCTTGGGAGCTGGCCGCAAAAGCGCAGGATTGCTTCAGGCCCTATTCTGGTCCCGGGCGGCAGGCTGAGCCTGTGGTTAATTCTTCTTCCTGATGGGAAAATAGAGTGACCTGTGCCTGTCCCAACACGTAGAGCTAGTCTCTCATTGTTTTCCCCTCTTCCCGTTCATCCTCAGGACAAATTGCAACCTGTACGGAACAGGAGGTTAAAGGTGCTGATTCTCCAAGGAGGGAGATTGCTAGTAATGCGGCTGGAATGGCGAACCCGAGCACAAGGACATGAAAAATGAGGTGCGTTTTAGAAACCTTTCCCGATCACACAGTGTACCATCTTCTGGGTTTCTCATGCATGTTTTCGATGTAGGAAGATGCCCTTGAACCTGGAGATTTGGGACCCATGGGATGGGTACCACGCAGTATTACTTTAAAGGGTCTGCGTTTGCTCACCCAACCTCACCAAACCTCTCAGCCCCAAGAGTGTCCACCCTTATGTCTCAATCTTCTGTGGGTCTAGATATGGTCAATCCAGGTAGCATAACTGCCCCTAAACGAATTTTGTAAGAATTTCTCTCTCTTTCACTGTCTTTTTTTCACAGGTTTTTAAAAGTAATTGATTTTTATAATGGGGTTTAGCTGCTTTTCACTGCTGTGTTTATGCCACTTTACACCCACTTGACTCACTTACAGAGAGATATCAATACATAGGTTTTAAGATTCTTACTAGTCAGATATATTCTTGGGCCGTGAATAGGGGGTGTTGAGTCCAATTCACTGAGCAAGGAGTAAGTCTTGTCTATTACATATTGGGTTTATGGAACGGTATCTGAGCTAATTTGAAACCCTTGTTTTATGCATCGCCCCACATCACCTTTCCCGTTAAGCAGCCATAGTGTGTTTTCTAAACGTGTGACTCTGTTCTGTTTTGTAATTCAGTTCAAGGGTAGCGGTTTTTACATTCCCTCTATAAGTGATATCTTATGATAAGTGTCTTTTTCTGTGTGACTTATTTCACTTAGAATCGTCGGACCTAAATCCACTCATCATGCTGCTACTAGCCTTATGACGTTGATTTCATGGCTGAGTGATATTCCATTGTACATAAGGACCACAACATCTTTATCCATTTTTCTCTTTCCTGAGATATTTAAGGTGTAACGAAGTGGAGGTTCTTGTCAACACAGCAGCCCTAAACGTTGGGGTGCCTGTGTCTTGCTGATTTTTAGTTTTCCCAATTTATACGCCCATGAGTGGAAGTGCCCTATGCTCTCTAAGCTGAGTTTTTTAGATGTTTCAGGACACACCGTACACTTCTCCAGAGTGGCTGTTGGCAATTTACATCCCGCCCATTAGCGTAGCAAGCCTCCCGTTTCTCCATGGCCTGCCCTGCATTTCTGGTTTTGACACTTTATTCAGCATGGCCCTTTTGACCGATGGGAAGCGAGACTTCTTTGTAGCGCTGATTTGCCTTTCCAGGTTGCTTGCTTGGCCAAAAAGGGCGTATGCGTTTTTTCCTGAATATATTCAGGAAAAAACGCATACGCCCTTTTTGGCCAAGGGCATCATTGTCGAGGTTTTCCCGCTTTTCCTGTGCTTTAAAGGCGATTCGAATCTCCCTCCTGAAATCTGTTTCCTGCAATTCTGCCTTGCTTTCAAATCCTCTTCGTTGCCTTCCCTCAATATATTTGTGGACGAGAGTGGTCATTTATAAGTCTGCAGGTTTGTGAATTGCAGTGCCCCTGAGCTCCATTTTTCAACTCGCTTTCTTGGGAGCTGGCCGCAAAAGCGCAGGATTGCTTCAGGCCCTATTCTGGTCCCGGGCGGAAGGCTGAGCCTGTGCTTAATTCTTCTTCCTGATGGGAAAATAGAGTGACCTGTGCCTGTCCCAACACCTAGAGCTAGTCTCTCATTGGTTCCCCCTTCTTCCCGTTCATCCTCAGGACAAATTGCAACCTGTACGGAACAGGAGGTTAAAGGTGCTGATTCTCCAAGGAGGGAGATTGCTAGTAATGCGGCTGGAATGGCGAACCCGAGCACAAGGACATGAAAAATGAGGTGCGTTTTAGAAACCTTTCCCGATCACACAGTGTACCATCTTCTGGGTTTCTCATGCATGTTTTCGATGTAGGAAGATGCCCTTTAACCTGGAGATTTGGGACCCATGGGATGGGTACCACGCAGTATTACTTTAAAAGGTCTGCGTTTGCTCACCCAACCTCACCAAACCTCTCAGCCCCAAGAGTGTCCACCCTTATGTCTCAATCTGCTGTGGGTCTAGATATGGTCAATCCAGGTAGCATAACTGCCCCTAAACGAATTTTGTAAGAATTTCTCTCTCTTTCACTGTCTTTTTTTCACAGGTCTTTAAAAGTAATTGATTTTTATAATGGGGTTTAGCTGCTTTTCACTGCTGTGTTTATGCCACTTTACACCCACTTGACTCACTTACAGAGAGATATCAATACATAGGTTTTAAGATTCTTACTAGTCAGATATATTCTTGGGCCGTGAATAGGGGGTGTTGAGTCCAATTCACTGAGCAAGGAGTAAGTCTTGTCTATTACATATTGGGTTTATGGAACGGTATCTGAGCTAATTTGAAACCCTTGTTTTATGCATCGCCCCACATCACCTTTCCCGTTAAGCAGCCATAGTGTGTTTTCTAAACGTGTGACTCTGTTCTGTTTTGTAATTCAGTTCAAGGGTAGCGGTTTTTACATTCCCTCTATAAGTGATATCTTATGATAAGTGTCTTTTTCTGTGTGACTTATTTCACTTAGAATCGTCGGACCTAAATCCACTCATCATGCTGCTACTAGCCTTATGACGTTGATTTCATGGCTGAGTGATATTCCATTGTACATAAGGACCACAACATCTTTATCCATTTTTCTCTTTCCTGAGATATTTAAGGTGTAACGAAGTGGAGGTTCTTGTCAACAGAGCAGCCCTAAACGTTGGGGTGCCTGTGTCTTGCTGATTTTTAGTTTTCCCAATTTATACGCCCATGAGTGGAAGTGCCCTATGCTCTCTAAGCTGAGTTTTTTAGATGTTTCAGGACACACCGTACACTTCTCCAGAGTGGCTGTTGGCAATTTACATCCCGCCCATTAGCGTAGCAAGCCTCCCGTTTCTCCATGGCCTGCCCTGCATTTCTGGTTTTGACACTTTATTCAGCATGGCCCTTTTGACCGATGGGAAGCGAGACTTCTTTGTAGCGCTGATTTGCCTTTCCAGGTTGCTTGCTTGGCCAAAAAGGGCGTATGCGTTTTTTCCTGAATATATTCAGGAAAAAACGCATACGCCCTTTTTGGCCAAGGGCATCATTGTCGAGGTTTTGCCGCTTTTCCTGTGCTTTAAAGGCGATTCGAATCTCCCTTCTGAAATCTGTTTCCTGCAATTCTGCCTTGCTTTCAAATCCTCTTCGTTGCCTTCCCTCAATATATTTGTGGACGAGAGTGGTCATTTATAAGTCTGCAGGCTTGTGAATTGCAGTGCCCCTGAGCTCCATTTTTCAACTCGCTTTCTTGGGAGCTGGCCGCAAAAGCGCAGGATTGCTTCAGGCCCTATTCTGGTCCCGGGCGGCAGGCTGAGCCTGTGGTTAATTCTTCTTCCTGATGGGAAAATAGAGTGACCTGTGCCTGTCCCAACACGTAGAGCTAGTCTCTCATTGTTTTCCCCTCTTCCCGTTCATCCTCAGGACAAATTGCAACCTGTACGGAACAGGAGGTTAAAGGTGCTGATTCTCCAAGGAGGGAGATTGCTAGTAATGCGGCTGGAATGGCGAACCCGAGCACAAGGACATGAAAAATGAGGTGCGTTTTAGAAACCTTTCCCGATCACACAGTGTACCATCTTCTGGGTTTCTCATGCATGTTTTCGATGTAGGAAGATGCCCTTGAACCTGGAGATTTGGGACCCATGGGATGGGTACCACGCAGTATTACTTTAAAGGGTCTGCGTTTGCTCACCCAACCTCACCAAACCTCTCAGCCCCAAGAGTGTCCACCCTTATGTCTCAATCTGCTGTGGGTCTAGATATGGTCAATCCAGGTAGCATAACTGCCCCTAAACGAATTTTGTAAGAATTTCTCTCTCTTTCACTGTCTTTTTTTCACAGGTTTTTAAAAGTAATTGATTTTTATAATGGGGTTTAGCTGCTTTTCACTGCTGTGTTTATGCCACTTTACACCCACTTGACTCACTTACAGAGAGATATCAATACATAGGTTTTAAGATTCTTACTAGTCAGATATATTCTTGGGCCGTGAATAGGGGGTGTTGAGTCCAATTCACTGAGCAAGGAGTAGATCTTGTCTATTACATATTGGGTTTATGGAACGGTATCTGAGCTAATTTGAAACCCTTGTTTTATGCATCGCCCCACATCACCTTTCCCTTTAAGCAGCCATAGTGTGTTTTCTAAACGTGTGACTCTGTTCTGTTTTGTAATTCAGTTCAAGGGTAGCGGTTTTTACATTCCTTCTATAAGTGATATCTTATGATAAGTGTCTTTTTCTGTGTGACTTATTTCACTTAGAATCGTCGGACCTAAATCCACTCATCATGCTGCTACTAGCCTTATGACGTTGATTTCATGGCTGAGTGATATTCCATTGTACATAAGGACCACAACATCTTTATCCATTTTTCTCTTTCCTGAGATATTTAAGGTGTAACGAAGTGGAGGTTCTTGTCAACACAGCAGCCCTAAACGTTGGGGTGCCTGTGTCTTGCTGATTTTTAGTTTTCCCAATTTATACGCCCATGAGTGGAAGTGCCCTATGCTCTCTAAGCTGAGTTTTTTAGATGTTTCAGGACACACCGTACACTTCTCCAGAGTGGCTGTTGGCAATTTACATCCCGCCCATTAGCGTAGCAAGCCTTCCGTTTCTCCATGGCCTGCCCTGCATTTCTGGTTTTGACACTTTATTCAGCATGGCCCTTTTGACCGATGGGAAGCGAGACTTCTTTGTAGCGCTGATTTGCCTTTCCAGGTTGCTTGCTTGGCCAAAAAGGGCGTATGCGTTTTTTCCTGAATATATTCAGGAAAAAACGCATACGCCCTTTTTGGCCAAGGGCATCATTGTCGAGGTTTTCCCGCTTTTCCTGTGCTTTAAAGGCGATTCGAATCTCCCTCCTGAAATCTGTTTCCTGCAATTCTGCCTTGCTTTCAAATCCTCTTCGTTGCCTTCCCTCAATATATTTGTGGACGAGAGTGGTCATTTATAAGTCTGCAGGTTTGTGAATTGCAGTGCCCCTGAGCTCCATTTTTCAACTCGCTTTCTTGGGAGCTGGCCGCAAAAGCGCAGGATTGCTTCAGGCCCTATTCTGGTCCCGGGCGGAAGGCTGAGCCTGTGCTTAATTCTTCTTCCTGATGGGAAAATAGAGTGACCTGTGCCTGTCCCAACACCTAGAGCTAGTCTCTCATTGGTTCCCCCTTCTTCCCGTTCATCCTCAGGACAAATTGCAACCTGTACGGAACAGGAGGTTAAAGGTGCTGATTCTCCAAGGAGGGAGATTGCTAGTAATGCGGCTGGAATGGCGAACCCGAGCACAAGGACATGAAAAATGAGGTGCGTTTTAGAAACCTTTCCCGATCACACAGTGTACCATCTTCTGGGTTTCTCATGCATGTTTTCGATGTAGGAAGATGCCCTTGAACCTGGAGATTTGGGACCCATGGGATGGGTACCACGCAGTATTACTTTAAAGGGTCTGCGTTTGCTCACCCAACCTCACCAAACCTCTCAGCCCCAAGAGTGTCCACCCTTATGTCTCAATCTGCTGTGGGTCTAGATATGGTCAATCCAGGTAGCATAACTGCCCCTAAACGAATTTTGTAAGAATTTCTCTCTCTTTCACTGTCTTTTTTTCACAGGTTTTTAAAAGTAATTGATTTTTATAATGGGGTTTAGCTGCTTTTCACTGCTGTGTTTATGCCACTTTACACCCACTTGACTCACTTACAGAGAGATATCAATACATAGGTTTTAAGATTCTTACTAGTCAGATATATTCTTGGGCCGTGAATAGGGGGTGTTGAGTCCAATTCACTGAGCAAGGAGTAGGTCTTGTCTAGTACATATTGGGTTTATGGAACGGTATCTGAGCTAATTTGAAACCCTTGTTTTATGCATCACCCCACCTCACCTTTCCCGTTAAGCAGCCATAGTGTGTTTTCTAAAAGTGTGACTCTGTTCTGTTTTGTAATTCAGTTCAAGGGTAGCGGTTTTTACATTCCCTCTATAAGTGATATCTTATGATAAGTGTCTTTTTCTGTGTGACTTATTTCACTTAGAATCGTCGTACCTAAATCCACTCATCATGCTGCTACTAGCCTTATGACGTTGATTTCATGGCTGAGTGATATTCCATTGTACATAAGGACCACAACTTATTTATCCATTTTTCTCTATCCTGAGATATTTAAGGTGTAACGAAGTGGAGGTTCTTGTCAACAGAGCAGCCCTAAACGTTGGGGTGCCTGTGTCTTGCTGATTTTTAGTTTTCCCAATTTATACGCCCATGAGTGGAAGTGCCCTATGCTCTCTAAGCTGAGTTTTTTAGATGTTTCAGGACACACCGTACACTTCTCCAGAGTGGCTGTTGGCAATTTACATCCCGCCCATCAGCGTAGCAAGGCTCCCGTTTCTCCATGGCCTGCCCTGCATTTCTGGTTTTGACACTTTATTCAGCATGGCCCTTTTGACCGATGGGAAGCGAGACTTCTTTGTAGCGCTGATTTGCCTTTCCAGGTTGCTTGCTTGGCCAAAAAGGGCGTATGCGTTTTTTCCTGAATATATTCAGGAAAAAACGCATACGCCCTTTTTGGCCAAGGGCATCATTGTCGAGGTTTTGCCGCTTTTCCTGTGCTTTAAAGGCGATTCGAATCTCCCTCCTGAAATCTGTTTCCTGCAATTCTGCCTTGCTTTCAAATCCTCTTCGTTGCCTTCCCTCAATATATTTGTGGACGAGAGTGGTCATTTATAAGTCTGCAGGTTTGTGAATTGCAGTGCCCCTGAGCTCCATTTTTCAACTCGCTTTCTTGGGAGCTGGCCACAAAAGCGCAGGATTGCTTCAGGCCCTATTCTGGTTCCGGGCGGCAGGCTGAGCCTGTGCTTAATTCTTCTTCCTGATGGGAAAATAGAGTGACCTGTGCCTGTCCCAACACCTAGAGCTAGACTCTCATTGTTTCCCCCTTTTCCCGTTCATCCTCAGGACAAATTGCAACCTGTACGGAACAGGAGGTTAAAGGTGCTGATTCTCCAATGAGGGAGACTGCTAGTAAAGCAGCTGGAATGGCGAATTCGAGCACAAGGAGATGAGAAATGAGGTGCGTTTTAGAAACCTTTCCCAATCACACAGTGTGCCATCTTCTGGGTTTCTCATGCATGTTTTCGATGTAGGAAGATGCCCTTGAACCTGGAGATTTGGGACCCATGGGATGGGTACCACGCAATATTACTTTAAAGGGTCTGCGTTTCCTCCCCCAACCTCAGCAAACCTCTCAGCCCCAAGAGTGTCCACCCTTATGTCTCAATCAGCTGTGGGTCTAGATATGGTCAATCCAGGTAGCATCACTGCCCCTAAACGAATTTTGTAAGAATTTCTCTCTCTTTCACTGTCTTTTTTTCACAGGTTTTTAAAAGTAATTGATTTTTATAATGGGGTTTAGCTGCTTTTCACTGCTGTGTTTATGCCACTTTACACCCACTTGACTCACTTACAGAGAGATATCAATACATAGGTTTTAAGATTCTTGCTAGTCAGGTATATTCTTGGGCCGTGAATAGGGGGTGTTGAGTCCAATTCACTGAGCAAGGAGTAGGTCTTGTCTATTACATATTGGGTTTATTGAACGGTATCTGAGCTAATTTGAAACCCTTGTTTTATGCATCACTCCACCTCACCTTTCCCGTTAAGCAGCCATAGTGTGTTTTCTAAACGTGTGACTCTGTTCTGTTTTGTAATTCAGTTCAAGGGTAGCGGTTTTTACATTCCCTCTATAAGTGATATCTTATGATAAGTGTCTTTTTCTGTGTGACTTATTTCACTTAGAATCGTCGTACCTAAATCCACTCATCATGCTGCTACTAGCCTTATGACGTTGATTTCATGGCTGAGTGATATTCCATTGTACATAAGGACCACAACTTCTTTATCCATTTTTCTCTTTCCTGGGATATTTAAGGTGTAACGAAGTGGAGGTTCTTGTCAACAGAGCAGCCCTAAACTTTGGGGTGCCTGTGTCTTGCTGGTTTTTAATTTTCCCACTTTATACGCCCATGAGTGGAAGTGCCCTATGCTCTCTAAGCTGAGTTTTTTAGATGTTTCAGGACACACCGTACACTTCTCCAGAGTGGCTGTTGGCAATTTACATCCCGCCCATCAGCGTAGCAAGGCTCCCGTTTCTCCATGGCCTGTCCTGCATTTCTGATTTTGACACTTTATTCAGCATGGCCCTTTTGACTGATGGGAAGCGAGACTTCTTTGTAGCGCTGATTTGCCTTTCCAGGTTGCTTGGTTGGCCAAAAGGGGCGTATGCGTTTTTTCCTGAATATATTCAGGAAAAAACGCATACGCCCCTTTTGGCCAAGGGCATCTTGTCGAGGTTTTGCCGCTTTTCCTGTGCTTTAAAGGCGATTCGAATCTCCATCCTGAAATCTGTTTCCTGCAATTCTGCCTTGCTTTCAAATCCTCTTCGTTGCCTTCCCTCAATATATTTGTGGACGAGAGTGATCATTTATAAGTCTGCAGGTTTGTGAATTGCAGTGCCCCTGAGCTCCATTTTTCAACTCGCTTTCTTGGGAGCTGGCCGCAAACGCGCAGGATTGCTTCAGGCCCTATTCTGGTCCCGGGCGGCAGGCTGAGCCTGTGGTTAATTCTTCTTCCTGATGGGAAAATAGAGTGACCTGTGCCTGTCCCAACACCTAGAGCTAGTCTCTCATTGGTTCCCCCTTCTTCCCGTTCATCCTCAGGACAAATTGCAACCTGTACGGAACAGGAGGTTAAAGGTGCTGATTCTCCAAGGAGGGAGATTGCTAGTAATGCGGCTGGAATGGCGAACCCGAGCACAAGGACATGAAAAATGAGGTGCGTTTTAGAAACCTTTCCCGATCACACAGTGTACCATCTTCTGGGTTTCTCATGCATGTTTTCGATGTAGGAAGATGCCCTTGAACCTGGAGATTTGGGACCCATGGGATGGGTACCACGCAGTATTACTTTAAAGGGTCTGCGTTTGCTCACCCAACCTCACCAAACCTCTCAGCCCCAAGAGTGTCCACCCTTATGTCTCAATCTGCTGTGGGTCTAGATATGGTCAATCCAGGTAGCATAACTGCCCCTAAACGAATTTTGTAAGAATTTCTCTCTCTTTCACTGTCTTTTTTTCACAGATCTTTAAAAGTAATTGATTTTTATAATGGGGTTTAGCTGCTTTTCACTGCTGTGTTTATGCCACTTTACACCCACTTGACTCACTTACAGAGAGATATCAATACATAGGTTTTAAGATTCTTACTAGTCAGATATATTCTTGGGCCGTGAATAGGGGGTGTTGAGTCCAATTCACTGAGCAAGGAGTAGGTCTTGTCTAGTACATATTGGGTTTATGGAACGGTATCTGAGCTAATTTGAAACCCTTGTTTTATGCATCACCCCACCTCACCTTTCCCGTTAAGCAGCCATAGTGTGTTTTCTAAACGTGTGACTCTGTTCTGTTTTGTAATTCAGTTCAAGGGTAGCGGTTTTTACATTCCCTCTATAAGTGATATCTTATGATAAGTTTCTTTTTCTGTGTGACTTATTTCACTTAGAATCGTCATACCTAAATCCACTCATCATGCTGCTACTAGCCTTATGACGTTGATTTCATGGCTGAGTGATATTCCATTGTACATAAGGACCACAACTTATTTATCCATTTTTCTCTATCCTGAGATATTTAAGGTGTAACGAAGTGGAGGTTCTTGTCAACAGAGCAGCCCTAAACGTTGGGGTGCCTGTGTCTTGCTGATTTTTAGTTTTCCCAATTTATACGCCCATGAGTGGAAGTGCCCTATGCTCTCTAAGCTGAGTTTTTTAGATGTTTCAGGACACACCGTACACTTCTCCAGAGTGGCTGTTGGCAATTTACATCCCGCCCATCAGCGTAGCAAGGCTCCCGTTTCTCCATGGCCTGCCCTGCATTTCTGGTTTTGACACTTTATTCAGCATGGCCCTTTTGACCGATGGGAAGCGAGACTTCTTTGTAGCGCTGATTTGCCTTTCCAGGTTGCTTGCTTGGCCAAAAAGGGCGTATGCGTTTTTTCCTGAATATATTCAGGAAAAAACGCATACGCCCTTTTTGGCCAAGGGCATCATTGTCGAGGTTTTGCCGCTTTTCCTGTGCTTTAAAGGCGATTCGAATCTCCCTCCTGAAATCTGTTTCCTGCAATTCTGCCTTGCTTTCAAATCCTCTTCGTTGCCTTCCCTCAATATATTTGTGGACGAGAGTGATCATTTATAAGTCTGCAGGTTTGTGAATTGCAGTGCCCCTGAGCTCCATTTTTCAACTCGCTTTCTTGGGAGCTGGCCGCAAACGCGCAGGATTGCTTCAGGCCCTATTCTGGTCCCGGGCGGCAGGCTGAGCCTGTGGTTAATTCTTCTTCCTGATGGGAAAATAGAGTGACCTGTGCCTGTCCCAACACCTAGAGCTAGTCTCTCATTGGTTCCCCCTTCTTCCCGTTCATCCTCAGGACAAATTGCAACCTGTACGGAACAGGAGGTTAAAGGTGCTGATTCTCCAAGGAGGGAGATTGCTAGTAATGCGGCTGGAATGGCGAACCCGAGCACAAGGACATGAAAAATGAGGTGCGTTTTAGAAACCTTTCCCGATCACACAGTGTACCATCTTCTGGGTTTCTCATGCATGTTTTCGATGTAGGAAGATGCCCTTGAACCTGGAGATTTGGGACCCATGGGATGGGTACCACGCAGTATTACTTTAAAGGGTCTGCGTTTGCTCACCCAACCTCACCAAACCTCTCAGCCCCAAGAGTGTCCACCCTTATGTCTCAATCTGCTGTGGGTCTAGATATGGTCAATCCAGGTAGCATAACTGCCCCTAAACGAATTTTGTAAGAATTTCTCTCTCTTTCACTGTCTTTTTTTCACAGATCTTTAAAAGTAATTGATTTTTATAATGGGGTTTAGCTGCTTTTCACTGCTGTGTTTATGCCACTTTACACCCACTTGACTCACTTACAGAGAGATATCAATACATAGGTTTTAAGATTCTTACTAGTCAGATATATTCTTGGGCCGTGAATAGGGGGTGTTGAGTCCAATTCACTGAGCAAGGAGTAGGTCTTGTCTAGTACATATTGGGTTTATGGAACGGTATCTGAGCTAATTTGAAACCCTTGTTTTATGCATCACCCCACCTCACCTTTCCCGTTAAGCAGCCATAGTGTGTTTTCTAAACGTGTGACTCTGTTCTGTTTTGTAATTCAGTTCAAGGGTAGCGGTTTTTACATTCCCTCTATAAGTGATATCTTATGATAAGTTTCTTTTTCTGTGTGACTTATTTCACTTAGAATCGTCATACCTAAATCCACTCATCATGCTGCTACTAGCCTTATGACGTTGATTTCATGGCTGAGTGATATTCCATTGTACATAAGGACCACAACTTATTTATCCATTTTTCTCTATCCTGAGATATTTAAGGTGTAACGAAGTGGAGGTTCTTGTCAACAGAGCAGCCCTAAACGTTGGGGTGCCTGTGTCTTGCTGATTTTTAGTTTTCCCAATTTATACGCCCATGAGTGGAAGTGCCCTATGCTCTCTAAGCTGAGTTTTTTAGATGTTTCAGGACACACCGTACACTTCTCCAGAGTGGCTGTTGGCAATTTACATCCCGCCCATCAGCGTAGCAAGGCTCCCGTTTCTCCATGGCCTGCCCTGCATTTCTGGTTTTGACACTTTATTCAGCATGGCCCTTTTGACCGATGGGAAGCGAGACTTCTTTGTAGCGCTGATTTGCCTTTCCAGGTTGCTTGCTTGGCCAAAAAGGGCGTATGCGTTTTTTCCTGAATATATTCAGGAAAAAACGCATACGCCCTTTTTGGCCAAGGGCATCATTGTCGAGGTTTTGCCGCTTTTCCTGTGCTTTAAAGGCGATTCGAATCTCCCTCCTGAAATCTGTTTCCTGCAATTCTGCCTTGCTTTCAAATCCTCTTCGTTGCCTTCCCTCAATATATTTGTGGACGAGAGTGGTCATTTATAAGTCTGCAGGTTTGTGAATTGCAGTGCCCCTGAGCTCCATTTTTCAACTCGCTTTCTTGGGAGCTGGCCGCAAACGCGCAGGATTGCTTCAGGCCCTATTCTGGTTCCGGGCGGCAGGCTGAGCCTGTGCTTAATTCTTCTTCCTGATGGGAAAATAGAGTGACCTGTGCCTGTCCCAACACCTAGAGCTAGACTCTCATTGTTTCCCCCTTTTCCCGTTCATCCTCAGGACAAATTGCAACCTGTACGGAACAGGAGGTTAAAGGTGCTGATTCTCCAATGAGGGAGACTGCTAGTAAAGCAGCTGGAATGGCGAATTCGAGCACAAGGAGATGAGAAATGAGGTGCGTTTTAGAAACCTTTCCCGATCACACAGTGTGCCATCTTCTGGGTTTCTCATGCATGTTTTCGATGTAGGAAGATGCCCTTGAACCTGGAGATTTGGGACCCATGGGATGGGTACCACGCAATATTACTTTAAAGGGTCTGCGTTTCCTCCCCCAACCTCAGCAAACCTCTCAGCCCCAAGAGTGTCCACCCTTATGTCTCAATCTGCTGTGGGTCTAGATATGGTCAATCCAGGTAGCATCACTGCCCCTAAACGAATTTTGTAAGAATTTCTCTCTCTTTCACTGTCTTTTTTTCACAGGTTTTTAAAAGTAATTGATTTTTATAATGGGGTTTAGCTGCTTTTCACTGCTGTGTTTATGCCACTTTACACCCACTTGACTCACTTACAGAGAGATATCAATACATAGGTTTTAAGATTCTTGCTAGTCAGGTATATTCTTGGGCCGTGAATAGGGGGTGTTGAGTCCAATTCACTGAGCAAGGAGTAGGTCTTGTCTATTACATATTGGGTTTATTGAACGGTATCTGAGCTAATTTGAAACCCTTGTTTTATGCATCACTCCACCTCACCTTTCCCGTTAAGCAGCCATAGTGTGTTTTCTAAACGTGTGACTCTGTTCTGTTTTGTAATTCAGTTCAAGGGTAGCGGTTTTTACATTCCCTCTATAAGTGATATCTTATGATAAGTGTCTTTTTCTGTGTGACTTATTTCACTTAGAATCGTCGTACCTAAATCCACTCATCATGCTGCTACTAGCCTTATGACGTTGATTTCATGGCTGAGTGATATTCCATTGTACATAAGGACCACAACTTCTTTATCCATTTTTCTCTTTCCTGGGATATTTAAGGTGTAACGAAGTGGAGTTTCTTGTCAACAGAGCAGCCCTAAACTTTGGGGTGCCTGTGTCTTGCTGGTTTTTAATTTTCCCACTTTATACGCCCATGAGTGGAAGTGCCCTATGCTCTCTAAGCTGAGTTTTTTAGATGTTTCAGGACACACCGTACACTTCTCCAGAGTGGCTGTTGGCAATTTACATCCCGCCCATCAGCGTAGCAAGGCTCCCGTTTCTCCATGGCCTGTCCTGCATTTCTGATTTTGACACTTTATTCAGCATGGCCCTTTTGACCGATGGGAAGCGAGACTTCTTTGTAGCGCTGATTTGCCTTTCCAGGTTGCTTGCTTGGCCAAAAGGGGCGTATGCGTTTTTTCCTGAATATATTCAGGAAAAAACGCATACGCCCCTTTTGGCCAAGGGCATCTTGTCGAGGTTTTGCCGCTTTTCCTGTGCTTTAAAGGCGATTCGAATCTTCCTCCTGAAATCTGTTTCCTGCAATTCTGCCTTGCTTTCAAATCCTCTTCGTTGCCTTCCCTCAATATATTTGTGGACGAGAGTGGTCATTTATAAGTCTGCAGGTTTGTGAATTGCAGTGCCCCTGAGCTCCATTTTTCAACTCGCTTTCTTGGGAGCTGGCCGCAAAAGCGCAGGATTGCTTCAGGCCCTATTCTGGTCCCGGGCGGCAGGCTGAGCCTGTGGTTAATTCTTCTTCCTGATGGGAAAATAGAGTGACCTGTGCCTGTCCCAACACGTAGAGCTAGTCTCTCATTGTTTTCCCCTCTTCCCGTTCATCCTCAGGACAAATTGCAACCTGTACGGAACAGGAGGTTAAAGGTGCTGATTCTCCAAGGAGGGAGATTGCTAGTAATGCGGCTGGAATGGCAAACCCGAGCACAAGGACATGAAAAATGAGGTGCGTTTTAGAAACCTTTCCCGATCACACAGTGTACCATCTTCTGGGTTTCTCATGCATGTTTTCGATGTAGGAAGATGCCCTTGAACCTGGAGATTTGGGACCCATGGGATGGGTACCACGCAGTATTACTTTAAAGGGTCTGCGTTTGCTCACCCAACCTCACCAAACCTCTCAGCCCCAAGAGTGTCCACCCTTATGTCTCAATCTGCTGTGGGTCTAGATATGGTCAATCCAGGTAGCATAACTGCCCCTAAACGAATTTTGTAAGAATTTCTCTCTCTTTCACTGTCTTTTTTTCACAGGTTTTTAAAAGTAATTGATTTTTATAATGGGGTTTAGCTGCTTTTCACTGCTGTGTTTATGCCACTTTACACCCACTTGACTCACTTACAGAGAGATATCAATACATAGGTTTTAAGATTCTTACTAGTCAGATATATTCTTGGGCCGTGAATAGGGGGTGTTGAGTCCAATTCACTGAGCAAGGAGTAGGTCTTGTCTAGTACATATTGGGTTTATGGAACGGTATCTGAGCTAATTTGAAACCCTTGTTTTATGCATCGCCCCACATCACCTTTCCCGTTAAGCAGCCATAGTGTGTTTTCTAAACGTGTGACTCTGTTCTGTTTTGTAATTCAGTTCAAGGGTAGCGGTTTTTACATTCCCTCTATAAGTGATATCTTATGATAAGTGTCTTTTTCTGTGTGACTTATTTCACTTAGAATCGTCGGACCTAAATCCACTCATCATGCTGCTACTAGCCTTATGACGTTGATTTCATGGCTGAGTGATATTCCATTGTACATAAGGACCACAACATCTTTATCCATTTTTCTCTTTCCTGAGATATTTAAGGTGTAACGAAGTGGAGGTTCTTGTCAACACAGCAGCCCTAAACGTTGGGGTGCCTGTGTCTTGCTGATTTTTAGTTTTCCCAATTTATACGCCCATGAGTGGAAGTGCCCTATGCTCCCTAAGCTGAGTTTTTTAGATGTTTCAGGACACACCGTACACTTCTCCAGAGTGGCTGTTGGCAATTTACATCCCGCCCATTAGCGTAGCAAGCCTCCCGTTTCTCCATGGCCTGCCCTGCATTTCTGGTTTTGACACTTTATTCAGCATGGCCCTTTTGACCGATGGGAAGCGAGACTTCTTTGTAGCGCTGATTTGCCTTTCCAGGTTGCTTGCTTGGCCAAAAAGGGCGTATGCGTTTTTTCCTGAATATATTCAGGAAAAAACGCATACGCCCTTTTTGGCCAAGGGCATCATTGTCGAGGTTTTCCCGCTTTTCCTGTGCTTTAAAGGCGATTCGAATCTCCCTCCTGAAATCTGTTTCCTGCAATTCTGCCTTGCTTTCAAATCCTCTTCGTTGCCTTCCCTCAATATATTTGTGGACGAGAGTGGTCATTTATAAGTCTGCAGGTTTGTGAATTGCAGTGCCCCTGAGCTCCATTTTTCAACTCGCTTTCTTGGGAGCTGGCCGCAAAAGCGCAGGATTGCTTCAGGCCCTATTCTGGTCCCGGGCGTAAGGCTGAGCCTGTGCTTAATTCTTCTTCCTGATGGGAAAATAGAGTGACCTGTGCCTGTCCCAACACCTAGAGCTAGTCTCTCATTGGTTCCCCCTTCTTCCCGTTCATCCTCAGGACAAATTGCAACCTGTACGGAACAGGAGGTTAAAGGTGCTGATTCTCCAAGGAGGGAGATTGCTAGTAATGCGGCTGGAATGGCGAACCCGAGCACAAGGACATGAAAAATGAGGTGCGTTTTAGAAACCTTTCCCGATCACACAGTGTACCATCTTCTGGGTTTCTCATGCATGTTTTCGATGTAGGAAGATGCCCTTGAACCTGGAGATTTGGGACCCATGGGATGGGTACCACGCAGTATTACTTTAAAAGGTCTGCGTTTGCTCACCCAACCTCACCAAACCTCTCAGCCCCAAGAGTGTCCACCCTTATGTCTCAATCTGCTGTGGGTCTAGATATGGTCAATCCAGGTAGCATAACTGCCCCTAAACGAATTTTGTAAGAATTTCTCTCTCTTTCACTGTCTTTTTTTCACAGGTCTTTAAAAGTAATTGATTTTTATAATGGGGTTTAGCTGCTTTTCACTGCTGTGTTTATGCCACTTTACACCCACTTGACTCACTTACAGAGAGATATCAATACATAGGTTTTAAGATTCTTACTAGTCAGATATATTCTTGGGCCGTGAATAGGGGGTGTTGAGTCCAATTCACTGAGCAAGGAGTAAGTCTTGTCTATTACATATTGGGTTTATGGAACGGTATCTGAGCTAATTTGAAACCCTTGTTTTATGCATCGCCCCACATCACCTTTCCCGTTAAGCAGCCATAGTGTGTTTTCTAAACGTGTGACTCTGTTCTGTTTTGTAATTCAGTTCAAGGGTAGCGGTTTTTACATTCCCTCTATAAGTGATATCTTATGATAAGTGTCTTTTTCTGTGTGACTTATTTCACTTAGAATCGTCGGACCTAAATCCACTCATCATGCTGCTACTAGCCTTATGACGTTGATTTCATGGCTGAGTGATATTCCATTGTACATAAGGACCACAACATCTTTATCCATTTTTCTCTTTCCTGAGATATTTAAGGTGTAACGAAGTGGAGGTTCTTGTCAACAGAGCAGCCCTAAACGTTGGGGTGCCTGTGTCTTGCTGATTTTTAGTTTTCCCAATTTATACGCCCATGAGTGGAAGTGCCCTATGCTCTCTAAGCTGAGTTTTTTAGATGTTTCAGGACACACCGTACACTTCTCCAGAGTGGCTGTTGGCAATTTACATCCCGCCCATTAGCGTAGCAAGCCTCCCGTTTCTCCATGGCCTGCCCTGCATTTCTGGTTTTGACACTTTATTCAGCATGGCCCTTTTGACCGATGGGAAGCGAGACTTCTTTGTAGCGCTGATTTGCCTTTCCAGGTTGCTTGCTTGGCCAAAAAGGGCGTATGCGTTTTTTCCTGAATATATTCAGGAAAAAACGCATACGCCCTTTTTGGCCAAGGGCATCATTGTCGAGGTTTTGCCGCTTTTCCTGTGCTTTAAAGGCGATTCGAATCTCCCTCCTGAAATCTGTTTCCTGCAATTCTGCCTTGCTTTCAAATCCTCTTCGTTGCCTTCCCTCAATATATTTGTGGACGAGAGTGGTCATTTATAAGTCTGCAGGTTTGTGAATTGCAGTGCCCCTGAGCTCCATTTTTCAACTCGCTTTCTTGGGAGCTGGCCGCAAAAGCGCAGGATTGCTTCAGGCCCTATTCTGGTCCCGGGCGGAAGGCTGAGCCTGTGCTTAATTCTTCTTCCTGATGGGAAAATAGAGTGACCTGTGCCTGTCCCAACACCTAGAGCTAGTCTCTCATTGGTTCCCCCTTCTTCCCGTTCATCCTCAGGACAAATTGCAACCTGTACGGAACAGGAGGTTAAAGGTGCTGATTCTCCAAGGAGGGAGATTGCTAGTAATGCGGCTGGAATGGCGAACCCGAGCACAAGGACATGAGAAATGAGGTGCGTTTTAGAAACCTTTCCCGATCACACAGTGTACCATCTTCTGGGTTTCTAATGCATGTTTTCGATGTAGGAAGATGCCCTTGAACCTGGAGATTTGGGACCCATGGGATGGGTACCACGCAGTATTACTTTAAAGGGTCTGCGTTTGCTCACCCAACCTCACCAAACCTCTCAGCCCCAAGAGTGTCCACCCTTATGTCTCAATCTGCTGTGGGTCTAGATATGGTCAATCCAGGTAGCATAACTGCCCCTAAACGAATTTTGTAAGAATTTCTCTCTCTTTCACTGTCTTTTTTTCACAGGTCTTTAAAAGTAATTGATTTTTATAATGGGGTTTAGCTGCTTTTCACTGCTGTGTTTATGCCACTTTACACCCACTTGACTCACTTACAGAGAGATATCAATACATAGGTTTTAAGATTCTTACTAGTCAGATATATTCTTGGGCCATGAATAGGGGGTGTTGAGTCCAATTCACTGAGCAAGGAGTAGGTCTTGTCTAGTACATATTGGGTTTATGGAACGGTATCTGAGCTAATTTGAAACCCTTGTTTTATGCATCACCCCACCTCACCTTTCCCGTTAAGCAGCCATAGTGTGTTTTCTAAACGTGTGACTCTGTTCTGTTTTGTAATTCAGTTCAAGGGTAGCGGTTTTTACATTCCCTCTATAAGTGATATCTTATGATAAGTTTTTTTTTCTGTGTGACTTATTTCACTTAGAATCGTCGTACCTAAATCCACTCATCATGCTGCTACTAGCCTTATGACGTTGATTTCATGGCTGAGTGATATTCCATTGTACATAAGGACCACAACTTCTTTATCCATTTTTCTCTATCCTGAGATATTTAAGGTGTAACGAAGTGGAGGTTCTTGTCAACAGAGCAGCCCTAAACGTTGGGGTGCCTGTGTCTTGCTGATTTTTAGTTTTCCCAATTTATACGCCCATGAGTGGAAGTGCCCTATGCTCTCTAAGCTGAGTTTTTTAGATGTTTCAGGACACACCGTACACTTCTCCAGAGTGGCTGTTGGCAATTTACATCCCGCCCATCAGCGTAGCAAGGCTCCCGTTTCTCCATGGCCTGCCCTGCATTTCTGGTTTTGACACTTTATTCAGCATGGCCCTTTTGACCGATGGGAAGCGAGACTTCTTTGTAGCGCTGATTTGCCTTTCCAGGTTGCTTGCTTGGCCAAAAAGGGCGTATGCGTTTTTTCCTGAATATATTCAGGAAAAAACGCATACGCCCTTTTTGGCCAAGGGCATCATTGTCGAGGTTTTGCCGCTTTTCCTGTGCTTTAAAGGCGATTCGAATCTCCCTCCTGAAATCTGTTTCCTGCAATTCTGCCTTGCTTTCAAATCCTCTTCGTTGCCTTCCCTCAATATATTTGTGGACGAGAGTGGTCATTTATAAGTCTGCAGGTTTGTGAATTGCAGTGCCCCTGAGCTCCATTTTTCAACTCGCTTTCTTGGGAGCTGGCCGCAAAAGCGCAGGATTGCTTCAGGCCCTATTCTGGTCCCGGGCGGAAGGCTGAGCCTGTGCTTAATTCTTCTTCCTGATGGGAAAATAGAGTGACCTGTGCCTGTCCCAACACCTAGAGCTAGTCTCTCATTGGTTCCCCCTTCTTCCCGTTCATCCTCAGGACAAATTGCAACCTGTACGGAACAGGAGGTTAAAGGTGCTGATTCTCCAAGGAGGGAGATTGCTAGTAATGCGGCTGGAATGGCGAACCCGAGCACAAGGACATGAAAAATGAGGTGCGTTTTAGAAACCTTTCCCGATCACACAGTGTACCATCTTCTGGGTTTCTCATGCATGTTTTCGATGTAGGAAGATGCCCTTGAACCTGGAGATTTGGGACCCATGGGATGGGTACCACGCAGTATTACTTTAAAGGGTCTGCGTTTGCTCACCCAACCTCACCAAACCTCTCAGCCCCAAGAGTGTCCACCCTTATGTCTCAATCTGCTGTGGGTCTAGATATGTTCAATCCAGGTAGCATAACTGCCCCTAAACGAATTTTGTAAGAATTTCTCTCTCTTTCACTGTCTTTTTTTCACAGGTCTTTAAAAGTAATTGATTTTTATAATGGGGTTTAGCTGCTTTTCACTGCTGTGTTTATGCCACTTTACACCCACTTGACTCACTTACAGAGAGATATCAATACATAGGTTTTAAGATTCTTACTAGTCAGATATATTCTTGGGCCGTGAATAGGGGGTGTTGAGTCCAATTCACTGAGCAAGGAGTAGGTCTTGTCTAGTACATATTGGGTTTATGGAACGGTATCTGAGCTAATTTGAAACCCTTGTTTTATGCATCACCCCACCTCACCTTTCCCGTTAAGCAGCCATAGTGTGTTTTCTAAACGTGTGACTCTGTTCTGTTTTGTAATTCAGTTCAAGGGTAGCGGTTTTTACATTCCCTCTATAAGTGATATCTTATGATAAGTTTCTTTTTCTGTGTGACTTATTTCACTTAGAATCGTCGTACCTAAATCCACTCATCATGCTGCTACTAGCCTTATGACGTTGATTTCATGGCTGAGTGATATTCCATTGTACATAAGGACCACAACTTCTTTATCCATTTTTCTCTATCCTGAGATATTTAAGGTGTAACGAAGTGGAGGTTCTTGTCAACAGAGCAGCCCTAAACGTTGGGGTGCCTGTGTCTTGCTGATTTTTAGTTTTCCCAATTTATACGCCCATGAGTGGAAGTGCCCTATGCTCTCTAAGCTGAGTTTTTTAGATGTTTCAGGACACACCGTACACTTCTCCAGAGTGGCTGTTGGCAATTTACATCCCGCCCATCAGCGTAGCAAGGCTCCCGTTTCTCCATGGCCTGCCCTGCATTTCTGGTTTTGACACTTTATTCAGCATGGCCCTTTTGACCGATGGGAAGCGAGACTTCTTTGTAGCGCTGATTTGCCTTTCCAGGTTGCTTGCTTGGCCAAAAAGGGCGTATGCGTTTTTTCCTGAATATATTCAGGAAAAAACGCATACGCCCTTTTTGGCCAAGGGCATCATTGTCGAGGTTTTGCCGCTTTTCCTGTGCTTTAAAGGCGATTCGAATCTCCCTCCTGAAATCTGTTTCCTGCAATTCTGCCTTGCTTTCAAATCCTCTTCGTTGCCTTCCCTCAATATATTTGTGGACGAGAGTGGTCATTTATAAGTCTGCAGGTTTGTGAATTGCAGTGCCCCTGAGCTCCATTTTTCAACTCGCTTTCTTGGGAGCGGGCCGCAAAAGCGCAGGATTGCTTCAGGCCCTATTCTGGTCCCGGGCGGAAGGCTGAGCCTGTGCTTAATTCTTCTTCCTGATGGGAAAATAGAGTGACCTGTGCCTGTCCCAACACCTAGAGCTAGTCTCTCATTGGTTCCCCCTTCTTCCCGTTCATCCTCAGGACAAATTGCAACCTGTACGGAACAGGAGGTTAAAGGTGCTGATTCTCCAAGGAGGGAGATTGCTAGTAATGCGGCTGGAATGGCGAACCCGAGCACAAGGACATGAAAAATGAGGTGCGTTTTAGAAACCTTTCCCGATCACACAGTGTACCATCTTCTGGGTTTCTCATGCATGTTTTCGATGTAGGAAGATGCCCTTGAACCTGGAGATTTGGGACCCATGGGATGGGTACCACGCAGTATTACTTTAAAGGGTCTGCGTTTGCTCACCCAACCTCACCAAACCTCTCAGCCCCAAGAGTGTCCACCCTTATGTCTCAATCTGCTGTGGGTCTAGATATGTTCAATCCAGGTAGCATAACTGCCCCTAAACGAATTTTGTAAGAATTTCTCTCTCTTTCACTGTCTTTTTTTCACAGGTCTTTAAAAGTAATTGATTTTTATAATGGGGTTTAGCTGCTTTTCACTGCTGTGTTTATGCCACTTTACACCCACTTGACTCACTTACAGAGAGATATCAATACATAGGTTTTAAGATTCTTACTAGTCAGATATATTCTTGGGCCGTGAATAGGGGGTGTTGAGTCCAATTCACTGAGCAAGGAGTAGGTCTTGTCTATTACATATTGGGTTTATGGAACGGTATCTGAGCTAATTTGAAACCCTTGTTTTATGCATCGCCCCACATCACCTTTCCCGTTAAGCAGCCATAGTGTGTTTTCTAAACGTGTGACTCTGTTCTGTTTTGTAATTCAGTTCAAGGGTAGCGGTTTTTACATTCCCTCTATAAGTGATATCTTATGATAAGTGTCTTTTTCTGTGTGACTTATTTCACTTAGAATCGTCGGACCTAAATCCACTCATCATGCTGCTACTAGCCTTATGACGTTGATTTCATGGCTGAGTGATATTCCATTGTACATAAGGACCACAACATCTTTATCCATTTTTCTATATCCTGAGATATTTAAGGTGTAACGAACTGGAGGTTCTTGTCAACAGAGCAGCCCTAAACGTTGGGGTGCCTGTGTCTTGCTGATTTTTAGTTTTCCCAATTTATACGCCCATGAGTGGAAGTGACCTATGCTCTCTAAGCTGAGTTTTTTAGATGTTTCAGGACACACCGTACACTTCTCCAGAGTGGCTGTTGGCAATTTACATCCCGCCCATTAGCGTAGCAAGCCTCCCGTTTCTCCATGGCCTGCCCTGCATTTCTGGTTTTGACACTTTATTCAGCATGGCCCTTTTGACCGATGGGAAGCGAGACTTCTTTGTAGCGCTGATTTGCCTTTCCAGGTTGCTTGCTTGGCCAAAAAGGGCGTATGCGTTTTTTCCTGAATATATTCAGGAAAAAACGCATACGCCCTTTTTGGCCAAGGGCATCATTGTCGAGGTTTTGCCGCTTTTCCTGTGCTTTAAAGGCGATTCGAATCTCCCTCCTGAAATCTGTTTCCTGCAATTCTGCCTTGCTTTCAAATCCTCTTCGTTGCCTTCCCTCAATATATTTGTGGACGAGAGTGGTCATTTATAAGTCTGCAGGTTTGTGAATTGCAGTGCCTCTGAGCTCCATTTTTCAACTCGCTTTCTTGGGAGCTGGCCGCAAAAGCGCAGGATTGCTTCAGGCCCTATTCTGGTTCCGGGCGGCAGGCTGAGCCTGTGCTTAATTCTTCTTCCTGATGGGAAAATAGAGTGACCTGTGCCTGTCCCAACACCTAGAGCTAGACTCTCATTGTTTCCCCCTTTTCCCGTTCATCCTCAGGACAAATTGCAACCTGTACGGAACAGGAGGTTAAAGGTGCTGATTCTCCAATGAGGGAGACTGCAAGTAAAGCAGCTGGAATGGCGAATTCGAGCACAAGGAGATGAGAAATGAGGTGCGTTTTAGAAACCTTTCCCGATCACACAGTGTGCCATCTTCTGGGTTTCTCATGCATGTTTTCGATGTAGGAAGATGCCCTTGAACCTGGAGATTTGGAACCCATGGGATGGGTACCACGCAGTATTACTTTAAAGGGTCTGCGTTTCCTCACCCAACCTCACCAAACCTCTCATCCCCAAGAGTGTCCACCCTTATGTCTCAATCAGCTGTGGGTCTAGATATGGTCAATCCAGGTAGCATAACTGCCCCTAAACGAATTTTGTAAGAATTTCTCTCTCTTTCACTGTCTTTTTTTCACAGGTTTTTAAAAGTAATTGATTTTTATAATGGGGTTTAGCTGCTTTTCACTGCTGTGTTTATGTCACTTCACACCCACTTGACTCACTTACAGAGAGATATCAATACATAGGTTTTAAGATTCTTACTAGTCAGATATATTCTTGGGCCGTGAATAGGGGGTTTTGAGTCCAATTCACTGAGCAAGGAGTAGGTCTTGTCTAGTACATATTGGGTTTATGGAACGGTATCTGAGCTAATTTGAAACCCTTGTTTTATTCATCACCCCACCTCACCTTTCCCGTTAAGCAGCCATTGTGTGTTTTCTAAACGTGTGACTCTGTTCTGTTTTGTAATTCAGTTCAAGGGTAGCGGTTTTTTCATTCCCTCTATAAGTGATATCTTATGATAAGTGTCTTTTTCTGTGTGACTTATTTCACTTAGAATCGTCGTACCTAAATCCACTCATCATGCTGCTACTAGCCTTATGACGTTGATTTCATGGCTGAGTGATATTCCATTGTACATAAGGACCACAACTTCTTTATCCATTTTTCTCTTTCCTGGGATATTTAAGGTGTAACGAAGTTGGAGGTTCTTGTCAACAGAGCAGCCCTAAACTTTGGGGTGCCTGTGTCTTGCTGGTTTTTAATTTTCCCACTTTATATGCCCATGAGTGGAAGTGCCCTATGCTCTCTAAGCTGAGTTTTTTAGATGTTTCAGGACACATCGTACACTTCTCCAGAGTGGCTGTTGGCAATTTACATCCCGCCCATCATCGTAACAAGGCTCCCGTTTCCTCATGGCCTGCCCTGCATTTCTGGTTTTGACACTTTATTCAGCATGGCCCTTTTGACCGATGGGAAGCGAGACTTCTTTGTAGCGCTGATTTGCCTTTCCAGGTTGCTTGCTTGGCCAAAAAGGGCGTATGCGTTTTTTCCTGAATATATTCAGGAAAAAACGCATACGCCCTTTTTGGCCAAGGGCATCTTGTCGAGGTTTTGCCGCTTTTCCTGTGCTTTAAAGGCGATTCCAATCTCCCTCCTGAAATCTGTTTCCTGCAATTCTGCCTTGCTTTCAAATCCTCTTCGTTGCCTTCCCTCAATATATTTGTGGACGAGAGTGATCATTTATAAGTCTGCAGGTTTGTGAATTGCAGTGCCCCTGAGCTCCATTTTTCAACTCGCTTTCTTGGGAGCTGGCCGCAAAAGCGCAGGATTGCTTCAGGCCCTATTCTGGTCCCGGGCGGCAGGCTGAGCCTGTGGTTAATTCTTCTTCCTGATGGGAAAATAGAGTGACCTGTGCCTGTCCCAACACCTAGAGCTAGTCTCTCATTGTTTTCCCCTATTCCCGTTCATCCTCAGGACAAACTGCAACCTGTACGGAACAGGAGGTTAAAGGTGCTGATTCTCCAAGGAGGGAGATTGCTAGTAAAGCAGCTGGAATGGCGAAACCGAGCACAAGGAGATGAGAAATGAGGTGCGTTTTAGAAACCTTTCGCGATCACACGGTGTACCATCTTCTGGGTTTCTCATGCATGTTTTCGATGTAGGAAGATGCCCTTGAACCTGGAGATTTGGGACCCATGGGATGGGTACCACGCAGTATTACTTTAAAGGGTCTGCGTTTCCTCACCCAACCTCACCAAACCTCTCATCCCCAAGAGTGTCCACCCTTATGTCTCAATCAGCTGTGGGTCTAGATATGGTCAATCCAGGTAGCATAACTGCCCCTAAACGAATTTTGTAAGAATTTCTCTCTCTTTCACTGTCTTTTTTTCACAGGTTTTTAAAAGTAATTGATTTTTATAATGGGGTTTAGCTGCTTTTCACTGCTGTGTTTATGTCACTTCACACCCACTTGACTCACTTACAGAGAGATATCAATACATAGGTTTTAAGATTCTTACTAGTCAGATATATTCTTGGGCCGTGAATAGGGGGTTTTGAGTCCAATTCACTGAGCAAGGAGTAGGTCTTGTCTAGTACATATTGGGTTTATGGAACGGTATCTGAGCTAATTTGAAACCCTTGTTTTATGCATCACCCCACCTCACCTTTCCCGTGAAGCAGCCATAGTGTGTTTTCTAAACGTGTGACTCTGTTCTGTTTTGTAATTCAGTTCAAGGGTAGCGGTTTTTACATTCCCTCTATAAGTGATATCTTATGATAAGTGTCTTTTTCTGTGTGACTTATTTCACTTAGAATCGTCGTACCTAAATCCACTCATCATGCTGCTACTAGCCTTATGACGTTGATTTCATGGCTGAGTGATATTCCATTGTACATAAGGACCACAACTTCTTTATCCATTTTTCTCTTTCCTGGGATATTTAAGGTGTAACGAAGTGGAGGTTCTTGTCAACAGAGCAGCCCTAAACGTTGGGGTGCCTGTGTCTTGCTGATTTTTAGTTTTCCCAATTTATACGCCCATGAGTGGAAGTGCCCTATGCTCTCTAAGCTGAGTTTTTTAGATGTTTCAGGACACACCGTACACTTCTCCAGAGTGGCTGTTGGCAATTTACATCCCGCCCATCAGCGTAGCAAGGCTCCCGTTTCTAAATGGCCTGCCCTGCATTTCTGGTTTTGACACTTTATTCAGCATGGCCCTTTTGACCGATGGGAAGCGAGACTTCTTTGTAGCGCTGATTTGCCTTTCCAGGTTGCTTGGTTGGCCAAAAAGGGCGTATGCGTTTTTTCCTGAATATATTCAGGAAAAAACGCATACGCCCTTTTTGGCCAAGGGCATCATTGTCGAGGTTTTGCCGCTTTTCATGTGCTTTAAAGGCGATTCGAATCTCCCTCCTGAAATCTGTTTCCTGCAATTCTGCCTTGCTTTCAAATCCTCTTCGTTGCCTTCCCTCAATATATTTGTGGACGAGAGTGATCATTTATAAGTCTGCAGGTTTGTGAATTGCAGTGCCCCTGAGCTGCATTTTTCAACTCGCTTTCTTGGGAGCTGGCCGCAAAAGCGCAGGATTGCTTCAGGCCCTATTCTGGTCCTGGGCGTCAGGCTGAGCCTGTGCTTAATTCTTCTACCTGATGGGAAAATAGAGTGACCTGTGCCTGTCCCAACACCTAGAGCTAGTCTCTCATTGGTTCCCCCTCTTCCCGTTCATCCTCAGGACAAATTGCAACCTGTACGGAACAGGAGGTTAAAGGTGCTGATTCTCCAAGGAGGGAGATTGCTTGTAAAGCGGCTGGAATGGCGAACCCGAGCACAAGGAGATGAGAAATGAGGTGTGTTTTAGAAACCTTTCCCGATCACACGGTGTACCATGTTCTGGGTTTCTCATGCATGTTTTCGATGTAGGAAGATGCCCTTGAACCTGGAGATTTGGGACCCATGGGATGGGTACCACGCAGTATTACTTTAAAGGGTCTGCGTTTGCTCACCCAACCTCACCAAACCTCTCAGCCCCAAGAGTGTCCACCCTTATGTCTCAATCAGCTGTGGGTCTATACATGGTCAATCCAGGTGGCATCACATCCCCTGAACGAATTTTGTAAGAATTTCTCTCTCTTTCACTGTCTTTGTTTCACAGGTTTTTAAAAGTAATTGATTTTTATAATGGGGTTTAGCTGCTTTTCACTGCTGTGTTTATGTCACTTTACACCCACTTGACTCACTTACAGAGAGATATCAATACATAGGTTTTAAGATTCTTACTAGTCAGATATATTCTTGGGTCGTGAATAGGGGGTGTTGAGTCCAATTCACTGAGCAAGGAGTAGGTCTTGTCTATTACATATTGGGTTTATGGAACGGTATCTGAGCTAATTTGAAACCCTTGTTTTATGCATCACCCCACCTCACCTTTCCCGTTAAGCAGCCATAGTGTGTTTTCTAAACGTGTGACTCTGTTCTGTTTTGTAATTCAGTTCAAGGGTAGCGGTTTTTACATTCCCTCTATAAGTGATATCTTATGATAAGTGTCTTTTTCTGTGTGACTTATTTCACTTAGAATCGTCGTACCTAAATCCACTCATCATGCTGCTACTAGCCTTATGACGTTGATTTCATGGCTGAGTGATATTGCATTGTACATAAGGACCACAACTTCTTTATCCATTTTTCTCTTTCCTGGGATATTTAAGGTGTAACGAAGTGGAGGTTCTTGTCAACAGAGCAGCCCTAAACGTTGGGGTGCCTGTGTCTTGCTGATTTTTAGTTTTCCCAATTTATACGCCCATGAGTGGAAGTGCTCTATGCTCTCTAAGCTGAGTTTTTTAGATGTTTTAGGACACACCGTACACTTCTCCAGAGTCGCTGTTGGCAATTTACATCTCGCCCATCAGCGTAGCAAGGCTCCCGTTTCTCCATGGCCTGTCCTGCATTTCTGGTTTTGACACTTTATTCAGCATGGCCCTTTTGACCGATGGGAAGCGAGACTTCTTTGTAGCGCTGATTTGCCTTTCCAGGTTGCTTGCTTGGCCAAAAAGGGAGTATGCGTTTTTTCCTGAATATATTCAGGAAAGAACGCATACGCCCTTTTTGGCCAAGGGCATCATTGTCGAGGTTTTGCCGCTTTTCCTGTGCTTTAAAGGCGATTTGACTCTCCCTCCTGAAATCTGTTTCCTGCAATTCTGCCTTGCTTTCAAATCCTCTTCGTTGCCTTCCCTCAATATATTTGTGGACGAGAGTGATCATTTATAAGTCTGCAGGTTTGTGAATTGCAGTGCCCCTGAGCTCCATTTTTCAACTCGCTTTCTTGGGAGCTGGCCGCAAAAGCGCAGGATTGCTTCAGGCCCTATTCTGGTCCCGGGCGGCAGGCTGAGCCTGTGGTTAATTCTTCTTCCTGATGGGAAAATAGAGTGACCTGTGCCTGTCCCAACACCTAGAGCTAGTCTCTCATTGTTTTCCCCTCTTCCCGTTCATCCTCAGGACAAACTGCAACCTGTACGGAACAGGAGGTTAAAAGTGCTGATTCTCCAAGGAGGGAGATTGCTAGTAAAGCAGCTGGAATGGCGAACCCGAGCACAAGGAGATGAGAAATGAGGTGCGTTTTAGAAACCTTTCGCGATCACACGGTGTACCATCTTCTGGGTTTCTCATGCATGTTTTCGATGTAGGAAGATGCCCTTGAACCTGGAGATTTGGAACCCATGGGATGGGTACCACGCAGTATTACTTTAAAGGGTCTGCGTTTCCTCACCCAACCTCACCAAACCTCTCATCCCCAAGAGTGTCCACCCTTATGTCTCAATCAGCTGTGGGTCTAGATATGGTCAATCCAGGTAGCATAACTGCCCCTAAACGAATTTTGTAAGAATTTCTCTCTCTTTCACTGTCTTTTTTTCACAGGTTTTTAAAAGTAATTGATTTTTATAATGGGGTTTAGCTGCTTTTCACTGCTGTGTTTATGTCACTTCACACCCACTTGACTCACTTACAGAGAGATATCAATACATAGGTTTTAAGATTCTTACTAGTCAGATATATTCTTGGGCCGTGAATAGGGGGTTTTGAGTCCAATTCACTGAGCAAGGAGTAGGTCTTGTCTAGTACATATTGGGTTTATGGAACGGTATCTGAGCTAATTTGAAACCCTTGTTTTATTCATCACCCCACCTCACCTTTCCCGTTAAGCAGCCATTGTGTGTTTTCTAAACGTGTGACTCTGTTCTGTTTTGTAATTCAGTTCAAGGGTAGCGGTTTTTTCATTCCCTCTATAAGTGATATCTTATGATAAGTGTCTTTTTCTGTGTGACTTATTTCACTTAGAATCGTCGTACCTAAATCCACTCATCATGCTGCTACTAGCCTTATGACGTTGATTTCATGGCTGAGTGATATTCCATTGTACATAAGGACCACAACTTCTTTATCCATTTTTCTCTTTCCTGGGATATTTAAGGTGTAACGAAGTTGGAGGTTCTTGTCAACAGAGCAGCCCTAAACTTTGGGTTGCCTGTGTCTTGCTGGTTTTTAATTTTCCCACTTTATTCGCCCATGAGTGGAAGTGCCCTATGCTCTCTAAGCTGATTTTTTTAGATGTTTCAGGACACATCGTACACTTCTCCAGAGTGGCTGTTGGCAATTTACATCCCGCCCATCATAGTAACAAGGCTCCCGTTTCCTCATGGCCTGCCCTGCATTTCTGGTTTTGACACTTTATTCAGCATGGCCCTTTCGACCGATGGGAAGCGAGACTTCTTTGTAGCGCTGATTTGCCTTTCCAGGTTGCTTGGTTGGCCAAAAAGGGCATCTTGTCGAGGTTTTGCCGCTTTTCCTGTGCTTTAAAGGCGATTTGACTCTCCCTCCTGAAATCTGTTTCCTGCAATTCTGCCTTGCTTTCAAATCCTCTTCGTTGCCTTCCCTCAATATATTTGTGGACGAGAGTGATCATTTATAAGTCTGCAGGTTTGTGAATTGCAGTGCCCCTGAGCTCCATTTTTCAACTCGCTTTCTTGGGAGCTGGCCGCAAAAGCGCAGGATTGCTTCAGGCCCTATTCTGGTCCCGGGCGGCAGGCTGAGCCTGTGCTTAATTCTTCTTCCTGATGGGAAAATAGAGTGACCTGTGCCTGTCCCAACACCTAGAGCTAGTCTCTCATTGGTTCCCCCTCTTCCCGTTAATCCTCAGGACAAATTGCAACCTGTACGGAACAGGAGGTTAAAGGTGCTGATTCTCCAAGGAGGGAGATTGCTAGTAAAGCGGCTGGAATGGCGAACTCGAACACAAGGAGATGAGAAATGAGGTGCGTTTTAGAAACCTTTCCCGGTCACACGGTGTACCATCTTCTGGGTTTCTCATGCATGTTTTCGATGTAGGAAGGTGCCCTTGAACCTGGAGATTTGGGACCCATGGGATGGGTAGCACGCAGTATTACTTTAAAGGGTCTGCGTTTGCTCACCCAACCTCAGCAAACCTCTCAGCCCCAAGAGTGTCCACCCTTATGTCTCAATCAGCTGTGGGTCTATACATGGTCAATCCAGGTGGCATCACAGCCCCTGAACGAATTTTGTAAGAATTTCTCTCTCTTTCACTGTCTTTGTTTCACAGGTTTTTAAAAGTAATTGATTTTTATAATGGGGTTTAGCTGCTTTTCACTGCTGTGTTTATGTCACTTTACACCCACCTGACTCTCTTACAGAGAGATATCAATACATAGGTTTTAAGATTCTTACTAGTAAGATATATTCTTGGGCCGTGAATAGGGGGTGTTGAGTCCAATTCACTGAGCAAGGAGTAGGTCTTGTCTGTTACACATTGGGTTTATGGAACGGTATCTGAGCTAATTTGAAACCCTTGTTTTATGCATCACCCCACCTCACCTTTCCCGTGAAGCAGCCATAGTGTGTTTTCTAAACGTGTGACTCTGTTCTGTTTTGTAATTCAGTTCAAGGGTAGCGGTTTTTACATTCCCTCTATAAGTGATATCTTATGATAAGTGTCTTTTTCTCTGTGACTTATTTCACTTAAAATCGTCGTACCTAAATCCACTCATCATGCTGCTACTAGCCTTATGACGTTGATTTCATGGCTGAGTGATATTCCTTTGTACATAAGGACCACAACTTATTTATCCATCTTTCTCTTTCCTGAGATATTTAAGGTGTAACGAAGTGGAGGTTCTTGTCAACAGAGCAGCCCTAAACGTTGGGGTGCCTGTGTCTTGCTGATTTTTAGTTTTCCCAATTTATACGCCCATGAGTGGAAGTGCCCTATGCTCTCTAAGCTGAGTTTTTTAGATGTTTCAGGACACACCGTACACTTCTCCAGAGTGGCTGTTGGCAATTTACATCCCGCCCATCAGCGTAGCAAGGCTCCCGTTTCTCCATGGCCTGCCCTGCATTTCTGGTTTTGACACTTTATTCAGCTTGGCCCTTTTGACCGATGGGAAGCGAGACTTCTTTGTAGCGCTGATTTGCCTTTCCAGGTTGCTTGGTTGGCCAAAAAGGGCGTATGCGTTTTTTCCTGAATATATTCAGGAAAAAACGCATACGCCATTTTTGGCCAAGGGCATCATTGTCGAGGTTTTGCCGCTTTTCTTGTGCTTTAAAGGCGATTCGAATCTCCCTCCTGAAATCTGTTTCCTGCAATTCTGCCTTGCTTTCAAATCCTCTTCGTTGCCTTCCCTCAATATATTTGTGGACGAGAGTGATCATTTATAAGTCTGCAGGTTTGTGAATTGCAGTGCCCCTGAGCTCCATTTTTCAACTCGCTTTCTTGGGAGCTGGCCGCAAAAGCGCAGGATTGCTTCAGGCCCTATTCTGGTCCCGGGCGGCAGGCTGAGCCTGTGGTTAATTCTTCTTCCTGATGGGAAAATAGAGTGACCTGTGCCTGTCTCAACACCTAGAGCTAGTCTCTCATTGTTTTCCCCTCTTCCCGTTCATCCTCAGGACAAATTGCAACCTGTACGGAACAGGAGGTTAAAGGTGCTGATTCTCCAAGGAGGGAGATTGCTAGTAAAGCATCTGGAATGGCGAACCCGAGCACAAGGAGATGAGAAATGAGGTGCGTTTTAGAAACCTTTCGCGATCACACGGTGTACCATCTTCTGGGTTTCTCATGCATGTTTTCGATGTAGGAAGCTGCCCTTGAACCTGGAGATTTGGGAACAATGGGATGGGTACCACGCAGTATTACTTTAAAGGGTCTGCGTTTCCTCACCCAACCTCACCAAATCTCTCATCCCCAAGAGTGTCCACCCTTATGTCTCAATCAGCTGTGGGTCTAGATATGGTCAATCCAGGTAGCATAACTGCCCCTAAACGAATTTTGTAAGAATTTCTCTCTCTTTCACTGTCTTTTTTTCACAGGTTTTTAAAAGTAATTGATTTTCATAATGGGGTTTAGCTGCTTTTCACTGCTGTGTTTATGTCACTTCACACCCACTTGACTCACTTACAGAGAGATATCAATACATAGGTTTTAAGATTCTTACTAGTCAGATATATTCTTGGGCCGTGAATAGGGGGTTTTGAGTCCAATTCACTGAGCAAGGAGTAGGTCTTGTCTAGTACATATTGGGTTTATGGAACGGTATCTGAGCTAATTTGAAACCCTTGTTTTATGCATCACCCCACCTCACCTTTCCCGTTAAGCAGCCATTGTGTGTTTTCTAAACGTGTGACTCTGTTCTGTTTTGTAATTCAGTTCAAGGGTAGCGGTTTTTACATTCCCTCTATAAGTGATATCTTATGATAAGTGTCTTTTTCTGTGTGACTTATTTCACTTAGAATCGTCGTACCTAAATCCACTCATCATGCTGCTACTAGCCTTATGACGTTGATTTCATGGCTGAGTGATATTCCATTGTACATAAGGACCACAACTTCTTTATCCATTTTTCTCTTTCCTGGGATATTTAAGGTGTAACGAAGTTGGAGGTTCTTGTCAACAGAGCAGCCCTAAACTTTGGGGTGCCTGTGTCTTGCTGGTTTTTAATTTTCCCACTTTATACGCCCATGAGTGGAAGTGCCCTATGCTCTCTAAGCTGAGTTTTTTAGATGTTTCAGGACACATCGTACACTTCTCCAGAGTGGCTGTTGGCAATTTACATCCCGCCCATCATCGTAACAAGGCTCCCGTTTCCTCATGGCCTGCCCTGCATTTCTGGTTTTGACACTTTATTCAGCATGGCCCTTTTGACCGATGGGAAGCGAGACTTCTTTGTAGCGCTGATTTGCCTTTCCAGGTTGCTTGGTTGGCCAAAAAGGGCGTATGCGGTTTTTCCTGAATATATTCAGGAAAAAACGCATACGCCCTTTTTGGCCAAGGGCATCATTGTCGAGGTTTTGCCGCTTTTCTTGTGCTTTAAAGGCGATTCGAAGCTCCCTCCTGAAATCTGTTTCCTGCAATTCTGCCTTGCTTTCAAATCCTCTTCGTTGCCTTCCCTCAATATATTTGTGGACGAGAGTGATCATTTATAAGTCTGCAGGTTTGTGAATTGCAGTGCCCCTGAGCTCCATTTTTCAACTCGCTTTCTTGGGAGCTGGCCGCAAAAGCGCAGGATTGCTTCAGGCCCTATTCTGGTCCCGGGCGGCAGGCTGAGCCTGTGGTTAATTCTTCTTCCTGATGGGAAAATAGAGTGACCTGTGCCTGTCTCAACACCTAGAGCTAGTCTCTCATTGTTTTCCCCTCTTCCCGTTCATCCTCAGGACAAATTGCAACCTGTACGGAACAGGAGGTTAAAGGTGCTGATTCTCCAAGGAGGGAGATTGCTAGTAAAGCAGCTGGAATGGCGAACCCGAGCACAAGGAGATGAGAAATGAGGTGCGTTTTAGAAACCTTTCGCGATCACACGGTGTACCATCTTCTGGGTTTCTCATGCATGTTTTCGATGTAGGAAGATGCCCTTGAACCTGGAGATTTGGGACCCATGGGATGGGTACCACGCAGTATTACTTTAAAGGGTCTGCGTTTCCTCACCCAACCTCACCAAACCTCTCAGCCCCAAGAGTGTCCACCCTTATGTCTCAATCAGCTGTGGGTCTATACATGGTCAATCCAGGTGGCATCACAGCCCCTGAACGAATTTTGTAAGAATTTCTCTCTCTTTCACTGTCTTTGTTTCACAGGTTTTTAAAAGTAATTGATTTTTATAATGGGGTTTAGCTGCTTTTCACTGCTGTGTTTATGTCACTTCACACCCACTTGACTCACTTACAGAGAGATATCAATACATAGGTTTTAAGATTCTTACTAGTCAGATATATTCTTGGGCCGGGAATAGGGGGTTTTGAGTCCAATTCACTGAGCAAGGAGTAGGTCTTGTCTAGTACATATTGGGTTTATGGAACGGTATCTGAGCTAATTTGAAACCCTTGTTTTATGCATCACCCCACCTCACCTTTCCCGTTAAGCAGCCATTGTGTGTTTTCTAAACGTGTGACTCTGTTCTGTTTTGTAATTCAGTTCAAGGGTAGCGGTTTTTACATTCCCTCTATAAGTGATATCTTATGATAAGTGTCTTTTTCTGTGTGACTTATTTCACTTAGAATCGTCGTACCTAAATCCACTCATCATGCTGCTACTAGCCTTATGACGTTGATTTCATGGCTGAGTGATATTCCATTGTACATAAGGACCACAACTTCTTTATCCATTTTTCTCTTTCCTGGGATATTTAAGGTGTAACGAAGTTGGAGGTTCTTGTCAACAGAGCAGCCCTAAACTTTGGGGTGCCTGTGTCTTGCTGGTTTTTAATTTTCCCACTTTATACGCCCATGAGTGGAAGTGCCCTATGCTCTCTAAGCTGAGTTTTTTAGATGTTTCAGGACACATCGTACACTTCTCCAGAGTGGCTGTTGGCAATTTACATCCCGCCCATCATCGTAACAAGGCTCCCGTTTCCTCATGGCCTGCCCTGCATTTCTGGTTTTGACACTTTATTCAGCATGGCCCTTTTGACCGATGGGAAGCGAGACTTCTTTGTAGCGCTGATTTGCCTTTCCAGGTTGCTTGGTTGGCCAAAAAGGGCGTATGCGTTTTTTCCTGAATATATTCAGGAAAAAACGCATACGCCCTTTTTGGCCAAGGGCATCATTGTCGAGGTTTTGCCGCTTTTCCTGTGTTTTAAAGGCGATTCCAATCTCCCTCCTGAATCTGAAATCTGTTTCCTGCAATTCTGCCTTGCTTTCAAATCCTCTTCGTTGCCTTCCCTCAATATATTTGTGGACGAGAGTGATCATTTATAAGTCTGCAGGTTTGTGAATTGCAGTGCCCCTGAGCTCCATTTTTCAACTCGCTTTCTTGGGAGCTGGCCGCAAAAGCGCAGGATTGCTTCAGGCCCTATTCTGGTCCCGGGCGGCAGGCTGAGCCTGTGCTTAATTCTTCTTCCTGATGGGAAAATAGAGTGACCTGTGCCTGTCCCAACACCTAGAGCTAGTCTCTCATTGGTTCCCCCTCTTCCCGTTCATCCTCAGGACAAATTGCAACCTGTACGGAACAGGAGGTTAAAGGTGCTGATTCTCCAAGGAGGGAGATTGCTAGTAAAGCGGCTGGAATGGCGAACCCGAGCACAAGGAGATGAGAAATGAGGTGTGTTTTAGAAACCTTTCCCGATCACACGGTGTACCATGTTCTGGGTTTCTCATGCATGTTTTCGATGTAGGAAGATGCCCTTGAACCTGGAGATTTGGGACCCATGGGATGGGTACCACGCAGTATTACTTTAAAGGGTCTGCGTTTGCTCACCCAACCTCACCAAACCTCTCAGCCCCAAGAGTGTCCACCCTTATGTCTCAATCAGCTGTGGGTCTATACATGGTCAATCCAGGTGGCATCACAGCCAATGAACGAATTTTGTAAGAATTTCTCTCTCTTTCACTGTCTTTGTTTCACAGGATTTTAAAAGTAATTGATTTTTATAATGGGGTTTAGCTGCTTTTCACTGCTGTGTTTATGTCACTTTACACCCAATTGACTCACAGAGAGATATCAATACATAGGTTTTAAGATTCTTACTAGTCAGATATATTCTTGGGCCGTGATTAGGGGGTGTCGAGTCCAATTCACTGAGCAAGGAGTAGGTCTTGTCTATTACATATTGGGTTTATGGAACGGTATCTGAGCTAATTTGAAACCCTTGTTTTATGCATCACCCCACCTCACCTTTCCCGTGAAGCAGCCATAGTGTGTTTTCTAAACGTGTGACTCTGTTCTGTTTTGTAATTCAGTTCAAGGGTAGCGGTTTTTACATTCCCTCTATAAGTGATATCTTATGATAAGTGTCTTTTTCTCTGTGACATATTTCACTTAGAATCGTCATACCTAAATCCACTCATCATGCTGCTACTAGCCTTATGACGTTGATTTCATGGCTGAGTGATATTCCATTGTACATAAGGACCACAACTTCTTTATCCATTTTTCTCTTTCCTGGGATATTTAAGGTGTAACGAAGTGGAGGTTCTTGTCAACAGAGCAGCCCTAAACGTTGGGGTGCCTGTGTCTTGCTGATTTTTAGTTTTCCCAATTTATACGCCCATGAGTGGAAGTGCCCTATGCTCTCTAAGCTGAGTTTTTTAGATGTTTCAGGACACACCGTACACTTCACCAGAGTGGCTGTTGGCAATTTACATCCCGCCCATCAGCGTACCAAGGCTCCCGTTTCTAAATGGCCTGCCCTGCATTTCTGGTTTTGACACTTTATTCAGCATGGCCCTTTTGACCGATGGGAAGCGAGACTTCTTTGTAGCGCTGATTTGCCTTTCCAGGTTGCTTGCTTGGCCAAAAAGGGCGTATGCTTTTTTTCCTGAATATATTCAGGAAAAAACGCATACGCCCTTTTTGGCCTAGGGCATCATTGTCGAGGTTTTGCCGCTTTTACTGTGCTTTAAAGGCGATTCGAATCTCCCTCCTGAAATCTGTTTCCTGCAATTCTGCCTTGCTTTCACATCCTCTTCGTTGCCTTCCCTCAATATATTTGTGGACGAGAGTGATCATTTATAAGTCTGCAGGTTTGTGAATTGCAGTGCCCCTGAGCTCCATTTTTCAACTCGCTTTCTTGGGAGCTGGCCGCAAAAGCGCAGGATTGCTTCAGGCCCTATTCTGGTCCTGGGCGGCAGGCTGAGCCTGTGCTTAATTCTTCTTCCTGATGGGAAAATAGAGTGACCTGTGCCTGTCCCAACACCTAGAGCTAGTCTCTCATTGGTTCCCCCTCTTCCCGTTCATCCTCAGGACAAATTGCAACCTGTACGGAACAGGAGGTTAAAGGTGCTGATTCTCCAAGGAGGGAGATTGCTAGTAAAGCGGCTGGAATGGCGAACCCGAGCACAAGGAGATGAGAAATGAGGTGTGTTTTAAAAACCTTTCCCGATCACACGGTGTACCATCTTCTGGGTTTCTCATGCATGTTTTCGATGTAGGAAGATGCCCTTGAACCTGGAGATTTGGGACCCATGGGATGGGTACCACGCAGTATTACTTTAAAGGGTCTGCGTTTGCTCACCCAACCTCACCAAACCTCTCAGCCCCAAAAGTGTCCACCCTTATGTCTCAATCAGCTGTGGGTCTATACATGGTCAATCCAGGTGGCATCACAGCCCCTGAACGAATTTTGTAAGAATTTCTCTCTCTTTCACTGTCTTTTTTTCACAGGTTTTTAAAAGTAATTGATTTTTATAATGGGGTTTCGCTGCTTTTCACTGCTGTGTTTATGTCACTTCACACCCACTTGACTCACTTACAGAGAGATATCAATACATACGTTTTAAGATTCTTACTAGTCAGATATATTCTTGGGCCGTGAATAGGGGGTTTTGAGTCCAATTCACTGAGCAAGGAGTAGGTCTTGTCTAGTACATATTGGGTTTATGGAACGGTATCTGAGCTAATTTGAAACCCTTGTTTTATTCATCACCCCACCTCACCTTTCCCGTTAAGCAGCCATTGTGTGTTTTCTAAACGTGTGACTCTGTTCTGTTTTGTAATTCAGTTCAAAGGTAGCGATTTTTTCATTCCCTCTATAAGTGATATCTTATGATAAGTGTCTTTTTCTGTGTGATTTATTTCACTTAGAATCGTCGTACCTAAATCCACTCATCATGCTGCTACTAGCCTTATGACGTTGATTTCATGGCTGAGTGATATTCCATTGTACATAAGGACCACAACTTCTTTATCCATTTTTCTCTTTCCTGGGATATTTAAGGTGTAACGAAGTTGGAGGTTCTTGTCAACAGAGCAGCCCTAAACTTTGGGGTGCCTGTGTCTTGCTGGTTTTTAATTTTCCCACTTTATACGCCCATGAGTGGAAGTGCCCTATGCTCTCTAAGCTGAGTTTTTTAGATGTTTCAGGACACATCGTACACTTCTCCAGAGTGGCTGTTGGCAATTTACATCCCGCCCATCATCGTAACAAGGCTCCCGTTTCCTCATGGCCTGCCCTGCATTTCTGGTTTTGACACTTTATTCAGCATGGCCCTTTTGACCGATGGGAAGCGAGACTTCTTTGTAGCGCTGATTTGCCTTTCCAGGTTGCTTGGTTGGCCAAAAAGGGCGTATGCGTTTTTTCCTGAATATATTCAGGAAAAAACGCATACGCCCTTTTTGGCCAAGGGCATGTTGTCGAGGTTTTCCCGCTTTTCCTGTGCTTTAAAGGCGATTTGACTCTCCCTCCTGAAATCTGTTTCCTGCAATTCTGCCTTGCTTTCAAATCCTCTTCGTTGCCTTCCCTCAATATATTTGTGGACGAGAGTGATCATTTATAAGTGTGCAGGTTTGTGAATTGCAGTGCCCCTGAGCTCCATTTTTCAACTCGCTTTCTTGGGAGCTGGCCGCAAAAGCGCAGGATTGCTTCAGGCCCTATTCTGGTCCTGGGCGGCAGGCTGAGCCTGGGCTTAATTCTTCTTCCTGATGGGAAAATAGAGTGACCTGTGCCTGTCTCAACACCTAGAGCTAGTCTCTCATTGTTTTCCCCTCTTCCCGTTCATCCTCAGGACAAATTGCAACCTGTACGGAACAGGAGGTTAAAGGTGCTGATTCTCCAAGGAGGGAGATTGCTAGTAAAGCATCTGGAATGTCGAACCCGAGCACAAGGAGATGAGAAATGAGGTGCGTTTTAGAAACCTTTCGCGATCACACGGTGTACCATCTTCTGGGTTTCTCATGCATGTTTTCGATGTAGGAAGATGCCCTTGAACCTGGAGATTTGGAACCCATGGGATGGGTACCACGCAGTATTACTTTAAAGGGTCTGCGTTTCCTCACCCAACCTCACCAAACCTCTCATCCCCAAGAGTGTCCACCCTTATGTCTCAATCAGCTGTGGGTCTAGATATGGTCAATCCAGGTAGCATAACTGCCCCTAAACGAATTTTGTAAGAATTTCTCTCTCTTTCACTGTCTTTTTTTCACAGGTTTTTAAAAGTAATTGATTTTTATAATGGGGTTTAGCTGCTTTTCACTGCTGTGTTTATGTCACTTCACACCCACTTGACTCACTTACAGAGAGATATCAATACATAGGTTTTAAGATTCTTACTAGTCAGATATATTCTTGGGCCGTGAATAGGGGGTTTTGAGTCCAATTCACTGAGCAAGGAGTAGGTCTTGTCTAGTACATATTGGGTTTATGGAACGGTATCTGAGCTAATTTGAAACCCTTGTTTTATTCATCACCCCACCTCACCTTTCCCGTTAAGCAGCCATTGTGTGTTTTCTAAACGTGTGACTCTGTTCTGTTTTGTAATTCAGTTCAAGGGTAGCGGTTTTTTCATTCCCTCTATAAGTGATATCTTATGATAAGTGTCTTTTTCTGTGTGACTTATTTCACTTAGAATCGTCGTACCTAAATCCACTCATCATGCTGCTACTAGCCTTATGACGTTGATTTCATGGCTGAGTGATATTCCATTGTACATAAGGACCACAACTTCTTTATCCATTTTTCTCTTTCCTGGGATATTTAAGGTGTAACGAAGTTGGAGGTTCTTGTCAACAGAGCAGCCCTAAACTTTGGGTTGCCTGTGTCTTGCTGGTTTTTAATTTTCCCACTTTATTCGCCCATGAGTGGAAGTGCCCTATGCTCTCTAAGCTGATTTTTTTAGATGTTTCAGGACACATCGTACACTTCTCCAGAGTGGCTGTTGGCAATTTACATCCCGCCCATCATAGTAACAAGGCTCCCGTTTCCTCATGGCCTGCCCTGCATTTCTGGTTTTGACACTTTATTCAGCATGGCCCTTTCGACCGATGGGAAGCGAGACTTCTTTGTAGCGCTGATTTGCCTTTCCAGGTTGCTTGGTTGGCCAAAAAGGGCATCTTGTCGAGGTTTTGCCGCTTTTCCTGTGCTTTAAAGGCGATTTGACTCTCCCTCCTGAAATCTGTTTCCTGCAATTCTGCCTTGCTTTCAAATCCTCTTCGTTGCCTTCCCTCAATATATTTGTGGACGAGAGTGATCATTTATAAGTCTGCAGGTTTGTGAATTGCAGTGCCCCTGAGCTCCATTTTTCAACTCGCTTTCTTGGGAGCTGGCCGCAAAAGCGCAGGATTGCTTCAGGCCCTATTGTGGTCCCGGGCGGCAGGCTGAGCCTGTGCTTAATTCTTCTTCCTGATGGGAAAATAGAGTGACCTGTGCCTGTCCCAACACCTAGAGCTAGTCTCTCATTGGTTCCCCCTCTTCCCGTTAATCCTCAGGACAAATTGCAACCTGTACGGAACAGGAGGTTAAAGGTGCTGATTCTCCAAGGAGGGAGATTGCTAGTAAAGCGGCTGGAATGGCGAACTCGAACACAAGGAGATGAGAAATGAGGTGCGTTTTAGAAACCTTTCCCGGTCACACGGTGTACCATCTTCTGGGTTTCTCATGCATGTTTTCGATGTAGGAAGGTGCCCTTGAACCTGGAGATTTGGGACCCATGGGATGGGTAGCACGCAGTATTACTTTAAAGGGTCTGCGTTTGCTCACCCAACCTCAGCAAACCTCTCAGCCCCAAGAGTGTCCACCCTTATGTCTCAATCAGCTGTGGGTCTATACATGGTCAATCCAGGTGGCATCACAGCCCCTGAACGAATTTTGTAAGAATTTCTCTCTCTTTCACTGTCTTTGTTTCACAGGTTTTTAAAAGTAATTGATTTTTATAATGGGGTTTAGCTGCTTTTCACTGCTGTGTTTATGTCACTTTACACCCACCTGACTCTCTTACAGAGAGATATCAATACATAGGTTTTAAGATTCTTACTAGTAAGATATATTCTTGGGCCGTGAATAGGGGGTGTTGAGTCCAATTCACTGAGCAAGGAGTAGGTCTTGTCTGTTACACATTGGGTTTATGGAACGGTATCTGAGCTAATTTGAAACCCTTGTTTTATGCATCACCCCACCTCACCTTTCCCGTGAAGCAGCCATAGTGTGTTTTCTAAACGTGTGACTCTGTTCTGTTTTGTAATTCAGTTCAAGGGTAGCGGTTTTTACATTCCCTCTATAAGTGATATCTTATGATAAGTGTCTTTTTCTCTGTGACTTATTTCACTTAAAATCGTCGTACCTAAATCCACTCATCATGCTGCTACTAGCCTTATGACGTTGATTTCATGGCTGAGTGATATTCCTTTGTACATAAGGACCACAACTTATTTATCCATCTTTCTCTTTCCTGAGATATTTAAGGTGTAACGAAGTGGAGGTTCTTGTCAACAGAGCAGCCCTAAACGTTGGGGTGCCTGTGTCTTGCTGATTTTTAGTTTTCCCAATTTATACGCCCATGAGTGGAAGTGCCCTATGCTCTCTAAGCTGAGTTTTTTAGATGTTTCAGGACACACCGTACACTTCTCCAGAGTGGCTGTTGGCAATTTACATCCCGCCCATCAGCGTAGCAAGGCTCCCGTTTCTCCATGGCCTGCCCTGCATTTCTGGTTTTGACACTTTATTCAGCTTGGCCCTTTTGACCGATGGGAAGCGAGACTTCTTTGTAGCGCTGATTTGCCTTTCCAGGTTGCTTGGTTGGCCAAAAAGGGCGTATGCGTTTTTTCCTGAATATATTCAGGAAAAAACGCATACGCCGTTTTTGGCCAAGGGCATCATTGTCGAGGTTTTGCCGCTTTTCTTGTGCTTTAAAGGCGATTCGAATCTCCCTCCTGAAATCTGTTTCCTGCAATTCTGCCTTGCTTTCAAATCCTCTTCGTTGCCTTCCCTCAATATATTTGTGGACGAGAGTGATCATTTATAAGTCTGCAGGTTTGTGAATTGCAGTGCCCCTGAGCTCCATTTTTCAACTCGCTTTCTTGGGAGCTGGCCGCAAAAGCGCAGGATTGCTTCAGGCCCTATTCTGGTCCCGGGCGGCAGGCTGAGCCTGTGGTTAATTCTTCTTCCTGATGGGAAAATAGAGTGACCTGTGCCTGTCTCAACACCTAGAGCTAGTCTCTCATTGTTTTCCCCTCTTCCCGTTCATCCTCAGGACAAATTGCAACCTGTACGGAACAGGAGGTTAAAGGTGCTGATTCTCCAAGGAGGGAGATTGCTAGTAAAGCAGCTGGAATGGCGAACCCGAGCACAAGGAGATGAGAAATGAGGTGCGTTTTAGAAACCTTTCGCGATCACACGGTGTACCATCTTCTGGGTTTCTCATGCATGTTTTCGATGTAGGAAGATGCCCTTGAACCTGGAGATTTGGGACCCATGGGATGGGTACCACGCAGTATTACTTTAAAGGGTCTGCGTTTCCTCACCCAACCTCACCAAACCTCTCAGCCCCAAGAGTGTCCACCCTTATGTCTCAATCAGCTGTGGGTCTATACATGGTCAATCCAGGTGGCATCACAGCCCCTGAACGAATTTTGTAAGAATTTCTCTCTCTTTCACTGTCTTTGTTTCACAGGATTTTAAAAGTAATTGATTTTTATAATGGGGTTTAGCTGCTTTTCACTGCTGTGTTTATGTCACTTCACACCCACTTGACTCACTTACAGAGAGATATCAATACATAGGTTTTAAGATTCTTACTAGTCAGATATATTCTTGGGCCGGGAATAGGGGGTTTTGAGTCCAATTCACTGAGCAAGGAGTAGGTCTTGTCTAGTACATATTGGGTTTATGGAACGGTATCTGAGCTAATTTGAAACCCTTGTTTTATTCATCACCCCACCTCACCTTTCCCGTTAAGCAGCCATTGTGTGTTTTCTAAACGTGTGACTCTGTTCTGTTTTGTAATTCAGTTCAAGGGTAGCGATTTTTTCATTCCCTCTATAAGTGATATCTTATGATAAGTGTCTTTTTCTGTGTGACTTATTTCACTTAGAATCGTCGTACCTAAATCCACTCATCATGCTGCTACTAGCCTTATGACGTTGATTTCATGGCTGAGTGATATTCCATTGTACATAAGGACCACAACTTCTTTATCCATTTTTCTCTTTCCTGGGATATTTAAGGTGTAACGAAGTTGGAGGTTCTTGTCAACAGAGCAGCCCTAAACTTTGGGGTGCCTGTGTCTTGCTGGTTTTTAATTTTCCCACTTTATACGCCCATGAGTGGAAGTGCCCTATGCTCTCTAAGCTGAGTTTTTTAGATGTTTCAGGACACATCGTACACTTCTCCAGAGTGGCTGTTGGCAATTTACATCCCGCCCATCATCGTAACAAGGCTCCCGTTTCCTCATGGCCTGCCCTGCATTTCTGGTTTTGACACTTTATTCAGCATGGCCCTTTTGACCGATGGGAAGCGAGACTTCTTTGTAGCGCTGATTTGCCTTTCCAGGTTGCTTGGTTGGCCAAAAAGGGCGTATGCGTTTTTTCCTGAATATATTCAGGAAAAAACGCATACGCCCTTTTTGGCCAAGGGCATCTTGTCGAGGTTTTCCCGCTTTTCCTGTGCTTTAAAGGCGATTTGACTCTCCCTCCTGAAATCTGTTTCCTGCAATTCTGCCTTGCTTTCAAATCCTCTTCGTTGCCTTCCCTCAATATATTTGTGGACGAGAGTGATCATTTATAAGTCTGCAGGTTTGTGAATTGCAGTGCCCCTGAGCTCCATTTTTCAACTCGCTTTCTTGGGAGCTGGCCGCAAAAGCGCAGGATTGCTTCAGGCCCTATTCTGGTCCCGGGCGGCAGGCTGAGCCTGTGCTTAATTCTTCTTCCTGATGGGAAAATAGAGTGACCTGTGCCTGTCTCAACACCTAGAGCTAGTCTCTCATTGTTTTCCCCTCTTCCCGTTCATCCTCAGGACAAATTGCAACCTGTACGGAACAGGAGGTTAAAGGTGCTTATTCTCCAAGGAGGGAGATTGCTAGTAAAGCATCTGGAATGGCGAACCCGAGCACAAGGAGATGAGAAATGAGGTGCGTTTTAGAAACCTTTCGCGATCACACGGTGTACCATCTTCTGGGTTTCTCATGCATGTTTTCGATGTAGGAAGCTGCCCTTGAACCTGGAGATTTGGGAACAATGGGATGGGTACCACGCAGTATTACTTTAAAGGGTCTGCGTTTCCTCACCCAACCTCACCAAATCTCTCATCCCCAAGAGTGTCCACCCTTATGTCTCAATCAGCTGTGGGTCTAGATATGGTCAATCCAGGTAGCATAACTGCCCCTAAACGAATTTTGTAAGAATTTCTCTCTCTTTCACTGTCTTTTTTTCACAGGTTTTTAAAAGTAATTGATTTTTATAATGGGGTTTAGCTGCTTTTCACTGCTGTGTTTATGTCACTTCACACCCACTTGACTCACTTACAGAGAGATATCAATACATAGGTTTTAAGATTCTTACTAGTCAGATATATTCTTGGGCCGTGAATAGGGGGTTTTGAGTCCAATTCACTGAGCAAGGAGTAGGTCTTGTCTAGTACATATTGGGTTTATGGAACGGTATCTGAGCTAATTTGAAACCCTTGTTTTATTCATCACCCCACCTCACCTTTCCCGTTAAGCAGCCATTGTGTGTTTTCTAAACGTGTGACTCTGTTCTGTTTTGTAATTCAGTTCAAAGGTAGCGATTTTTTCATTCCCTCTATAAGTGATATCTTATGATAAGTGTCTTTTTCTGTGTGATTTATTTCACTTAGAATCGTCGTACCTAAATCCACTCATCATGCTGCTACTAGCCTTATGACGTTGATTTCATGGCTGAGTGATATTCCATTGTACATAAGGACCACAACTTCTTTATCCATTTTTCTCTTTCCTGGGATATTTAAGGTGTAACGAAGTTGGAGGTTCTTGTCAACAGAGCAGCCCTAAACTTTGGGGTGCCTGTGTCTTGCTGGTTTTTAATTTTCCCACTTTATACGCCCATGAGTGGAAGTGCCCTATGCTCTCTAAGCTGAGTTTTTTAGATGTTTCAGGACACATCGTACACTTCTCCAGAGTGGCTGTTGGCAATTTACATCCCGCCCATCATCGTAACAAGGCTCCCGTTTCCTCATGGCCTGCCCTGCATTTCTGGTTTTGACACTTTATTCAGCATGGCCCTTTTGACCGATGGGAAGCGAGACTTCTTTGTAGCGCTGATTTGCCTTTCCAGGTTGCTTGGTTGGCCAAAAAGGGCGTATGCGTTTTTTCCTGAATATATTCAGGAAAAAACGCATACGCCCTTTTTGGCCAAGGGCATCATTGTCGAGGTTTTGCCGCTTTTCCTGTGTTTTAAAGGCGATTCCAATCTCCCTCCTGAATCTGAAATCTGTTTCCTGCAATTCTGCCTTGCTTTCAAATCCTCTTCGTTGCCTTCCCTCAATATATTTGTGGACGAGAGTGATCATTTATAAGTCTGCAGGTTTGTGAATTGCAGTGCCCCTGAGCTCCATTTTTCAACTCGCTTTCTTGGGAGCTGGCCGCAAAAGCGCAGGATTGCTTCAGGCCCTATTCTGGTCCCGGGCGGCAGGCTGAGCCTGTGCTTAATTCTTCTTCCTGATGGGAAAATAGAGTGACCTGTGCCTGTCCCAACACCTAGAGCTAGTCTCTCATTGGTTCCCCCTCTTCCCGTTCATCCTCAGGACAAATTGCAACCTGTACGGAACAGGAGGTTAAAGGTGCTGATTCTCCAAGGAGGGAGATTGCTAGTAAAGCGGCTGGAATGGCGAACCCGAGCACAAGGAGATGAGAAATGAGGTGTGTTTTAGAAACCTTTCCCGATCACACGGTGTACCATGTTCTGGGTTTCTCATGCATGTTTTCGATGTAGGAAGATGCCCTTGAACCTGGAGATTTGGGACCCATGGGATGGGTACCACGCAGTATTACTTTAAAGGGTCTGCGTTTGCTCACCCAACCTCACCAAACCTCTCAGCCCCAAGAGTGTCCACCCTTATGTCTCAATCAGCTGTGGGTCTATACATGGTCAATCCAGGTGGCATCACAGCCAATGAACGAATTTTGTAAGAATTTCTCTCTCTTTCACTGTCTTTGTTTCACAGGATTTTAAAAGTAATTGATTTTTATAATGGGGTTTAGCTGCTTTTCACTGCTGTGTTTATGTCACTTTACACCCAATTGACTCACAGAGAGATATCAATACATAGGTTTTAAGATTCTTACTAGTCAGATATATTCTTGGGCCGTGAATAGGGGGTTTTGAGTCCAATTCACTGAGCAAGGAGTAGGTCTTGTCTAGTACATATTGGGTTTATGGAACGGTATCTGAGCTAATTTGAAACCCTTGTTTTATTCATCACCCCACCTCACCTTTCCCGTTAAGCAGCCATTGTGTGTTTTCTAAACGTGTGACTCTGTTCTGTTTTGTAATTCAGTTCAAAGGTAGCGATTTTTTCATTCCCTCTATAAGTGATATCTTATGATAAGTGTCTTTTTCTGTGTGATTTATTTCACTTAGAATCGTCGTACCTAAATCCACTCATCATGCTGCTACTAGCCTTATGACGTTGATTTCATGGCTGAGTGATATTCCATTGTACATAAGGACCACAACTTCTTTATCCATTTTTCTCTTTCCTGGGATATTTAAGGTGTAACGAAGTTGGAGGTTCTTGTCAACAGAGCAGCCCTAAACTTTGGGGTGCCTGTGTCTTGCTGGTTTTTAATTTTCCCACTTTATACGCCCATGAGTGGAAGTGCCCTATGCTCTCTAAGCTGAGTTTTTTAGATGTTTCAGGACACATCGTACACTTCTCCAGAGTGGCTGTTGGCAATTTACATCCCGCCCATCATCGTAACAAGGCTCCCGTTTCCTCATGGCCTGCCCTGCATTTCTGGTTTTGACACTTTATTCAGCATGGCCCTTTTGACCGATGGGAAGCGAGACTTCTTTGTAGCGCTGATTTGCCTTTCCAGGTTGCTTGGTTGGCCAAAAAGGGCGTATGCGTTTTTTCCTGAATATATTCAGGAAAAAACGCATACGCCCTTTTTGGCCAAGGGCATGTTGTCGAGGTTTTCCCGCTTTTCCTGTGCTTTAAAGGCGATTTGACTCTCCCTCCTGAAATCTGTTTCCTGCAATTCTGCCTTGCTTTCAAATCCTCTTCGTTGCCTTCCCTCAATATATTTGTGGACGAGAGTGATCATTTATAAGTCTGCAGGTTTGTGAATTGCAGTGCCCCTGAGCTCCATTTTTCAACTCGCTTTCTTGGGAGCTGGCCGCAAAAGCGCAGGATTGCTTCAGGCCCTATTCTGGTCCTGGGCGGCAGGCTGAGCCTGGGCTTAATTCTTCTTCCTGATGGGAAAATAGAGTGACCTGTGCCTGTCTCAACACCTAGAGCTAGTCTCTCATTGTTTTCCCCTCTTCCCGTTCATCCTCAGGACAAATTGCAACCTGTACGGAACAGGAGGTTAAAGGTGCTGATTCTCCAAGGAGGGAGATTGCTAGTAAAGCATCTGGAATGTCGAACCCGAGCACAAGGAGATGAGAAATGAGGTGCGTTTTAGAAACCTTTCGCGATCACACGGTGTACCATCTTCTGGGTTTCTCATGCATGTTTTCGATGTAGGAAGATGCCCTTGAACCTGGAGATTTGGGACCCATGGGATGGGTACCACGCAGTATTACTTTAATGGGTCTGCGTTTCCTTACCCAACCTCACCAAACCTCTCAGCCCCAAGAGTGTCCACCCTTATGTCTCAATCAGCTGTGGGTCTAGATATGGTCAATCCAGGTAGCATCACTGCCCCTAAACGAATTTTGCAAGAATTTCTCTCTCTTTCACTGTCTTTTTTTCACAGGTTTTTAAAAGTAATTGATTTTTATAATGGGGTTTAGCTGCTTTTCACTGCTGTGTTTATGTCACTTCACACCCACTTGACTCACTTACAGAGAGATATCAATACATAGGTTTTAAGATTCTTACTAGTCACATATATTCTTGGGCCGTGAATAGGGGGTTTTGAGTCCAATTCACTGAGCAAGGAGTAGGTCTTGTCTAGTACATATTGGGTTTATGGAACGGTATCTGAGCTAATTTGAAACCCTTGTTTTATTCATCACCCCACCTCACCTTTCCCGTTAAGCAGCCATTGTGTGTTTTCTAAACGTGTGACTCTGTTCTGTTTTGTAATTCAGTTCAAGGGTAGCGGTTTTTTCATTCCCTCTATAAGTGATATCTTATGATAAGTGTCTTTTTCTGTGTGACTTATTTCACTTAGAATCGTCGTACCTAAATCCACTCATCATGCTGCTACTAGCCTTATGACGTTGATTTCATGGCTGAGTGATATTCCATTGTACATAAGGACCACAACTTCTTTATCCATTTTTCTCTTTCCTGGGATATTTAAGGTGTAACGAAGTTGGAGGTTCTTGTCAACAGAGCAGCCCTAAAGTTTGGGGTGCCTGTGTCTTGCTGGTTTTTAATTTTCCCACTTTATACGCCCATGAGTGGAAGTGCCCTATGCTCTCTAAGCTGAGTTTTTTAGATGTTTCAGGACACATCGTACACTTCTCCAGAGTGGCTGTTGGCAATTTACATCCCGCCCATCATCGTAACAAGGCTCCCGTTTCCTCATGGCCTGCCCTGCATTTCTGGTTTTGACACTTTATTCAGCATGGCCCTTTTGACCGATGGGAAGCGAGACTTCTTTGTAGCGCTGATTTGCCTTTCCAGGTTGCTTGCTTGGCCAAAAAGGGCGTATGCGTTTTTTCCTAAATATATTCAGGAAAGAACGCAAACGCCCTTTTTGGCCAAGGGCATCATTGTCGAGGTTTTGCCGCTTTTCCTGTGCTTTAAAGGCGATTCGAATCTCCCTCCTGAAATCTGTTTCCTGCAATTCTGCCTTGCTTTCAAATCCTCTTCGTTGCCTTCCCTCAATATATTTGTGGACGAGAGTGATCATTTATAAGTCTGCAGGTTTGTGAATTGCAGTGCCCCTGAGCTCCATTTTTCAACTCGCTTTCTTGGGAGCTGGCCGCAAAAGCGCAGGATTGCTTCAGGCCCTATTCTGGTCCCGGGCGGCAGGCTGAGCCTGGGGTTAATTCTTCTTCCTGATGGGAAAATAGAGTGACCTGTGCCTGTCCCAACACCTAGAGCTAGTCTCTCATTGTTTTCCCCTCTTCCCGTTCATCCTCAGGACAAACTGCAACCTGTACGGAACAGGAGGTTAAAGGTGCTGATTCTCCAAGGAGGGAGATTGCTAGTAAAGCAGCTGGAATGGCGAACCGGAGCACAAGGAGATGAGAAATGAGGTGCGTTTTAGAAACCTTTCGCGATCACACGGTGTACCATCTTCTGGGTTTCTCATGCATGTTTTCGATGTAGGAAGATGCCCTTGAACCTGGAGATTTGGAACCCATGGGATGGGTACCACGCAGTATTACTTTAAAGGGTCTGCGTTTCCTCACCCAACCTCACCAAACCTCTCATCCCCAAGAGTGTCCACCCTTATGTCTCAATCAGCTGTGGGTCTAGATATGGTCAATCCAGGTAGCATAACTGCCCCTAAACGAATTTTGTAAGAATTTCTCTCTCTTTCACTGTCTTTTTTTCACAGGTTTTTAAAAGTAATTGATTTTTATAATGGGGTTTAGCTGCTTTTCACTGCTGTGTTTATGTCACTTCACACCCACTTGACTCACTTACAGAGAGATATCAATACATAGGTTTTAAGATTCTTACTAGTCAGATATATTCTTGGGCCGTGAATAGGGGGTTTTGAGTCCAATTCACTGAGCAAGGAGTAGGTCTTGTCTAGTACATATTGGGTTTATGGAACGGTATCTGAGCTAATTTGAAACCCTTGTTTTATTCATCACCCCACCTCACCTTTCCCGTTAAGCAGCCATTGTGTGTTTTCTAAACGTGTGACTCTGTTCTGTTTTGTAATTCAGTTCAAGGGTAGCGGTTTTTTCATTCCCTCTATAAGTGATATCTTATGATAAGTGTCTTTTTCTGTGTGACTTATTTCACTTAGAATCGTCGTACCTAAATCCACTCATCATGCTGCTACTAGCCTTATGACGTTGATTTCATGGCTGAGTGATATTCCATTGTACATAAGGACCACAACTTCTTTATCCATTTTTCTCTTTCCTGGGATATTTAAGGTGTAACGAAGTTGGAGGTTCTTGTCAACAGAGCAGCCCTATACTTTGGGGTGCCTGTGTCTTGCTGGTTTTTAATTTTCCCACTTTATTCGCCCATGAGTGGAAGTGCCCTATGCTCTCTAAGCTGATTTTTTTAGATGTTTCAGGACACATCGTACACTTCTCCAGAGTGGCTGTTGGCAATTTACATCCCGCCCATCATAGTAACAAGGCTCCCGTTTCCTCATGGCCTGCCCTGCATTTCTGGTTTTGACACTTTATTCAGCATGGCCCTTTCGACCGATGGGAAGCGAGACTTCTTTGTAGCGCTGATTTGCCTTTCCAGGTTGCTTGGTTGGCCAAAAAGGGCATCTTGTCGAGGTTTTGCCGCTTTTCCTGTGCTTTAAAGGCGATTTGACTCTCCCTCCTGAAATCTGTTTCCTGCAATTCTGCCTTGCTTTCAAATCCTCTTCGTTGCCTTCCCTCAATATATTTGTGGACGAGAGTGATCATTTATAAGTCTGCAGGTTTGTGAATTGCAGTGCCCCTGAGCTCCATTTTTCAACTCGCTTTCTTAGGAGCTGGCCGCAAAAGCGCAGGATTGCTTCAGGCCCTATTCTGGTCCCGGGCGGCAGGCTGAGCCTGGGGTTAATTCTTCTTCCTGATGGGAAAATAGAGTGACCTGTGCCTGTCCCAACACCTAGAGCTAGTCTCTCATTGTTTTCCCCTCTTCCCGTTCATCCTCAGGACAAACTGCAACCTGTACGGAACAGGAGGTTAAAAGTGCTGATTCTCCAAGGAGGGAGATTGCTAGTAAAGCAGCTGGAATGGCGAACCCGAGCACAAGGAGATGAGAAATGAGGTGCGTTTTAGAAACCTTTCGCGATCACACGGTGTACCATCTTCTGGGTTTCTCATGCATGTTTTCGATGTAGGAAGATGCCCTTGAACCTGGAGATTTGGAACCCATGGGATGGGTACCACGCAGTATTACTTTAAAGGGTCTGCGTTTCCTCACCCAACCTCACCAAACCTCTCATCCCCAAGAGTGTCCACCCTTATGTCTCAATCAGCTGTGGGTCTAGATATGGTCAATCCAGGTAGCATAACTGCCCCTAAACGAATTTTGTAAGAATTTCTCTCTCTTTCACTGTCTTTTTTTCACAGGTTTTTAAAAGTAATTGATTTTTATAATGGGGTTTAGCTGCTTTTCACTGCTGTGTTTATGTCACTTCACACCCACTTGACTCACTTACAGAGAGATATCAATACATAGGTTTTAAGATTCTTACTAGTCAGATATATTCTTGGGCCGTGAATAGGGGGTTTTGAGTCCAATTCACTGAGCAAGGAGTAGGTCTTGTCTAGTACATATTGGGTTTATGGAACGGTATCTGAGCTAATTTGAAACCCTTGTTTTATTCATCACCCCACCTCACCTTTCCCGTTAAGCAGCCATTGTGTGTTTTCTAAACGTGTGACTCTGTTCTGTTTTGTAATTCAGTTCAAGGGTAGCGGTTTTTTCATTCCCTCTATAAGTGATATCTTATGATAAGTGTCTTTTTCTGTGTGACTTATTTCACTTAGAATCGTCGTACCTAAATCCACTCATCATGCTGCTACTAGCCTTATGACGTTGATTTCATGGCTGAGTGATATTCCATTGTACATAAGGACCACAACTTCTTTATCCATTTTTCTCTTTCCTGGGATATTTAAGGTGTAACGAAGTTGGAGGTTCTTGTCAACAGAGCAGCCCTAAACTTTGGGTTGCCTGTGTCTTGCTGGTTTTTAATTTTCCCACTTTATTCGCCCATGAGTGGAAGTGCCCTATGCTCTCTAAGCTGATTTTTTTAGATGTTTCAGGACACATCGTACACTTCTCCAGAGTGGCTGTTGGCAATTTACATCCCGCCCATCATAGTAACAAGGCTCCCGTTTCCTCATGGCCTGCCCTGCATTTCTGGTTTTGACACTTTATTCAGCATGGCCCTTTCGACCGATGGGAAGCGAGACTTCTTTGTAGCGCTGATTTGCCTTTCCAGGTTGCTTGGTTGGCCAAAAAGGGCATCTTGTCGAGGTTTTGCCGCTTTTCCTGTGCTTTAAAGGCGATTTGACTCTCCCTCCTGAAATCTGTTTCCTGCAATTCTGCCTTGCTTTCAAATCCTCTTCGTTGCCTTCCCTCAATATATTTGTGGACGAGAGTGATCATTTATAAGTCTGCAGGTTTGTGAATTGCAGTGCCCCTGAGCTCCATTTTTCAACTCGCTTTCTTGGGAGCTGGCCGCAAAAGCGCAGGATTGCTTCAGGCCCTATTGTGGTCCCGGGCGGCAGGCTGAGCCTGTGCTTAATTCTTCTTCCTGATGGGAAAATAGAGTGACCTGTGCCTGTCCCAACACCTAGAGCTAGTCTCTCATTGGTTCCCCCTCTTCCCGTTAATCCTCAGGACAAATTGCAACCTGTACGGAACAGGAGGTTAAAGGTGCTGATTCTCCAAGGAGGGAGATTGCTAGTAAAGCGGCTGGAATGGCGAACTCGAACACAAGGAGATGAGAAATGAGGTGCGTTTTAGAAACCTTTCCCGGTCACACGGTGTACCATCTTCTGGGTTTCTCATGCATGTTTTCGATGTAGGAAGGTGCCCTTGAACCTGGAGATTTGGGACCCATGGGATGGGTAGCACGCAGTATTACTTTAAAGGGTCTGCGTTTGCTCACCCAACCTCAGCAAACCTCTCAGCCCCAAGAGTGTCCACCCTTATGTCTCAATCAGCTGTGGGTCTATACATGGTCAATCCAGGTGGCATCACAGCCCCTGAACGAATTTTGTAAGAATTTCTCTCTCTTTCACTGTCTTTGTTTCACAGGTTTTTAAAAGTAATTGATTTTTATAATGGGGTTTAGCTGCTTTTCACTGCTGTGTTTATGTCACTTTACACCCACCTGACTCTCTTACAGAGAGATATCAATACATAGGTTTTAAGATTCTTACTAGTAAGATATATTCTTGGGCCGTGAATAGGGGGTGTTGAGTCCAATTCACTGAGCAAGGAGTAGGTCTTGTCTGTTACACATTGGGTTTATGGAACGGTATCTGAGCTAATTTGAAACCCTTGTTTTATGCATCACCCCACCTCACCTTTCCCGTGAAGCAGCCATAGTGTGTTTTCTAAACGTGTGACTCTGTTCTGTTTTGTAATTCAGTTCAAGGGTAGCGGTTTTTACATTCCCTCTATAAGTGATATCTTATGATAAGTGTCTTTTTCTCTGTGACTTATTTCACTTAAAATCGTCGTACCTAAATCCACTCATCATGCTGCTACTAGCCTTATGACGTTGATTTCATGGCTGAGTGATATTCCTTTGTACATAAGGACCACAACTTATTTATCCATCTTTCTCTTTCCTGAGATATTTAAGGTGTAACGAAGTGGAGGTTCTTGTCAACAGAGCAGCCCTAAACGTTGGGGTGCCTGTGTCTTGCTGATTTTTAGTTTTCCCAATTTATACGCCCATGAGTGGAAGTGCCCTATGCTCTCTAAGCTGAGTTTTTTAGATGTTTCAGGACACACCGTACACTTCTCCAGAGTGGCTGTTGGCAATTTACATCCCGCCCATCAGCGTAGCAAGGCTCCCGTTTCTCCATGGCCTGCCCTGCATTTCTGGTTTTGACACTTTATTCAGCTTGGCCCTTTTGACCGATGGGAAGCGAGACTTCTTTGTAGCGCTGATTTGCCTTTCCAGGTTGCTTGGTTGGCCAAAAAGGGCGTATGCGTTTTTTCCTGAATATATTCAGGAAAAAACGCATACGCCGTTTTTGGCCAAGGGCATCATTGTCGAGGTTTTGCCGCTTTTCTTGTGCTTTAAAGGCGATTCGAATCTCCCTCCTGAAATCTGTTTCCTGCAATTCTGCCTTGCTTTCAAATCCTCTTCGTTGCCTTCCCTCAATATATTTGTGGACGAGAGTGATCATTTATAAGTCTGCAGGTTTGTGAATTGCAGTGCCCCTGAGCTCCATTTTTCAACTCGCTTTCTTGGGAGCTGGCCGCAAAAGCGCAGGATTGCTTCAGGCCCTATTCTGGTCCCGGGCGGCAGGCTGAGCCTGTGGTTAATTCTTCTTCCTGATGGGAAAATAGAGTGACCTGTGCCTGTCTCAACACCTAGAGCTAGTCTCTCATTGTTTTCCCCTCTTCCCGTTCATCCTCAGGACAAATTGCAACCTGTACGGAACAGGAGGTTAAAGGTGCTGATTCTCCAAGGAGGGAGATTGCTAGTAAAGCAGCTGGAATGGCGAACCCGAGCACAAGGAGATGAGAAATGAGGTGCGTTTTAGAAACCTTTCGCGATCACACGGTGTACCATCTTCTGGGTTTCTCATGCATGTTTTCGATGTAGGAAGATGCCCTTGAACCTGGAGATTTGGGACCCATGGGATGGGTACCACGCAGTATTACTTTAAAGGGTCTGCGTTTCCTCACCCAACCTCACCAAACCTCTCAGCCCCAAGAGTGTCCACCCTTATGTCTCAATCAGCTGTGGGTCTATACATGGTCAATCCAGGTGGCATCACAGCCCCTGAACGAATTTTGTAAGAATTTCTCTCTCTTTCACTGTCTTTGTTTCACAGGTTTTTAAAAGTAATTGATTTTTATAATGGGGTTTAGCTGCTTTTCACTGCTGTGTTTATGTCACTTCACACCCACTTGACTCACTTACAGAGAGATATCAATACATAGGTTTTAAGATTCTTACTAGTCAGATATATTCTTGGGCCGGGAATAGGGGGTTTTGAGTCCAATTCACTGAGCAAGGAGTAGGTCTTGTCTAGTACATATTGGGTTTATGGAACGGTATCTGAGCTAATTTGAAACCCTTGTTTTATTCATCACCCCACCTCACCTTTCCCGTTAAGCAGCCATTGTGTGTTTTCTAAACGTGTGACTCTGTTCTGTTTTGTAATTCAGTTCAAGGGTAGCGATTTTTTCATTCCCTCTATAAGTGATATCTTATGATAAGTGTCTTTTTCTGTGTGACTTATTTCACTTAGAATCGTCGTACCTAAATCCACTCATCATGCTGCTACTAGCCTTATGACGTTGATTTCATGGCTGAGTGATATTCCATTGTACATAAGGACCACAACTTCTTTATCCATTTTTCTCTTTCCTGGGATATTTAAGGTGTAACGAAGTTGGAGGTTCTTGTCAACAGAGCAGCCCTAAACTTTGGGGTGCCTGTGTCTTGCTGGTTTTTAATTTTCCCACTTTATACGCCCATGAGTGGAAGTGCCCTATGCTCTCTAAGCTGAGTTTTTTAGATGTTTCAGGACACATCGTACACTTCTCCAGAGTGGCTGTTGGCAATTTACATCCCGCCCATCATCGTAACAAGGCTCCCGTTTCCTCATGGCCTGCCCTGCATTTCTGGTTTTGACACTTTATTCAGCATGGCCCTTTTGACCGATGGGAAGCGAGACTTCTTTGTAGCGCTGATTTGCCTTTCCAGGTTGCTTGGTTGGCCAAAAAGGGCGTATGCGTTTTTTCCTGAATATATTCAGGAAAAAACGCATACGCCCTTTTTGGCCAAGGGCATCTTGTCGAGGTTTTCCCGCTTTTCCTGTGCTTTAAAGGCGATTTGACTCTCCCTCCTGAAATCTGTTTCCTGCAATTCTGCCTTGCTTTCAAATCCTCTTCGTTGCCTTCCCTCAATATATTTGTGGACGAGAGTGATCATTTATAAGTCTGCAGGTTTGTGAATTGCAGTGCCCCTGAGCTCCATTTTTCAACTCGCTTTCTTGGGAGCTGGCCGCAAAAGCGCAGGATTGCTTCAGGCCCTATTCTGGTCCCGGGCGGCAGGCTGAGCCTGTGCTTAATTCTTCTTCCTGATGGGAAAATAGAGTGACCTGTGCCTGTCTCAACACCTAGAGCTAGTCTCTCATTGTTTTCCCCTCTTCCCGTTCATCCTCAGGACAAATTGCAACCTGTACGGAACAGGAGGTTAAAGGTGCTTATTCTCCAAGGAGGGAGATTGCTAGTAAAGCATCTGGAATGGCGAACCCGAGCACAAGGAGATGAGAAATGAGGTGCGTTTTAGAAACCTTTCGCGATCACACGGTGTACCATCTTCTGGGTTTCTCATGCATGTTTTCGATGTAGGAAGCTGCCCTTGAACCTGGAGATTTGGGAACAATGGGATGGGTACCACGCAGTATTACTTTAAAGGGTCTGCGTTTCCTCACCCAACCTCACCAAATCTCTCATCCCCAAGAGTGTCCACCCTTATGTCTCAATCAGCTGTGGGTCTAGATATGGTCAATCCAGGTAGCATAACTGCCCCTAAACGAATTTTGTAAGAATTTCTCTCTCTTTCACTGTCTTTTTTTCACAGGTTTTTAAAAGTAATTGATTTTTATAATGGGGTTTAGCTGCTTTTCACTGCTGTGTTTATGTCACTTCACACCCACTTGACTCACTTACAGAGAGATATCAATACATAGGTTTTAAGATTCTTACTAGTCAGATATATTCTTGGGCCGTGAATAGGGGGTTTTGAGTCCAATTCACTGAGCAAGGAGTAGGTCTTGTCTAGTACATATTGGGTTTATGGAACGGTATCTGAGCTAATTTGAAACCCTTGTTTTATTCATCACCCCACCTCACCTTTCCCGTTAAGCAGCCATTGTGTGTTTTCTAAACGTGTGACTCTGTTCTGTTTTGTAATTCAGTTCAAAGGTAGCGATTTTTTCATTCCCTCTATAAGTGATATCTTATGATAAGTGTCTTTTTCTGTGTGATTTATTTCACTTAGAATCGTCGTACCTAAATCCACTCATCATGCTGCTACTAGCCTTATGACGTTGATTTCATGGCTGAGTGATATTCCATTGTACATAAGGACCACAACTTCTTTATCCATTTTTCTCTTTCCTGGGATATTTAAGGTGTAACGAAGTTGGAGGTTCTTGTCAACAGAGCAGCCCTAAACTTTGGGGTGCCTGTGTCTTGCTGGTTTTTAATTTTCCCACTTTATACGCCCATGAGTGGAAGTGCCCTATGCTCTCTAAGCTGAGTTTTTTAGATGTTTCAGGACACATCGTACACTTCTCCAGAGTGGCTGTTGGCAATTTACATCCCGCCCATCATCGTAACAAGGCTCCCGTTTCCTCATGGCCTGCCCTGCATTTCTGGTTTTGACACTTTATTCAGCATGGCCCTTTTGACCGATGGGAAGCGAGACTTCTTTGTAGCGCTGATTTGCCTTTCCAGGTTGCTTGGTTGGCCAAAAAGGGCGTATGCGTTTTTTCCTGAATATATTCAGGAAAAAACGCATACGCCCTTTTTGGCCAAGGGCATCATTGTCGAGGTTTTGCCGCTTTTCCTGTGTTTTAAAGGCGATTCCAATCTCCCTCCTGAATCTGAAATCTGTTTCCTGCAATTCTGCCTTGCTTTCAAATCCTCTTCGTTGCCTTCCCTCAATATATTTGTGGACGAGAGTGATCATTTATAAGTCTGCAGGTTTGTGAATTGCAGTGCCCCTGAGCTCCATTTTTCAACTCGCTTTCTTGGGAGCTGGCCGCAAAAGCGCAGGATTGCTTCAGGCCCTATTCTGGTCCCGGGCGGCAGGCTGAGCCTGTGCTTAATTCTTCTTCCTGATGGGAAAATAGAGTGACCTGTGCCTGTCCCAACACCTAGAGCTAGTCTCTCATTGGTTCCCCCTCTTCCCGTTCATCCTCAGGACAAATTGCAACCTGTACGGAACAGGAGGTTAAAGGTGCTGATTCTCCAAGGAGGGAGATTGCTAGTAAAGCGGCTGGAATGGCGAACCCGAGCACAAGGAGATGAGAAATGAGGTGTGTTTTAGAAACCTTTCCCGATCACACGGTGTACCATGTTCTGGGTTTCTCATGCATGTTTTCGATGTAGGAAGATGCCCTTGAACCTGGAGATTTGGGACCCATGGGATGGGTACCACGCAGTATTACTTTAAAGGGTCTGCGTTTGCTCACCCAACCTCACCAAACCTCTCAGCCCCAAGAGTGTCCACCCTTATGTCTCAATCAGCTGTGGGTCTATACATGGTCAATCCAGGTGGCATCACAGCCAATGAACGAATTTTGTAAGAATTTCTCTCTCTTTCACTGTCTTTGTTTCACAGGATTTTAAAAGTAATTGATTTTTATAATGGGGTTTAGCTGCTTTTCACTGCTGTGTTTATGTCACTTTACACCCAATTGACTCACAGAGAGATATCAATACATAGGTTTTAAGATTCTTACTAGTCAGATATATTCTTGGGCCGTGATTAGGGGGTGTCGAGTCCAATTCACTGAGCAAGGAGTAGGTCTTGTCTATTACATATTGGGTTTATGGAACGGTATCTGAGCTAATTTGAAACCCTTGTTTTATGCATCACCCCACCTCACCTTTCCCGTGAAGCAGCCATAGTGTGTTTTCTAAACGTGTGACTCTGTTCTGTTTTGTAATTCAGTTCAAGGGTAGCGGTTTTTACATTCCCTCTATAAGTGATATCTTATGATAAGTGTCTTTTTCTCTGTGACATATTTCACTTAGAATCGTCGTACCTAAATCCACTCATCATGCTGCTACTAGCCTTATGACGTTGATTTCATGGCTGAGTGATATTCCATTGTACATAAGGACCACAACTTCTTTATCCATTTTTCTCTTTCCTGGGATATTTAAGGTGTAACGAAGTGGAGGTTCTTGTCAACAGAGCAGCCCTAAACGTTGGGGTGCCTGTGTCTTGCTGATTTTTAGTTTTCCCAATTTATACGCCCATGAGTGGAAGTGCCCTATGCTCTCTAAGCTGAGTTTTTTAGATGTTTCAGGACACACCGTACACTTCACCAGAGTGGCTGTTGGCAATTTACATCCCGCCCATCAGCGTACCAAGGCTCCCGTTTCTAAATGGCCTGCCCTGCATTTCTGGTTTTGACACTTTATTCAGCATGGCCCTTTTGACCGATGGGAAGCGAGACTTCTTTGTAGCGCTGATTTGCCTTTCCAGGTTGCTTGCTTGGCCAAAAAGGGCGTATGCTTTTTTTCCTGAATATATTCAGGAAAAAACGCATACGCCCTTTTTGGCCTAGGGCATCATTGTCGAGGTTTTGCCGCTTTTACTGTGCTTTAAAGGCGATTCGAATCTCCCTCCTGAAATCTGTTTCCTGCAATTCTGCCTTGCTTTCACATCCTCTTCGTTGCCTTCCCTCAATATATTTGTGGACGAGAGTGATCATTTATAAGTCTGCAGGTTTGTGAATTGCAGTGCCCCTGAGCTCCATTTTTCAACTCGCTTTCTTGGGAGCTGGCCGCAAAAGCGCAGGATTGCTTCAGGCCCTATTCTGGTCCTGGGCGGCAGGCTGAGCCTGTGCTTAATTCTTCTTCCTGATGGGAAAATAGAGTGACCTGTGCCTGTCCCAACACCTAGAGCTAGTCTCTCATTGGTTCCCCCTCTTCCCGTTCATCCTCAGGACAAATTGCAACCTGTACGGAACAGGAGGTTAAAGGTGCTGATTCTCCAAGGAGGGAGATTGCTAGTAAAGCGGCTGGAATGGCGAACCCGAGCACAAGGAGATGAGAAATGAGGTGTGTTTTAAAAACCTTTCCCGATCACACGGTGTACCATCTTCTGGGTTTCTCATGCATGTTTTCGATGTAGGAAGATGCCCTTGAACCTTGAGATTTGGGACCCATGGGATGGGTACCACGCAGTATTACTTTAAAGGGTCTGCGTTTGCTCACCCAACCTCACCAAACCTCTCAGCCCCAAAAGTGTCCACCCTTATGTCTCAATCAGCTGTGGGTCTATACATGGTCAATCCAGGTGGCATCACAGCCCCTGAACGAATTTTGTAAGAATTTCTCTCTCTTTCACTGTCTTTTTTTTACAGGTTTTTAAAAGTAATTGATTTTTATAATGGGGTTTAGCTGCTTTTCACTGCTGTGTTTATGTCACTTCACACCCACTTGACTCACTTACAGAGAGATATCAATACATAGGTTTTAAGATTCTTACTAGTCAGATATATTCTTGGGCCGTGAATAGGGGGTTTTGAGTCCAATTCACTGAGCAAGGAGTAGGTCTTGTCTAGTACATATTGGGTTTATGGAACGGTATCTGAGCTAATTTGAAACCCTTGTTTTATTCATCACCCCACCTCACCTTTCCCGTTAAGCAGCCATTGTGTGTTTTCTAAACGTGTGACTCTGTTCTGTTTTGTAATTCAGTTCAAAGGTAGCGATTTTTTCATTCCCTCTATAAGTGATATCTTATGATAAGTGTCTTTTTCTGTGTGATTTATTTCACTTAGAATCGTCGTACCTAAATCCACTCATCATGCTGCTACTAGCCTTATGACGTTGATTTCATGGCTGAGTGATATTCCATTGTACATAAGGACCACAACTTCTTTATCCATTTTTCTCTTTCCTGGGATATTTAAGGTGTAACGAAGTTGGAGGTTCTTGTCAACAGAGCAGCCCTAAACTTTGGGGTGCCTGTGTCTTGCTGGTTTTTAATTTTCCCACTTTATACGCCCATGAGTGGAAGTGCCCTATGCTCTCTAAGCTGAGTTTTTTAGATGTTTCAGGACACATCGTACACTTCTCCAGAGTGGCTGTTGGCAATTTACATCCCGCCCATCATCGTAACAAGGCTCCCGTTTCCTCATGGCCTGCCCTGCATTTCTGGTTTTGACACTTTATTCAGCATGGCCCTTTTGACCGATGGGAAGCGAGACTTCTTTGTAGCGCTGATTTGCCTTTCCAGGTTGCTTGGTTGGCCAAAAAGGGCGTATGCGTTTTTTCCTGAATATATTCAGGAAAAAACGCATACGCCCTTTTTGGCCAAGGGCATGTTGTCGAGGTTTTCCCGCTTTTCCTGTGCTTTAAAGGCGATTTGACTCTCCCTCCTGAAATCTGTTTCCTGCAATTCTGCCTTGCTTTCAAATCCTCTTCGTTGCCTTCCCTCAATATATTTGTGGACGAGAGTGATCATTTATAAGTCTGCAGGTTTGTGAATTGCAGTGCCCCTGAGCTCCATTTTTCAACTCGCTTTCTTGGGAGCTGGCCGCAAAAGCGCAGGATTGCTTCAGGCCCTATTCTGGTCCTGGGCGGCAGGCTGAGCCTGGGCTTAATTCTTCTTCCTGATGGGAAAATAGAGTGACCTGTGCCTGTCTCAACACCTAGAGCTAGTCTCTCATTGTTTTCCCCTCTTCCCGTTCATCCTCAGGACAAATTGCAACCTGTACGGAACAGGAGGTTAAAGGTGCTGATTCTCCAAGGAGGGAGATTGCTAGTAAAGCATCTGGAATGTCGAACCCGAGCACAAGGAGATGAGAAATGAGGTGCGTTTTAGAAACCTTTCGCGATCACACGGTGTACCATCTTCTGGGTTTCTCATGCATGTTTTCGATGTAGGAAGATGCCCTTGAACCTGGAGATTTGGGACCCATGGGATGGGTACCACGCAGTATTACTTTAATGTGTCTGCGTTTCCTTACCCAACCTCACCAAACCTCTCAGCCCCAAGAGTGTCCACCCTTATGTCTCAATCAGCTGTGGGTCTAGATATGGTCAATCCAGGTAGCATCACTGCCCCTAAACGAATTTTGCAAGAATTTCTCTCTCTTTCACTGTCTTTTTTTCACAGGTTTTTAAAAGTAATTGATTTTTATAATGGGGTTTAGCTGCTTTTCACTGCTGTGTTTATGTCACTTCACACCCACTTGACTCACTTACAGAGAGATATCAATACATAGGTTTTAAGATTCTTACTAGTCACATATATTCTTGGGCCGTGAATAGGGGGTTTTGAGTCCAATTCACTGAGCAAGGAGTAGGTCTTGTCTAGTACATATTGGGTTTATGGAACGGTATCTGAGCTAATTTGAAACCCTTGTTTTATTCATCACCCCACCTCACCTTTCCCGTTAAGCAGCCATTGTGTGTTTTCTAAACGTGTGACTCTGTTCTGTTTTGTAATTCAGTTCAAGGGTAGCGGTTTTTTCATTCCCTCTATAAGTGATATCTTATGATAAGTGTCTTTTTCTGTGTGACTTATTTCACTTAGAATCGTCGTACCTAAATCCACTCATCATGCTGCTACTAGCCTTATGACGTTGATTTCATGGCTGAGTGATATTCCATTGTACATAAGGACCACAACTTCTTTATCCATTTTTCTCTTTCCTGGGATATTTAAGGTGTAACGAAGTTGGAGGTTCTTGTCAACAGAGCAGCCCTAAAGTTTGGGGTGCCTGTGTCTTGCTGGTTTTTAATTTTCCCACTTTATACGCCCATGAGTGGAAGTGCCCTATGCTCTCTAAGCTGAGTTTTTTAGATGTTTCAGGACACATCGTACACTTCTCCAGAGTGGCTGTTGGCAATTTACATCCCGCCCATCATCGTAACAAGGCTCCCGTTTCCTCATGGCCTGCCCTGCATTTCTGGTTTTGACACTTTATTCAGCATGGCCCTTTTGACCGATGGGAAGCGAGACTTCTTTGTAGCGCTGATTTGCCTTTCCAGGTTGCTTGCTTGGCCAAAAAGGGCGTATGCGTTTTTTCCTAAATATATTCAGGAAAGAACGCAAACGCCCTTTTTGGCCAAGGGCATCATTGTCGAGGTTTTGCCGCTTTTCCTGTGCTTTAAAGGCGATTCGAATCTCCCTCCTGAAATCTGTTTCCTGCAATTCTGCCTTGCTTTCAAATCCTCTTCGTTGCCTTCCCTCAATATATTTGTGGACGAGAGTGATCATTTATAAGTCTGCAGGTTTGTGAATTGCAGTGCCCCTGAGCTCCATTTTTCAACTCGCTTTCTTGGGAGCTGGCCGCAAAAGCGCAGGATTGCTTCAGGCCCTATTCTGGTCCCGGGCGGCAGGCTGAGCCTGGGGTTAATTCTTCTTCCTGATGGGAAAATAGAGTGACCTGTGCCTGTCCCAACACCTAGAGCTAGTCTCTCATTGTTTTCCCCTCTTCCCGTTCATCCTCAGGACAAACTGCAACCTGTACGGAACAGGAGGTTAAAGGTGCTGATTCTCCAAGGAGGGAGATTGCTAGTAAAGCAGCTGGAATGGCGAACCCGAGCACAAGGAGATGAGAAATGAGGTGCGTTTTAGAAACCTTTCGCGATCACACGGTGTACCATCTTCTGGGTTTCTCATGCATGTTTTCGATGTAGGAAGATGCCCTTGAACCTGGAGATTTGGAACCCATGGGATGGGTACCACGCAGTATTACTTTAAAGGGTCTGCGTTTCCTCACCCAACCTCACCAAACCTCTCATCCCCAAGAGTGTCCACCCTTATGTCTCAATCAGCTGTGGGTCTAGATATGGTCAATCCAGGTAGCATAACTGCCCCTAAACGAATTTTGTAAGAATTTCTCTCTCTTTCACTGTCTTTTTTTCACAGGTTTTTAAAAGTAATTGATTTTTATAATGGGGTTTAGCTGCTTTTCACTGCTGTGTTTATGTCACTTCACACCCACTTGACTCACTTACAGAGAGATATCAATACATAGGTTTTAAGATTCTTACTAGTCAGATATATTCTTGGGCCGTGAATAGGGGGTTTTGAGTCCAATTCACTGAGCAAGGAGTAGGTCTTGTCTAGTACATATTGGGTTTATGGAACGGTATCTGAGCTAATTTGAAACCCTTGTTTTATTCATCACCCCACCTCACCTTTCCCGTTAAGCAGCCATTGTGTGTTTTCTAAACGTGTGACTCTGTTCTGTTTTGTAATTCAGTTCAAGGGTAGCGGTTTTTTCATTCCCTCTATAAGTGATATCTTATGATAAGTGTCTTTTTCTGTGTGACTTATTTCACTTAGAATCGTCGTACCTAAATCCACTCATCATGCTGCTACTAGCCTTATGACGTTGATTTCATGGCTGAGTGATATTCCATTGTACATAAGGACCACAACTTCTTTATCCATTTTTCTCTTTCCTGGGATATTTAAGGTGTAACGAAGTTGGAGGTTCTTGTCAACAGAGCAGCCCTATACTTTGGGGTGCCTGTGTCTTGCTGGTTTTTAATTTTCCCACTTTATTCGCCCATGAGTGGAAGTGCCCTATGCTCTCTAAGCTGATTTTTTTAGATGTTTCAGGACACATCGTACACTTCTCCAGAGTGGCTGTTGGCAATTTACATCCCGCCCATCATAGTAACAAGGCTCCCGTTTCCTCATGGCCTGCCCTGCATTTCTGGTTTTGACACTTTATTCAGCATGGCCCTTTCGACCGATGGGAAGCGAGACTTCTTTGTAGCGCTGATTTGCCTTTCCAGGTTGCTTGGTTGGCCAAAAAGGGCATCTTGTCGAGGTTTTGCCGCTTTTCCTGTGCTTTAAAGGCGATTTGACTCTCCCTCCTGAAATCTGTTTCCTGCAATTCTGCCTTGCTTTCAAATCCTCTTCGTTGCCTTCCCTCAATATATTTGTGGACGAGAGTGATCATTTATAAGTCTGCAGGTTTGTGAATTGCAGTGCCCCTGAGCTCCATTTTTCAACTCGCTTTCTTAGGAGCTGGCCGCAAAAGCGCAGGATTGCTTCAGGCCCTATTCTGGTCCCGGGCGGCAGGCTGAGCCTGGGGTTAATTCTTCTTCCTGATGGGAAAATAGAGTGACCTGTGCCTGTCCCAACACCTAGAGCTAGTCTCTCATTGTTTTCCCCTCTTCCCGTTCATCCTCAGGACAAACTGCAACCTGTACGGAACAGGAGGTTAAAAGTGCTGATTCTCCAAGGAGGGAGATTGCTAGTAAAGCAGCTGGAATGGCGAACCCGAGCACAAGGAGATGAGAAATGAGGTGCGTTTTAGAAACCTTTCGCGATCACACGGTGTACCATCTTCTGGGTTTCTCATGCATGTTTTCGATGTAGGAAGATGCCCTTGAACCTGGAGATTTGGAACCCATGGGATGGGTACCACGCAGTATTACTTTAAAGGGTCTGCGTTTCCTCACCCAACCTCACCAAACCTCTCATCCCCAAGAGTGTCCACCCTTATGTCTCAATCAGCTGTGGGTCTAGATATGGTCAATCCAGGTAGCATAACTGCCCTTAAACGAATTTTGTAAGAATTTCTCTCTCTTTCACTGTCTTTTTTTCACAGGTTTTTAAAAGTAATTGATTTTTATAATGGGGTTTAGCTGCTTTTCACTGCTGTGTTTATGTCACTTCACACCCACTTGACTCACTTACAGAGAGATATCAATACATAGGTTTTAAGATTCTTACTAGTCAGATATATTCTTGGGCCGTGAATAGGGGGTTTTGAGTCCAATTCACTGAGCAAGGAGTAGGTCTTGTCTAGTACATATTGGGTTTATGGAACGGTATCTGAGCTAATTTGAAACCCTTGTTTTATTCATCACCCCACCTCACCTTTCCCGTTAAGCAGCCATTGTGTGTTTTCTAAACGTGTGACTCTGTTCTGTTTTGTAATTCAGTTCAAGGGTAGCGGTTTTTTCATTCCCTCTATAAGTGATATCTTATGATAAGTGTCTTTTTCTGTGTGACTTATTTCACTTAGAATCGTCGTACCTAAATCCACTCATCATGCTGCTACTAGCCTTATGACGTTGATTTCATGGCTGAGTGATATTCCATTGTACATAAGGACCACAACTTCTTTATCCATTTTTCTCTTTCCTGGGATATTTAAGGTGTAACGAAGTTGGAGGTTCTTGTCAACAGAGCAGCCCTAAACTTTGGGTTGCCTGTGTCTTGCTGGTTTTTAATTTTCCCACTTTATTCGCCCATGAGTGGAAGTGCCCTATGCTCTCTAAGCTGATTTTTTTAGATGTTTCAGGACACATCGTACACTTCTCCAGAGTGGCTGTTGGCAATTTACATCCCGCCCATCATAGTAACAAGGCTCCCGTTTCCTCATGGCCTGCCCTGCATTTCTGGTTTTGACACTTTATTCAGCATGGCCCTTTCGACCGATGGGAAGCGAGACTTCTTTGTAGCGCTGATTTGCCTTTCCAGGTTGCTTGGTTGGCCAAAAAGGGCATCTTGTCGAGGTTTTGCCGCTTTTCCTGTGCTTTAAAGGCGATTTGACTCTCCCTCCTGAAATCTGTTTCCTGCAATTCTGCCTTGCTTTCAAATCCTCTTCGTTGCCTTCCCTCAATATATTTGTGGACGAGAGTGATCATTTATAAGTCTGCAGGTTTGTGAATTGCAGTGCCCCTGAGCTCCATTTTTCAACTCGCTTTCTTGGGAGCTGGCCGCAAAAGCGCAGGATTGCTTCAGGCCCTATTCTGGTCCCGGGCGGAAGGCTGAGCCTGTGCTTAATTCTTCTTCCTGATGGGAAAATAGAGTGACCTGTGCCTGTCCCAACACCTAGAGCTAGTCTCTCATTGGTTCCCACTTCTTCCCGTTCATCCTCAGGACAAATTGCAACCTGTACGGAACAGGAGGTTAAAGGTGCTGATTCTCCAAGGAGGGAGATTGCTAGTAATGCGGCTGGAATGGCGAACCCGAGCACAAGGACATGAGAAATGAGGTGCGTTTTAGAAACCTTTCCCGATCACACAGTGTACCGTCTTCTGGGTTTCTCATGCATGTTTTCGATGTAGGAAGATGCCCTTGAACCTGGAGATTTGGGACCCATGGGATGGGTACCACGCAGTATTACTTTAAAGGGTCTGCGTTTGCTCACCCAACCTCAGCAAACCTCTCAGCCCCAAGAGTGTCCACCCTTATGTCTCAATCAGCTGTGGGTCTATACATGGTCAATCCAGGTGGCATCACAGCCCCTGAACGAATTTTGTAAGAATTTCTCTCTCTTTCACTGTCTTTGTTTCACAGGTTTTTAAAAGTAATTGATTTTTATAATGGGGTTTAGCTGCTTTTCACTGCTGTGTTTATGTCACTTTACACCCACCTGACTCTCTTACAGAGAGATATCAATACATAGGTTTTAAGATTCTTACTAGTAAGATATATTCTTGGGCCGTGAATAGGGGGTGTTGAGTCCAATTCACTGAGCAAGGAGTAGGTCTTGTCTGTTACACATTGGGTTTATGGAACGGTATCTGAGCTAATTTGAAACCCTTGTTTTATGCATCACCCCACCTCACCTTTCCCGTGAAGCAGCCATAGTGTGTTTTCTAAACGTGTGACTCTGTTCTGTTTTGTAATTCAGTTCAAGGGTAGCGGTTTTTACATTCCCTCTATAAGTGATATCTTATGATAAGTGTCTTTTTCTCTGTGACTTATTTCACTTAAAATCGTCGTACCTAAATCCACTCATCATGCTGCTACTAGCCTTATGACGTTGATTTCATGGCTGAGTGATATTCCTTTGTACATAAGGACCACAACTTATTTATCCATCTTTCTCTTTCCTGAGATATTTAAGGTGTAACGAAGTGGAGGTTCTTGTCAACAGAGCAGCCCTAAACGTTGGGGTGCCTGTGTCTTGCTGATTTTTAGTTTTCCCAATTTATACGCCCATGAGTGGAAGTGCCCTATGCTCTCTAAGCTGAGTTTTTTAGATGTTTCAGGACACACCGTACACTTCTCCAGAGTGGCTGTTGGCAATTTACATCCCGCCCATCAGCGTAGCAAGGCTCCCGTTTCTCCATGGCCTGCCCTGCATTTCTGGTTTTGACACTTTATTCAGCTTGGCCCTTTTGACCGATGGGAAGCGAGACTTCTTTGTAGCGCTGATTTGCCTTTCCAGGTTGCTTGGTTGGCCAAAAAGGTCGTATGCGTTTTTTCCTGAATATATTCAGGAAAAAACGCATACGCCGTTTTTGGCCAAGGGCATCATTGTCGAGGTTTTGCCGCTTTTCTTGTGCTTTAAAGGCGATTCGAATCTCCCTCCTGAAATCTGTTTCCTGCAATTCTGCCTTGCTTTCAAATCCTCTTCGTTGCCTTCCCTCAATATATTTGTGGACGAGAGTGAACATTTATAAGTCTGCAGGTTTGTGAATTGCAGTGCGCCTGAGCTCCATTTTTCAACTCGCTTTCTTGGAAGCTGGCCGCAAAAGCGCAGGTTTGCTTCAGGCCCTATTCCGGTCCCGGGCGGCAGGCTGAGCCTGTGCTTAATTCTTCTTCCTGATGGGAAAATAGAGTGACCTGTGCCTGTCCCAACACCTAGAGCTAGTCTCTCATTGGTTCCCCCTCTTCCCGTTCATCCTCAGGACAAATTGCAACCTGTACGGAACAGGAGGTTAAAGGTGCTGATTCTCCAAGGAGGGAGATTGCTAGTAAAGCGGCTGGAATGGCGAACCCGAGCACAAGGTGATGAGAAATGAGGTGTGTTTTAGAAACCTTTCCCGATCACACGGTGAACCATCTTCTGGGTTCCTCATGCATGTTTTCGATGTATTAAGATGGCCTTGAACCTGGAGATTTGGGACCCATGGGATGGGTAACACGCAGTATTACTTTAAAGGGTCTGCGTTTGCTCACCCAACCTCACCAAACCTCTCAGCCCCAAGAGTGTCCACCCTTATGTCTCAATCAGCTGTGGGTCTATACATGGTCAATCCAGGTGGCATCACAGCCCCTGAACGAATTTTGTAAGAATTTCTCTCTCTTTCACTGTCTTTGTTTCACAGGTTTTTAAAAGTAATTGATTTTTATAATGGGGTTTAGCTGCTTTTCACTGCTGTGTTTATGTCACTTTACACCCACTTGACTCACTTACAGAGAGATATCAATACATAGGTTTTAAGATTCTTACTAGTAAGATATATTCTTGGGCCGTGAATAGGGTGTGTTGAGTCCATTTCACTGAGCAAGGAGTAGGTCTTTTCTATTACATATTGGGTTTATGGAACGGTATCTGAGCTAATTTGAAACCCTTGTTTTATGCATTACCCCACCTCACCATTCCCGTTAAGCAGCCATAGTGTGTTTTCTAAACGTGTGACTCTGTTCTGTTTTGTAATTCAGTTCAAGGGTAGCGGTTTTTACATTCCCTCTATAAGTGATATCTTATGATAAGTGTCTTTTTCTGTGTGACTTATTTCACTTAGAATCATCGTACCTAAATCCACTCATCATGCTGCTACTAGCCTTATGACGTTGATTTCATGGCTGAGTGATATTCCATTGTACATAAGGACCACAACTTCTTTATCCATTTTTCTCTTTCCTGGGATATTTAAGGTGTAACGAAGTGGAGGTTCTTGTCAACAGAGCAGCCCTAAACGTTGGGGTGCCTGTGTCTTGCTGATTTTTAGTTTTCCCAATTTATACGCCCATGAGTGGAAGTGCCCTATGCTCTCTAAGCTGAGTTTTTTAGATGTATCAGGACACACCGTACAATTCACCAGAGTGGCTGTTGGCAATTTACATCCCGCCCATCAGCGTAGCAAGGCTCCCGTTTCTAAATGGCCTGCCCTGCATTTCTGGTTTTGACACTTTATTCAGCATGGCCCTTTTGACCGATGGGAAGCGAGACTTCTTTGTAGCGCTGATTTGCCTTTCCAGGTTGCTTGCTTGGCCAAAAAGGGCGTATGCGTTTTTTCCTGAATATATTCAGGAAAAAACGCATACGCCCTTTTTGGCCAAGGGCATCATTGTCGAGGTTTTGCCGCTTTTCCTGTGCTTTAAAGGCGATTCCAATCTCCCTCCTGAATCTGAAATCTGTTTCCTGCAATTCTGCCTTGCTTTCAAATCCTCTTCGTTGCCTTCCCTCAATATATTTGTGGACGAGAGTGATCATTTATAAGTCTGCAGGTTTGTGAATTGCAGTGCCCCTGAGCTCCATTTTTCAACTCGCTTTCTTGGGAGCTGGCCGCAAAAGCGCAGGATTGCTTCAGGCCCTATTCTGGTCCCGGGCGGCAGGCTGAGCCTGTGCTTAATTCTTCTTCCTGATGGGAAAATAGAGTGACCTGTGCCTGTCCCAACACCTAGAGCTAGTCTCTCATTGGTTCCCCCTCTTCCCGTTCATCCTCAGGACAAATTGCAACCTGTACGGAACAGGAGGTTAAAGGTGCTGATTCTCCAAGGAGGGAGATTGCTAGTAAAGCGGCTGGAATGGCGAACCCGAGCACAAGGAGATGAGAAATGAGGTGTGTTTTAGAAACCTTTCCCGATCACACGGTGTACCATCTTCTGGGTTTCTCATGCATGTTTTCGATGTAGGAAGATGCCCTTGAACCTGGAGATTTGGGACCCATGGGATGGGTACCACGCAGTATTACTTTAAAGGGTCTGCGTTTGCTCACCCAACCTCACCAAACCTCTCAGCCCCAAGAGTGTCCACCCTTATGTCTCAATCAGCTGTGGGTCTATACATGGTCAATCCAGGTGGCATCACAGCCCCTGAACGAATTTTGTAAGAATTTCTCTCTCTTTCACTGTCTTTGTTTCACAGGATTTTAAAAGTAATTGATTTTTATAATGGGGTTTAGCTGCTTTTCACTGCTGTGTTTATGTCACTTTACACCCACTTGACTCACTTACAGAGAGATATCAATACATAGGTTTTAAGATTCTTACTAGTCAGATATATTTTTGGGCCGTGAATAGTGGGTGTCGAGTCCAATTCACTGAGCAAGGAGTAGGTCTTGTCTATTACATATTGGGTTTATGGAACGGTATCTGAGCCAATTTGAAACCCTTGTTTTATGCATCACCCCACCTCACCTTTCCCGTTAAGCAGCCATAGTGTGTTTTCTAAACGTGTGACTCTGTTCTGTTTTGTAATTCAGTTCAAGGGTAGCGGTTTTTACATTCCCTCTATAAGTGATATCTTATGATAAGTGTCTTTTTCTCTGTGACTTATTTCACTTAGAATCGTCGTACCTAAATCCTCTCATCATGCTGCTACAAGCCTTATGACGTTGATTTCATGGCTGAGTGATATTCCATTGTACATAAGGACCACAACTTATTTATCCATCTTTCTCTTTCCTGAGATATTTAAGGTGTAACGAAGTGGAGGTTCTTGTCAACAGAGCAGCCCTAAACGTTGGGGTGCCTGTGTCTTGCTGATTTTTAGTTTTCCCAATTTATACGCCCATGAGTGGAAGTGCCCTATGCTCTCTAAGCTGAGTTTTTTAGATGTTTCAGGACACACCGTACACTTCTCCAGAGTGGCTGTTGGCAATTTACATCCCGCCCATCAGCGTAGCAAGGCTCCCGTTTCTCCATGGCCTGCCCTGCATTTCTGGTTTTGACACTTTATTCAGCTTGGCCCTTTTGACCGATGGGAAGCGAGACTTCTTTGTAGCGCTGATTTGCCTTTCCAGGTTGCTTGCTTGGCCAAAAAGGGCGTATGCGTTTTTTCCTGAATATATTCAGGAAAAAACGCATACGCCGTTTTTGGCCAAGGGCATCATTGTCGAGGTTTTGCCGCTCTTCTTGTGCTTTAAAGGCGATTCGAATCTCCCTCCTGAAATCTGTTTCCCGCAATTCTGCCTTGATTTCAAATCCTCTTCGTTCCCTTCCCTCAATATATTTGTGGACGAGAGTGAACATTTATAAGTCTGCAGGTTTGTGAATTGCAGTGCGCCTGAGCTCCATTTTTCAACTCGCTTTCTTGGGAGCTGGCCGCAAAAGCGCAGATTTGCTTCAGGCCCTATTCCGGTCCCGGGCGGCAGGGTGAGCCTGTGCTTAATTCTTCTTCCTGATGGGAAAATAGAGTGACCTGTGCCTGTCCCAACACCTAGAGCTAGTCTCTCATTGGTTCCCCCTCTTCCCGTTCATCCTCAGGACAAATTGCAACCTGTACGGAACAGGAGGTTAAAGGTGCTGATTCTCCAAGGAGGGAGATTGCTAGTAAAGCGGCTGGAATGGCGAACCCGAGCACAAGGAGATGAGAAATGAGGTGTGTTTTAGAAACCTTTCCCGATCACACGGTGTACCATCTTCTGGGTTTCTCATGCACGTTTTCGATGTAGGAAGATGCCCTTGAACCTGGAGATTTGGGACCCATGGGATGGGTACCACGCACTATTACTTTAAAGGGTCTGCGTTTCCTCACCCAACCTCACCAAACCTCTCAGCCCCAAGAGTGTCCACCCTTATGTCTCAATCAGCTGTGGGTCTATACATGGTCAATCCAGGTGGCATCACAGCCCCTGAACGAATTTTGTAAGAATTTCTCTCTCTTTCACTGTCTTTGTTTCACAGGATTTTAAAAGTAATTGATTTTTATAATGGGGTTTAGCTGCTTTTCACTGCTGTGTTTATGTCACTTTACACCCACTTGACTCACTTACAGAGAGATATCAATACATAGGTTTTAAGATTCTTACTAGTCAGATATATTCTTGGGCCGTGAATAGGGGGTGTCGAGTCCAATTCACTGAGCAAGGAGTAGGTCTTGTCTATTACATATTGGGTTTATGGAACGGTATCTGAGCTAATTTGAAACCCTTGTTTTATGCATCACCCCACCTCACCTTTCCCGTTAAGCAGCCATAGTGTGTTTTCTAAACGTGTGACTCTGTTCTGTTTTGTAATTCAGTTCAAGGGTAGCGGTTTTTACATTCCCTCTATAAGTGATATCTTATGATAAGTGTCTTTTTCTGTGTGACTTATTTCACTTAGAATCGTCGTACCTAAATCCTCTCATCATGCTGCTACTAGCCTTATGACGTTGATTTCATGGCTGAGTGATATTCCATTGTACATAAGGACCACAACTTATTTATCCATCTTTCTCTTTCCTGAGATATTTAAGGTGTAACGAAGTGGAGGTTCTTGTCAACAGAGCAGCCCTAAACGTTGGGGTGCCTGTGTCTTGCTGATTTTTAGTTTTCCCAATTTATACGCCCATGAGTGGAAGTGCCCTATGCTCTCTAAGCTGAGTTTTTTAGATGTTTCAGGACACACCGTACACTTCTCCAGAGTGGCTGTTGGCAATTTACATCCCGCCCATCAGCGTAGCAAGGCTCCCGTTTCTCCATGGCCTGCCCTGCATTTCTGGTTTAGACACTTTATTCAGCTTGGCCCTTTTGACCGATGGGAAGCGAGACTTCTTTATAGCGCTGATTTGCCTTTCCAGGTTGCTTGGTTGGCCAAAAAGGGCGTATGCGTTTTTTCCTGAATATATTCAGGAAAAAACGCATACGCCCTTTTTGGCCAAGGGCATCATTGTCGAGGTTTTGCCGCTTTTCCTGTGCTTTAATGTTGATTCGAATCTCCCTCCTGAAATCTGTTTCCTGCAATTCTGCCTTGCTTTCAAATCCTCTTCGTTGCCTTCCCTCAATATATTTTTGGACGAGAGTGGTCATTTATAAGTCTGCAGGTTTGTGAATTGCAGTGCCCCTGAGCTCCATTTTTCAACTCGCTTTCTTGGGAGCTGGCCGCAAAAGCGCAGGATTGCTTCAGGCCCTATTCTGGTCCCGGACGGCAGGCTGAGCCTGTGGTTAATTCTTCTTCCTGATGGGAAAATAGAGTGACCTGTGCCTGTCCCAACACCTAGAGCTAGTCTCTCATTGTTTTCCCCTCTGCCCGTTCATCCTCAGGACAAATTGCAACCTGTACGGAACAGGAGGTTAAAGGTGCTGATTCTCCAAGGAGGGAGATTGCTAGTAATGCGGCTGGAATGGCGAACCCGAGCACAAGGACATGAGAAATGAGGTGCGTTTTAGAAACCTTTCCCGATCACACAGTGTACCATCTTCTGGGTTTCTCATGCACGTTTTCGATGTAGGAAGATGCCCTTGAACCTGGAGATTTGGGACCCATGGGATGGGTACCACGCACTATTACTTTAAAGGGTCTGCGTTTGCTCACCCAATCTCACCAAACCTCTCAGCCCCAAGAGTGTCCACCCTTATGTCTCAATCAGCTGTGGGTCTAGATATGGTCAATCCAGGTAGCATAACTGCCCCTGAACGAATTTTGTAAGAATTTCTCTCTCTTTCACTGTCTTTTTTTCACAGGTTTTTAAAAGTAATTGATTTTTATAATGGGGTTTAGCTGCTTTTCACTGCTGTGTTTATGCCACTTTACACCCACTTCACTCACTTACTAAGAGATATAAATACATAGGTTTTAAGATTCTTACTAGTCAGATATATTCTTGGGCCGTGAATAGGGGGTGTTGAGTCCAATTCACTGAGCAAGGAGTAGGTCTTGTCTATTACATATTGGGTTTATGGAACGGTATCTGAGCTAATTTGAAACCCTTGTTTTATGCATCACCCCACCTCACCTTTCCCGTTAAGCAGCCATAGTGTGTTTTCTAAACGTGTGACTCTGTTCTGTTTTGTAATTCAGTTCAAGGGTAGCGGTTTTTACATTCCCTCTATAAGTGATATCTTATGATAAGTGTCTTTTTCTGTGTGACTTATTTCACTTAGAATCGTCGTACCTAAATCCACTCATCATGCTGCTGCTAGCCTTATGACGTTGATTTCATGGTTGAGTGATATTCCATTGTACATAAGGACCACAACTTCTTTATCCATTTTTCTCTTTCCTGAGGTATGTAAGGTGTAACGAAGTGGAGGTTCTTGTCAACAGAGCAGCCCTTAACGTTGGGGTGCCTGTGTCATGCTGATTTTTAGTTTTCCCAAATTATACGCCCATGAGTGGAACTGCCCTATGCTGTCTAAACTGAGTTTTTTAGATGTTTCAGGACACACCGTACACTTCTCCAGAGTGGCTGTTGGCAATTTACATCCCGCCCATCAGCGTAGCAAGGCTCCCGTTTCCTCATGGCCTGCCCTGCATTTCTGGTTTTGACACTTTATTCAGCATGGCCCTTTTGACCGATGGGAAGCGAGACTTCTTTTTAGCGCTGATTTGCCTTTCCAGGTTGCTTGGTTGGACAAAAAGGGCGTATGCGTTTTTTCCTGAATATATTCAGGAAAAAACGCATTCGCCCTTTTTGGCCAAGGGCATCATTGTCGAGGTTTTGCCGCTTTTCCTGTGCTTTAATGGTGATTCGAATCTCCCTCCTGAAATCTGTTTCCTGCAATTCTGCCTTGCTTTCAAATCCTCTTCGTTGCCTTCCCTCAATATATTTGTGGACGAGAGTGGTCATTTATAAGTCTGCAGGTTTGTGAATTGCAGTGCCCCTGAGCTCCATTTTTCAACTCGCTTTCTTGGGAGCTGGCCGCAAAAGCGCAGGATTGCTTCAGGCCCTATTCTGGTCCCGGGCGGCAGGCTGAGCCTGTGGTTAATTCTTCTTCCTGATGGGAAAATAGAGTGACCTGTGCCTGTCCCAACACCTAGAGCTAGTCTCTCATTGTTTTCCCCTCTTCCCGTTCATCCTCAGGACAAATTGCAACCTGTACGGAACAGGAGGTTAAAGGTGATGATTTTCCAAGGAGGGAGGTTACTAGTAAAGCGGCTGGAATGGCGGACCCGAGCACAAGGAGATGAGAAATGAGGTGCGTTTTAGAAACCTTTCTCGATCACACGGTGTACCATCTTCTGGGTTTCTCATGCATGTTTTCGATGTAGGAAGATGCCCTTGAACCTGGAGATTTGGGACCCATGGGATGGGTACCACGGAGTATTACTTTAAAGGGTCTGCGTTTCCTCACCCAACCTCACCAAACCTCTCAGCCCCAAGAGTGTCCACCCTTATGTCTCAATGAGCTGTGGGTCTAGATATGGTCAATCCAGGTAGCATCACTGCCCCTGAACGAATTTTGTAAGAATTTCTCTCTCTTTCACTGTCTTTTTTTCACAGGTTTTTAAAAGTAATTGATTTTTATAATGGGGTTTAGCTGCTTTTCACTGCTGTGTTTATTCCACTTTACACCCACTTGACTAACTTACAGAGAGATATCAATACATAGGTTTTAAGATTTTTACTAGTCAGATATATTCTTGGGCCGTGAATAGGGGGTGTTGAGTCCAATTCACTGAGCAAGGAGTAGGTCTTGTCTATTACATATTGGGTTTATGGAACGGTATCTGAGCTAATTTGAAACCCTTGTTTTATGCATCACCCCACCTCACCTTTCCCGTTAAGCAGCCATAGTGTGTTTTCTAAACGTGTGACTCTGTTCTGTTTTGTAATTCACTTCAAGGGTAGCGGTTTTTACATTCCCTCTATAAGTGATATCTTATGATAAGTGTCTTTTTCTGTGTGACTTATTTCACTTAGAATCGTCGTACCTAAATCCACTCATCATGCTGCTACTAGCCTTATGACGTTGATTTCATGGCTGAGTGATATTCCATTGTACATAAGGACCACAACATCTTTATCCATTTTTCTCTTTCCTGGGATATTTAAGGTGTAACGAAGTTGGAGGTTCTTGTCAACAGAGCAGCCCTAAACTTTGGGGTGCCTGTGTCTTGCTGGTTTTTAATTTTCCCACTTTATACTCCCATGAGTGGAAGTGCCCTATGCTCTCTAAGCTGAGTTTTTTAGATGTTTCACGACACACCGTACACTTCTCCAGAGTGGCTGTTGGCAATTTATATCCCGCCCATCAGCGTAGCAAGCCTCCCGTTTCTCCATGGCCTGCCCTGCATTTCTGCTTTTGACACTTTATTCAGCATGGCCCTTTTGACCGATGGGAAGCGAGACTTCTTTGTAGCGCTGATTTGCCTTTCCAGGTTGCTTGCTTGGCCAAAAAGGGCGTATGCGTTTTTTCCTGAATATATTCAGGAAAAAACGCATACGCCCTTTTTGGCCAAGGGCATCATTGTCGGGGTTTTGCCGCTCTTCCTGTGCTTTCAAGGCGATTCGAATCTCCCTCCTGAAATCTGTTTCCTGCAATTCTGCCTTGCTTTCAAATCCTCTTCGTTGCCTTCCCTCAGTATATTTGTGGACGAGAGTGGTCATGTATAAGTCTGCAGGTTTGTGAATTGCAGTGCCCCTGAGCTGAATTTTTCAACTCGCTTTCTTGGGAGCTGGCCGCAAAAGCGCAGGATTGCTTCAGGCCCTATTCTGGTTCCGGGCGGCAGGCTGAGCCTGTGCTTAATTCTTCTTCCTGATGGGAAAATAGAGTGACCTGTGCCTGTCCCAACACCTAGAGCTAGACTCTCATTGTTTCCCCCTTTTCCCGTTCATCCTCAGGACAAATTGCAACCTGTACGGAACAGGAGGTTAAAGGTGCTGATTCTCCAATGAGGGAGACTGCTAGTAAAGCAGGTGGAATGGCGAATTCGAGCACAAGGAGATGAGAAATGAGGTGCATTTTAGAAACCTTTCCCGATCACACAGTGTGCCATCTTCTGGGTTTCTCATGCATGTTTTCGATGTAGGAAGATGCCCTTGAACCTGGAGATTTGGGACCCATGGGATGGGTACCACGCAATATTACTTTAAAGGGTCTGCGTTTCCTCACCCAACCTCAGCAAACCTCTCAGCCCCAAGAGTGTCCACCCTTATGTCTCAATCAGCTGTGGGTCTAGATATGGTCAATCCAGGTAGCATAACTGCCCCTAAACGAATTTTGTAAGAATTTCTCTCTCTTTCACTGTCTTTTTTTTCACAGGTTTTTAAAAGTAATTGATTTTTATAATGGGGTTTAGCTGCTTTTCACTGCTGTGTTTATGCCACTTTACACCCACTTGACTCACTTACAAAGAGATATCAATACATAGGTTTTAAGATTCTTACTAGTCAGATATATTCTTGGGCCGTGAATAGGGGGTGTTGAGTCCAATTCACTGAGCAAGGAGTAGGTCTTGTCTAGTACATATTGGGTTTATGGAACGGTATCTGAGATAATTTGAAACCCTTGTTTTATGCATCACCCCACCTCACCTTTCCCGTTAAGCAGCCATAGTGTGTTTTCTAAACGTGTGACTCTGTTCTGTTTTGTAATTCAGTTCAAGGGTAGCGGTTTTTACATTCCCTCTATAAGTGATATCTTATGGTAAGTGTCTTTTTCTGTGTGACTTATTTCACTTAGAATCGTCGTACCTAAATCCACTCATCATGCTGCTACTAGCCTTATGACGTTGATTTCATGGCTGAGTGATATTCCATTGTACATAAGGACCACAACATCTTTATCCATTTTTCTCTTTCCTGGGATATTTAAGGTGTAACGAAGTTGGAGGTTCTTGTCAACAGAGCAGCCCTAAACGTTGGGGTGCCTGTGTTTTGCTTGTTTTTAATTTTCCCACTATATACGCCCAAGAGTGGAAGTGCCCTATGCTCTCTAAGCTGAGTTTTTTAGATGTTTCAGGACACACCGTACACTTCTCCAGAGTGGCTGTTGGCAATTTACATCCCGCCCATCAGCGTAGCAAGGCTCCCGTTTCTCCATGGCCTGCCCTGCATTTCTGGTTTTGACACTTTATTCAGCATGGCCCTTTTGACCGATGGGAAGCGAGACTTCTTTGTAGCGCTGATTTGCCTTTCCAGGTGGCTTTGTTGGCGAAAGAGGGCGTATGCGTTTTTTCCTGAATATATTCAGGAAAAAACGCATACGCCCTCTTTGGCCAAGGGCATCATTGTCGAGGTTTTGCCGCTGTTCCTGTGCTTTAAAGGCGATTCGAATCTCCCTCCTGAAATCTGTTTCCTGCAATTCTGCCTTGCTTTCAAATCCTCTTCGTTGCCTTCCCTCAATATATTTGTGGACGAGAGTGGTCATTTATAAGTCTGCAGGTTTGTGAATTGCAGTGCCCCTGAGCTCCATTTTTCAACTCGCTTTCTTGGGAGCTGGCCGCAAAAGCGCAGGATTGCTTCAGGCCCTATTCTGGTCCCGGGCGGCAGGCTGAGCCTGTGGTTAATCCTTCTTCCTGATGGGAAAATAGAGTGACCTGTGCCTGTCCCAACACCTAGAGCTAGTCTCTCATTGTTTTCCCCTCTTCCCGTTCATCCTCAGGACAAATTGCAACCTGTACGGAACAGGAGGTTAAAGGTGATGATTTTCCAAGGAGGGAGGTTGCTAGTAAAGCGGCTGGAATGGCGGACCCGAGCACAAGGAGATGAGAAATGAGGTGCGTTTTAGAAACCTTTCTCGATCACACGGTGTACCATCTTCTGGGTTTCTCATGCATGTTTTCGATGTAGGAAGATGCCCTTGAACCTGGAGATTTGGGACCCATGGGTTGGGTACCACGGAGTATTACTTTAAAGGGTCTGCGTTTCCTCACCCAACCTCACCAAACCTCTCAGCCCCAAGAGTGTCCACCCTTATGTCTCAATGAGCTGTGGGTCTAGATATGGTCAATCCAGGTAGCATCACTGCCCCTAAACGAATTTTGTAAGAATTTCTCTCTCTTTCACTGTCTTTTTTTCACAGGTTTTTAAAAGTAATTGATTTTTATAATGGGGTTTAGCTGCTTTTCACTGCTGTGTTTATTCCACTTTACACCCACTTGACTCACTTACAGAGAGATATCAATACATAGGTTTTAAGATTCTTACTAATCAGATATATTCTTGGGCCGTGAATAGGGGGTGTTGAGTCCAATTCACTGAGCAAGGAGTAGGTCTTGTCTATTACATATTGGGTTTATGGAACGGTATCTGAGCTAATTTGAAACCCTTGTTTTATGCATCACCCCACCTCACCTTTCCCGTTAAGCAGCCATAGTGTGTTTTCTAAACGTGTGACTCTGTTCTGTTTTGTAATTCACTTCAAGGGTAGCGGTTTTTACATTCCCTCTATAAGTGATATCTTATGATAAGTGTCTTTTTCTGTGTGACTTATTTCACTTAGAATCGTCGTACCTAAATCCACTCATCATGCTGCTACTAGCCTTATGACGTTGATTTCATGGCTGAGTGATATTCCATTGTACATAAGGACCACAACATCTTTATCCATTTTTCTCTTTCCTGGGATATTTAAGGTGTAACGAAGTTGGAGGTTCTTGTCAACAGAGCAGCCCTAAACTTTGGGGTGCCTGTGTCTTGCTGGTTTTTAATTTTCCCACTTTATACGCCCATGAGTGGAAGTGCCCTATGCTCTCTAAGCTGAGTTTTTTAGATGTTTCACGACACACCGTACACTTCTCCAGAGTGGCTGTTGGCAATTTACATCCCGCCCATCAGCGTAGCAAGCCTCCCGTTTCTCCATGGCCTGCCCTGCATTTCTGGTTTTGACACTTTATTCAGCATGGCCCTTTTGACCGATGGGAAGCGAGACTTCTTTGTAGCGCTGATTTGCCTTTCCAGGTTGCTTGCTTGGCCAAAAAGGGCGTATGCGTTTTTTCCTGAATATATTCAGGAAAAAACGCATACGCCCTTTTTGGCCAAGGGCATCATTGTCGGGGTTTTGCCGCTCTTCCTGTGCTTTCAAGGCGATTCGAATCTCCCTCCTGAAATCTGTTTCCTGCAATTCTGCCTTGCTTTCAAATCCTCTTCGTTGCCTTCCCTCAGTATATTTGTGGACGAGAGTGGTCATTTATAAGTCTGCAGGTTTGTGAATTGCAGTGCCCCTGAGCTCCATTTTTCAACTCGCTTTCTTGGGAGCTGGCCGCAAAAGCGCAGGATTGCTTCAGGCCCTATTCTGGTTCCGGGCGGCAGGCTGAGCTTGTGCTTAATTCTTCTTCCTGATGGGAAAATAGAGTGACCTGTGCCTGTCCCAACACCTAGAGCTAGACTCTCATTGTTTCCCCCTTTTCCCGTTCATCCTCAGGACAAATTGCAACCTGTACGGAACAGGAGGTTAAAGGTGCTGATTCTCCAATGAGGGAGACTGCTAGTAAAGCAGGTGGAATGGCGAATTCGAGCACAAGGAGATGAGAAATGAGGTGCGTTTTAGAAACCTTTCCCGATCACACAGTGTGCCATCTTCTGGGTTTCTCATGCATGTTTTCGATGTAGGAAGATGCCCTTGAACCTGGAGATTTGGGACCCATGGGATGGGTACCACGCAATATTACTTTAAAGGGTCTGCGTTTCCTCACCCAACCTCAGCAAACCTCTCAGCCCCAAGAGTGTCCACCCTTATGTCTCAATCAGCTGTGGGTCTAGATATGGTCAATCCAGGTAGCATAACTGCCCCTAAACGAATTTTGTAAGAATTTCTCTCTCTTTCACTGTCTTTTTTTCACAGGTTTTTAAAAGTAATTGATTTTTATAATGGGGTTTAGCTGCTTTTCACTGCTGTGTTTATGCCACTTTACACCCACTTGACTCACTTACAAAGAGATATCAATACATAGGTTTTAAGATTCTTACTAGTCAGATATATTCTTGGGCCGTGAATAGGGGGTGTTGAGTCCAATTCACTGAGCAAGGAGTAGGTCTTGTCTAGTACATATTGGGTTTATGGAACGGTATCTGAGATAATTTGAAACCCTTGTTTTATGCATCACCCCACCTCACCTTTCCCGTTAAGCAGCCATAGTGTGTTTTCTAAACGTGTGACTCTGTTCTGTTTTGTAATTCAGTTCAAGGGTAGCGGTTTTTACATTCCCTCTATAAGTGATATCTTATGGTAAGTGTCTTTTTCTGTGTGACTTATTTCACTTAGAATCGTCGTACCTAAATCCACTCATCATGCTGCTACTAGCCTTATGACGTTGATTTCATGGCTGAGTGATATTCCATTGTACATAAGGACCACAACATCTTTATCCATTTTTCTCCTTCCTGGGATATTTAAGGTGTAACGAAGTTGGAGGTTCTTGTCAACAGAGCAGCCCTAAACGTTGGGGTGCCTGTGTTTTGCTTGTTTTTAATTTTCCCACTATATACGCCCAAGAGTGGAAGTGCCCTATGCTCTCTAAGCTGAGTTTTTTAGATGTTTCAGGACACACCGTACACTTCTCCAGAGTGGCTGTTGGCAATTTACATCCCGCCCATCAGCGTAGCAAGGCTCCCGTTTCTCCATGGCCTGTCCTGCATTTCTGGTTTTGACACTTTATTCAGCATGGCCCTTTTGACCGATGGGAAGTGACACTTCTTTGTAGCGCTGATTTGCCTTTCCAGGTTGCTTGGTTGGCCAAAAAGGGCGTATGCGTTTTTTCCTGAATATATTCAGGAAAAAACGCATACGCCCTTTTTGGCCAAGGGCATCATTGACGAGGTTTTGCCGCTTTTCCTGTGCTTTAAAGGCGATTCGAATCTCCCTCCTGAAATCTGTTTCCTGCAATTCTGCCTTGCTTTCAAATCCTCTTCGTTGCCTTCCCTCAATATATTTGTGGACGAGAGTGATCATTTATAAGTCTGCAGGTTTGTGAATTGCAGTGCCCCTGGGCTCCATTTTTCAACTCGCTTTCTTGGGAGCTGGCCGCAAAAGCGCAGGATTGCTTCAGGCCCTATTCTGGTCCCGGGCGGAAGGCTGAGCCTGTGCTTAATTCTTCTTCCTGATGGGAAAATAGAGTGACCTGTGCCTGTCCCAACACCTAGAGCTAGTCTCTCATTGGTTCCCACTTCTTCCCGTTCATCCTCAGGACAAATTGCACCCTGTACGGAACAGGACGTTAAAGGTGCTGATTCTCCAAGGAGGGAGATTGCTAGTAATGCGGCTGGAATGGCGAACCCGAGCACAAGGACATGAGAAATGAGGTGCGTTTTAGAAACCTTTCCCGATCACACAGTGTACCATCTTCTGGGTTTCTCATGCATGTTTTCGATGTAGGAAGATGCCCTTGAACCTGGAGTTTTGGGACCCATGGGATGGGTACCACGCAGTATTACTTTAAAGGGTCTGCGTTTCCTCACCCAACCTCACCAAACCTCTCAGCCGCAAGGGTGTCCACCCTTATGTTTCAATCAGCTGTGGGTCTAGATATGGTCAATCCAGGTAGCATAACTGCCCCTAAACGAATTTTGTAAGAATTTCTCTCTCTTTCACTGTCTTTTTTTCACAGGTTTTTAAAAGTAATTGATTTTTATAATGGGGTTTAGCTGCTTTTCAATGCTGTGTTTATGTCACTTTACACCCACATGACTCACTTACAGAGAGATATCAATATATAGGTTTTAAGATTCTTACTAGTCAGATATATTCTTGGGCCGTGAATAGGGGGTTTTGAGTCCAATTCACTGAGCAAGGAGTAGGTCTTGTCTAGTACATATTGGGTTTATGGAACGGTATCTGAGCTTATTTGAAACCCTTGTTTTATGCATCACCCCACCTCACCTTTCCCGTTAAGCAGCCATAGTGTGTTTTCTAAACGTGTGACTCTGTTCTGTTTTGTAATTCAGTTCAAGGGTAGCGGTTTTTACATTACCTCTATAAGTGATATCTTATGATAAGTGTCTTTTTCTGTGTGACTTATTTCACTTAGAATCGTCGTACCTAAATCCACTCATCATGCTGCTACTAGCCTTATGACGTTGATTTCATGGCTGAGTGATATTCCATTGTACATAAGGACCACAACATCTTTATCCATTTTTCTCTTTCCTGGGATATTTAAGGTGTAACGAAGTTGGAGGTTCTTGTCAACAGAGCAGCCCTAAACTTTGGGGTGCCTGTGTCTTGCTTGTTTTTAATTTTCCCACGTTATACGCCCATGAGTGGAAGTGCCCTATGCTCTCTAAGCTGAGTTTTTTAGATGTTTCAGGAAACACCGTACACTTCTCCAGAGTGGCTGTTGGCAATTTACATCCCGCCCATCAGCGTAGCAAGGCTCCCGTTTCTCCATGGCCTGTCCTGCATTTCTGGTTTTGACACTTTATTCAGCATGGCCCTTTTGACCGATGGGAAGTGACACTTCTTTGTAGCGCTGATTTGCCTTTCCAGGTTGCTTGGTTGGCCAAAAAGGGCGTATGCGTTTTTTCCTGAATATATTCAGGAAAAAACGCATACGCCCTTTTTGGCCAAGGGCATCATTGACGAGGTTTTGCCGCTTTTCCTGTGCTTTAAAGGCGATTCGAATCTCCCTCCTGAAATCTGTTTCCTGCAATTCTGCCTTGCTTTCAAATCCTCTTCGTTGCCTTCCCTCAATATATTTGTGGACGAGAGTGATCATTTATAAGTCTGCAGGTTTGTGAATTGCAGTGCCCCTGGGCTCCATTTTTCAACTCGCTTTCTTGGGAGCTGGCCGCAAAAGCGCAGGATTGCTTCAGGCCCTATTCTGGTCCCGGGCGGAAGGCTGAGCCTGTGCTTAATTCTTCTTCCTGATGGGAAAATAGAGTGACCTGTGCCTGTCCCAACACCTAGAGCTAGTCTCTCATTGGTTCCCACTTCTTCCCGTTCATCCTCAGGACAAATTGCAACCTGTACGGAACAGGAGGTTAAAGGTGCTGATTCTCCAAGGAGGGAGATTGCTAGTAATGCGGCTGGAATGGCAAACCCGAGCACAAGGACATGAGAAATGAGGTGCGTTTTAGAAACCTTTCCCGATCACACAGTGTACCATCTTCTGGGTTTCTCATGCATGTTTTCGATGTAGGAAGATGCCCTTGAACCTGGAGATTTGGGACCCATGGGATGGGTACCACGCAGTATTACTTTAAAGGGTCTGCGTTTCCTCACCCAACCTCACCAAACCTCTCAGCCCCAAGGGTGTCCACCCTTATGTCTCAATCAGCTGTGGGTCTAGATATGGTCAATCCAGGTAGCATAACTGCCCCTAAACGAATTTTGTAAGAATTTCTCTCTCTTTCACTGTCTTTTTTTCACAGGTTTTTAAAAGTAATTGATTTTTATAATGGGGTTTAGCTGTTTTTCAATGCTGTGTTTATGTCACTTTACACCCACATGACTCACTTACAGAGAGATATCAATACATAGCTTTTAAGATTCTTACTAGTCAGATATATTCTTGGGCCGTGAATAGGGGGTTTTGAGTCCAATTCACTGAGCAAGGAGTAGGTCTTGTCTAGTACATATTGGGTTTATGGAACGGTATCTGAGCTAATTTGAAACCCTTGTTTTATGCATCACCCCACCTCACCTTTCCCGTTAAGCAGCCATAGTGTGTTTTCTAAACGTGTGACTCTGTTCTGTTTTGTAATTCAGTTCAAGGGTAGCGGTTTTTACATTCCCTCTATAAGTGATATCTTATGGTAAGTGTCTTTTTCTGTGTGACTTATTTCACTTAGAATCGTCGTACCTAAATCCACTCATCATGCTGCTACTAGCCTTATGACGTTGATTTCATGGCTGAGTGATATTCCATTGTACATAAGGACCACAACATCTTTATCCATTTTTCTCCTTCCTGGGATATTTAAGGTGTAACGAAGTTGGAGGTTCTTGTCAACAGAGCAGCCCTAAACGTTGGGGTGCCTGTGTTTTGCTTGTTTTTAATTTTCCCACTATATACGCCCAAGAGTGGAAGTGCCCTATGCTCTCTAAGCTGAGTTTTTTAGATGTTTCAGGACACACCGTACACTTCTCCAGAGTGGCTGTTGGCAATTTACATCCCGCCCATCAGCGTAGCAAGGCTCCCGTTTCTCCATGGCCTGTCCTGCATTTCTGGTTTTGACACTTTATTCAGCATGGCCCTTTTGACCGATGGGAAGTGACACTTCTTTGTAGCGCTGATTTGCCTTTCCAGGTTGCTTGGTTGGCCAAAAAGGGCGTATGCGTTTTTTCCTGAATATATTCAGGAAAAAACGCATACGCCCTTTTTGGCCAAGGGCATCATTGACGAGGTTTTGCCGCTTTTCCTGTGCTTTAAAGGCGATTCGAATCTCCCTCCTGAAATCTGTTTCCTGCAATTCTGCCTTGCTTTCAAATCCTCTTCGTTGCCTTCCCTCAATATATTTGTGGACGAGAGTGATCATTTATAAGTCTGCAGGTTTGTGAATTGCAGTGCCCCTGGGCTCCATTTTTCAACTCGCTTTCTTGGGAGCTGGCCGCAAAAGCGCAGGATTGCTTCAGGCCCTATTCTGGTCCCGGGCGGAAGGCTGAGCCTGTGCTTAATTCTTCTTCCTGATGGGAAAATAGAGTGACCTGTGCCTGTCCCAACACCTAGAGCTAGTCTCTCATTGGTTCCCACTTCTTCCCGTTCATCCTCAGGACAAATTGCACCCTGTACGGAACAGGACGTTAAAGGTGCTGATTCTCCAAGGAGGGAGATTGCTAGTAATGCGGCTGGAATGGCGAACCCGAGCACAAGGACATGAGAAATGAGGTGCGTTTTAGAAACCTTTCCCGATCACACAGTGTACCATCTTCTGGGTTTCTCATGCATGTTTTCGATGTAGGAAGATGCCCTTGAACCTGGAGTTTTGGGACCCATGGGATGGGTACCACGCAGTATTACTTTAAAGGGTCTGCGTTTCCTCACCCAACCTCACCAAACCTCTCAGCCGCAAGGGTGTCCACCCTTATGTTTCAATCAGCTGTGGGTCTAGATATGGTCAATCCAGGTAGCATAACTGCCCCTAAACGAATTTTGTAAGAATTTCTCTCTCTTTCACTGTCTTTTTTTCACAGGTTTTTAAAAGTAATTGATTTTTATAATGGGGTTTAGCTGCTTTTCAATGCTGTGTTTATGTCACTTTACACCCACATGACTCACTTACAGAGAGATATCAATATATAGGTTTTAAGATTCTTACTAGTCAGATATATTCTTGGGCCGTGAATAGGGGGTTTTGAGTCCAATTCACTGAGCAAGGAGTAGGTCTTGTCTAGTACATATTGGGTTTATGGAACGGTATCTGAGCTTATTTGAAACCCTTGTTTTATGCATCACCCCACCTCACCTTTCCCGTTAAGCAGCCATAGTGTGTTTTCTAAACGTGTGACTCTGTTCTGTTTTGTAATTCAGTTCAAGGGTAGCGGTTTTTACATTCCCTCTATAAGTGATATCTTATGATAAGTGTCTTTTTCTGTGTGACTTATTTCACTTAGAATCGTCGTACCTAAATCCACTCATCATGCTGCTACTAGCCTTATGACGTTGATTTCATGGCTGAGTGATATTCCATTGTACATAAGGACCACAACATCTTTATCCATTTTTCTCTTTCCTGGGATATTTAAGGTGTAACGAAGTTGGAGGTTCTTGTCAACAGAGCAGCCCTAAACTTTGGGGTGCCTGTGTCTTGCTTGTTTTTAATTTTCCCACGTTATACGCCCATGAGTGGAAGTGCCCTATGCTCTCTAAGCTGAGTTTTTTAGATGTTTCAGGAAACACCGTACACTTCTCCAGAGTGGCTGTTGGCAATTTACATCCCGCCCATCAGCGTAGCAAGGCTCCCGTTTCTCCATGGCCTGTCCTGCATTTCTGGTTTTGACACTTTATTCAGCATGGCCCTTTTGACCGATGGGAAGTGACACTTCTTTGTAGCGCTGATTTGCCTTTCCAGGTTGCTTGGTTGGCCAAAAAGGGCGTATGCGTTTTTTCCTGAATATATTCAGGAAAAAACGCATACGCCCTTTTTGGCCAAGGGCATCATTGACGAGGTTTTGCCGCTTTTCCTGTGCTTTAAAGGCGATTCGAATCTCCCTCCTGAAATCTGTTTCCTGCAATTCTGCCTTGCTTTCAAATCCTCTTCGTTGCCTTCCCTCAATATATTTGTGGACGAGAGTGATCATTTATAAGTCTGCAGGTTTGTGAATTGCAGTGCCCCTGGGCTCCATTTTTCAACTCGCTTTCTTGGGAGCTGGCCGCAAAAGCGCAGGATTGCTTCAGGCCCTATTCTGGTCCCGGGCGGAAGGCTGAGCCTGTGCTTAATTCTTCTTCCTGATGGGAAAATAGAGTGACCTGTGCCTGTCCCAACACCTAGAGCTAGTCTCTCATTGGTTCCCACTTCTTCCCGTTCATCCTCAGGACAAATTGCAACCTGTACGGAACAGGAGGTTAAAGGTGCTGATTCTCCAAGGAGGGAGATTGCTAGTAATGCGGCTGGAATGGCGAACCCGAGCACAAGGACATGAGAAATGAGGTGCGTTTTAGAAACCTTTCCCGATCACACAGTGTACCATCTTCTGGGTTTCTCATGCATGTTTTCGATGTAGGAAGATGCCCTTGAACCTGGAGATTTGGGACCCATGGGATGGGTACCACGCAGTATTACTTTAAAGGGTCTGCGTTTCCTCACCCAACCTCACCAAACTTCTCAGCCCCAAGGGTGTCCACCCTTATGTCTCAATCAGCTGTGGGTCTAGATATGGTCAATCCAGGTAGCATAACTGCCCCTAAACGAATTTTGTAAGAATTTCTCTCTTTCACTGTCTTTTTTTCACAGGTTTTTAAAAGTAATTGATTTTTATAATGGGGTTTAGCTGTTTTTCAATGCTGTGTTTATGTCACTTTACACCCACATGACTCACTTACAGAGAGATATCAATACATAGGTTTTAAGATTCTTACTAGTCAGATATATTCTTGGGCCGTGAATAGGGGGTTTTGAGTCCAATTCACTGAGCAAGGAGTAGGTCTTGTCTAGTACATATTGGGTTTATGGAACGGTATCTGAGCTAATTTGAAACCCTTGTTTTATGCATCACCCCACCTCACCTTTCCCGTTAAGCAGCCATAGTGTGTTTTCTAAACGTGTGACTCTGTTCTGTTTTGTAATTCAGTTCAAGGGTAGCGGTTTTTACATTCCCTCTATAAGTGATATCTTATGATAAGTGTCTTTTTCTGTGTGACTTATTTCACTTAGAATCGTCGTACCTAAATCCACTCATCATGCTGCTACTAGCCTTATGACGTTGATTTCATGGCTGAGTGATATTCCATTGTACATAAGGACCACAACATCTTTATCCATTTTTCTCTTTCCTGGGATATTTAAGGTGTAACGAAGTTGTAGGTTCTTGTCAACAGAGCAGCCCTAAACTTTGGGGTGCCTGTGTCTTGCTTGTTTTTAATTTTCCCACGTTATACGCCCATGAGTGGAAGTGCCCTATGCTCTCTAAGCTGAGTTTTTTAGATGTTTCAGGACACACCGTACACTTCTCCAGAGTGGCTGTTGGCAATTTACATCCCCCCCATCAGCGTAGCAAGGCTCCCGTTTCTCCATGGCCTGTCCTGCATTTCTGGTTTTGACACTTTATTCAGCATGGCCCTTTTGACCGATGGGAAGTGAGACTTCTTTGTAGCGCTGATTTGCCTTTCCAGGTTGCTTGGTTGGCCAAAAAGGGCGTATGCGTTTTTTCCTGAATATATTCAGGAAAAAACGCATACGCCCTTTTTGGCCAAGGGCATCATTGACGAGGTTTTGCCGCTTTTCCTGTGCTTTAAAGGCGATTCGAATCTCCCTCCTGAAATGTCTTTCCTGCAATTCTGCCTTGCTTTCAAATCCTCTTCGTTGCCTTCCCTCAATATATTTGTGGACGAGAGTGATCATTTATAAGTCTGCAGGTTTGTGAATTGCAGTGCCCCTGAGCTCCATTTTTCAACTCGCTTTCTTGGGAGCTGGCCGCAAAAGCGCAGGATTGCTTCAGGCCCTATTCTGGTCCCGGGCGGAAGGCTGAGCCTGTGCTTAATTCTTCTTCCTGATGGGAAAATAGAGTGACCTGTGCCTGTCCCAACACCTAGAGCTAGTCTCTCATTGGTTCCCACTTCTTCCCGTTCATCCTCAGGACAAATTGCAACCTGTAGGGAACAGGAGGTTAAAGGTGCTGATTCTCCAAGGAGGGAGATTGCTAGTAATGCGGCTGGAATGGCGAACCCGAGCACAAGGACATGAGAAATGAGGTGCGTTTTAGAAACCTTTCCCGATCACAAAGTGTACCATCTTCTGGGTTTCTCATGCATGTTTTCGATGTAGGAAGATGCCCTTGAACCTGGAGATTTGGGACCCATGGGATGGGTACCACGCAGTATTACTTTAAAGGGTCTGCGTTTCCTCACCCAACCTCACCAAACCTCTCAGCCCCAAGAGTGTCCACCCTTATGTCTCAATGAGCTGTGGGTCTAGATATGGTCATTCCAGGTAGCATAACTTCCCCTAAACGAATTTTGTAAGAATTTCTCTCTCTTTCACTGTCTTTTTTTCACAGGTTTTTAAAAGTAATTGATTTTTATAATGGGGTTTAGCAGCTATTCAATGCTGTGTTTATGTCACTTTACACCCACATGACTCACTTACAGATAGATATCAATACATAGGTTTTAAGATTCTTACTAGTCAGATATATTCTTGGGCCGTGAATAGGGGGTTTTGAGTCCAATTCACTGAGCAAGGAGTAGGTCTTGTCTATTACATATTGGGTTTATGGAACGGTATCTGAGCTAATTTGAAACCCTTGTTTTATGCATCACCCCACCTCACCTTTCCCGTTAAGCAGCCATAGTGTGTTTTCTAAACGTGTGACTCTGTTCTGTTTTGTAATTCAGTTCAAGGGTAGCGGTTTTTACATTCCCTCTATAAGTGATATCTTATGATAAGTGTCTTTTTCTGTGTGACTTATTTCACTTAGAATCGTCGTACCTAAATCCACTCATCATGCTGCTACTAGCCTTATGACGTTGATTTCATGGCTGAGTGATATTCCATTGTACATAAGGACCACAACATCTTTATCCATTTTTCTCTTTCCTGGGATATTTAAGGTGTAACGAAGTTGGAGGTTCTTGTCAACAGAGCAGCCCTAAACTTTGGGGTGCCTGTGTCTTGCTTGTTTTTAATTATCCCACTTTATACGCCCATGAGTGGAAGTGCCCTATGCTCTCTAAGCTGAGTTTTTTAGATGTTTCAGGACACACCGTACACTTCTCCAGAGTGGCTGTTGGCAATTTACATCCCGCCCATCAGCGTAGCAAGACTCCCGTTTCTCCATGGCCTGTCCTGCATTTCTGGTTTTGACACTTTATTCAGCATGGCCCTTTTGACCGATGGGAAGTGAGACTTCTTTGTAGCGCTGTTTTGCCTTTCCAGGTTGCTTGGTTGGCCAAAAAGGGCGTATGCGTTTTTTCCTGAATATATTCAGGAAAAAACGCATACGCCCTTTTTGGCCAAGGGCATCACTGACGAGGTTTTGCCGCTTTTCCTGTGCTTTAAAGGCGATTCGAATCTCCCTCCTGAAATCTGTTTCCTGCAATTCTGCCTTGCTTTCAAATCCTCTTCGTTGCCTTCCCTCAATATATTTGTGGATGAGAGTGATCATTTATAAGTCTGCAGGTTTGTGAATTGCAGTGCCCCTGAGCTCCATTTTTCAACTCGCTTTCTTGGGAGCTGGCCGCAAAAGCGCAGGATTGCTTCAGGCCCTATTCTGGTCCCGGGCGGAAGGCTGAGCCTGTGCTTAATTCTTCTTCCTGATGGGAAAATAGAGTGACCTGTGCCTGTCCCAACACCTAGAGCTAGTCTCTCATTGGTTCCCACTTCTTCCCGTTCATCCTCAGGACAAATTGCAACCTGTACGAAACAGGAGGTTAAAGGTGCTGATTCTCCAAGGAGGGAGATTGCTAGTAATGCGGCTGGAATGGCGAACCCGAGCACAAGGACATGAGAAATGAGGTGCGTTTTAGAAACCTTTCCCGATCACACAGTGTACCATCTTCTGGGTTTCTCATGCACGTTTTCGATGTAGGAAGATGCCCTTGAACCTGGAGATTTGGGACCCATGGGATGGGTACCACGCACTATTACTTTAAAGGGTCTGCGTTTGCTCACCCAATCTCACCAAACCTCTCAGCCCCAAGAGTGTCCACCCTTATGTCTCAATCAGCTGTGGGTCTAGATATGGTCAATCCAGGTAGCATAACTGCCCCTGAACGAATTTTGTAAGAATTTCTCTCTCTTTCACTGTCTTTTTTTCACAGGGTTTTAAAAGTAATTGATTTTTATAATGGGGTTTAGCTGCTTTTCACTGCTGTGTTTATGCCACTTTACACCCACTTGACTCACTTACTAAGAGATATCAATACATAGGTTTTAAGATTCTTACTAGTCAGATATATTCTTGGGCCGTGAATAGGGGGTGTTGAGTCCAATTCACTGAGCAAGGAGTAGGTCTTGTCTATTACATATTGGGTTTATGGAACGGTATCTGAGCTAATTTGAAACCCTTGTTTTATGCATCACCCCACCTCACCTTTCCCGTTAAGCAGCCATAGTGTGTTTTCTAAACGTGTGACTCTGTTCTGTTTTGTAATTCAGTTCAAGGGTAGCGGTTTTTACATTCCCTCTATAAGTGATATCTTATGATAAGTGTCTTTTTCTGTGTGACTTATTTCACTTAGAATCGTCGTACCTAAATCCACTCATCATGCTGCTACTAGCCTTATGACGTTGATTTCATGGCTGAGTGATATTCCATTGTACATAAGGACCACAACATCTTTATCCATTTTTCTCCTTCCTGGGATATTTAAGGTGTAACGAAGTTGGAGGTTCTTGTCAACAGAGCAGCCCTAAACGTTGGGGTGCCTGTGTTTTGCTTGTTTTTAATTTTCCCACTATATACGCCCAAGAGTGGAAGTGCCCTATGCTCTCTAAGCTGAGTTTTTTAGATGTTTCAGGACACACCGTACACTTCTCCAGAGTGGCTGTTGGCAATTTACATCCCGCCCATCAGCGTAGCAAGGCTCCCGTTTCTCCATGGCCTGTCCTGCATTTCTGGTTTTGACACTTTATTCAGCATGGCCCTTTTGACCGATGGGAAGTGACACTTCTTTGTAGCGCTGATTTGCCTTTCCAGGTTGCTTGGTTGGCCAAAAAGGGCGTATGCGTTTTTTCCTGAATATATTCAGGAAAAAACGCATACGCCCTTTTTGGCCAAGGGCATCATTGACGAGGTTTTGCCGCTTTTCCTGTGCTTTAAAGGCGATTCGAATCTCCCTCCTGAAATCTGTTTCCTGCAATTCTGCCTTGCTTTCAAATCCTCTTCGTTGCCTTCCCTCAATATATTTGTGGACGAGAGTGATCATTTATAAGTCTGCAGGTTTGTGAATTGCAGTGCCCCTGGGCTCCATTTTTCAACTCGCTTTCTTGGGAGCTGGCCGCAAAAGCGCAGGATTGCTTCAGGCCCTATTCTGGTCCCGGGCGGAAGGCTGAGCCTGTGCTTAATTCTTCTTCCTGATGGGAAAATAGAGTGACCTGTGCCTGTCCCAACACCTAGAGCTAGTCTCTCATTGGTTCCCACTTCTTCCCGTTCATCCTCAGGACAAATTGCACCCTGTACGGAACAGGACGTTAAAGGTGCTGATTCTCCAAGGAGGGAGATTGCTAGTAATGCGGCTGGAATGGCGAACCCGAGCACAAGGACATGAGAAATGAGGTGCGTTTTAGAAACCTTTCCCGATCACACAGTGTACCATCTTCTGGGTTTCTCATGCATGTTTTCGATGTAGGAAGATGCCCTTGAACCTGGAGTTTTGGGACCCATGGGATGGGTACCACGCAGTATTACTTTAAAGGGTCTGCGTTTCCTCACCCAACCTCACCAAACCTCTCAGCCGCAAGGGTGTCCACCCTTATGTTTCAATCAGCTGTGGGTCTAGATATGGTCAATCCAGGTAGCATAACTGCCCCTAAACGAATTTTGTAAGAATTTCTCTCTCTTTCACTGTCTTTTTTTCACAGGTTTTTAAAAGTAATTGATTTTTATAATGGGGTTTAGCTGCTTTTCAATGCTGTGTTTATGTCACTTTACACCCACATGACTCACTTACAGAGAGATATCAATATATAGGTTTTAAGATTCTTACTAGTCAGATATATTCTTGGGCCGTGAATAGGGGGTTTTGAGTCCAATTCACTGAGCAAGGAGTAGGTCTTGTCTAGTACATATTGGGTTTATGGAACGGTATCTGAGCTAATTTGAAACCCTTGTTTTATGCATCACCCCACCTCACCTTTCCCGTTAAGCAGCCATAGTGTGTTTTCTAAACGTGTGACTCTGTTCTGTTTTGTAATTCAGTTCAAGGGTAGCGGTTTTTACATTCCCTCTATAAGTGATATCTTATGATAAGTGTCTTTTTCTGTGTGACTTATTTCACTTAGAATCGTCGTACCTAAATCCACTCATCATGCTGCTACTAGCCTTATGACGTTGATTTCATGGCTGAGTGATATTCCATTGTACATAAGGACCACAACATCTTTATCCATTTTTCTCTTTCCTGGGATATTTAAGGTGTAACGAAGTTGTAGGTTCTTGTCAACAGAGCAGCCCTAAACTTTGGGGTGCCTGTGTCTTGCTTGTTTTTAATTTTCCCACGTTATACGCCCATGAGTGGAAGTGCCCTATGCTCTCTAAGCTGAGTTTTTTAGATGTTTCAGGACACACCGTACACTTCTCCAGAGTGGCTGTTGGCAATTTACATCCCCCCCATCAGCGTAGCAAGGCTCCCGTTTCTCCATGGCCTGTCCTGCATTTCTGGTTTTGACACTTTATTCAGCATGGCCCTTTTGACCGATGGGAAGTGAGACTTCTTTGTAGCGCTGATTTGCCTTTCCAGGTTGCTTGGTTGGCCAAAAAGGGCGTATGCGTTTTTTCCTGAATATATTCAGGAAAAAACGCATACGCCCTTTTTGGCCAAGGGCATCATTGACGAGGTTTTGCCGCTTTTCCTGTGCTTTAAAGGCGATTCGAATCTCCCTCCTGAAATGTCTTTCCTGCAATTCTGCCTTGCTTTCAAATCCTCTTCGTTGCCTTCCCTCAATATATTTGTGGACGAGAGTGATCATTTATAAGTCTGCAGGTTTGTGAATTGCAGTGCCCCTGAGCTCCATTTTTCAACTCGCTTTCTTGGGAGCTGGCCGCAAAAGCGCAGGATTGCTTCAGGCCCTATTCTGGTCCCGGGCGGAAGGCTGAGCCTGTGCTTAATTCTTCTTCCTGATGGGAAAATAGAGTGACCTGTGCCTGTCCCAACACCTAGAGCTAGTCTCTCATTGGTTCCCACTTCTTCCCGTTCATCCTCAGGACAAATTGCAACCTGTAGGGAACAGGAGGTTAAAGGTGCTGATTCTCCAAGGAGGGAGATTGCTAGTAATGCGGCTGGAATGGCGAACCCGAGCACAAGGACATGAGAAATGAGGTGCGTTTTAGAAACCTTTCCCGATCACAAAGTGTACCATCTTCTGGGTTTCTCATGCATGTTTTCGATGTAGGAAGATGCCCTTGAACCTGGAGATTTGGGACCCATGGGATGGGTACCACGCAGTATTACTTTAAAGGGTCTGCGTTTCCTCACCCAACCTCACCAAACCTCTCAGCCCCAAGAGTGTCCACCCTTATGTCTCAATGAGCTGTGGGTCTAGATATGGTCATTCCAGGTAGCATAACTTCCCCTAAACGAATTTTGTAAGAATTTCTCTCTCTTTCACTGTCTTTTTTTCACAGGTTTTTAAAAGTAATTGATTTTTATAATGGGGTTTAGCAGCTATTCAATGCTGTGTTTATGTCACTTTACACCCACATGACTCACTTACAGATAGATATCAATACATAGGTTTTAAGATTCTTACTAGTCAGATATATTCTTGGGCCGTGAATAGGGGGTTTTGAGTCCAATTCACTGAGCAAGGAGTAGGTCTTGTCTATTACATATTGGGTTTATGGAACGGTATCTGAGCTAATTTGAAACCCTTGTTTTATGCATCACCCCACCTCACCTTTCCCGTTAAGCAGCCATAGTGTGTTTTCTAAACGTGTGACTCTGTTCTGTTTTGTAATTCAGTTCAAGGGTAGCGGTTTTTACATTCCCTCTATAAGTGATATCTTATGATAAGTGTCTTTTTCTGTGTGACTTATTTCACTTAGAATCGTCGTACCTAAATCCACTCATCATGCTGCTACTAGCCTTATGACGTTGATTTCATGGCTGAGTGATATTCCATTGTACATAAGGACCACAACATCTTTATCCATTTTTCTCTTTCCTGGGATATTTAAGGTGTAACGAAGTTGGAGGTTCTTGTCAACAGAGCAGCCCTAAACTTTGGGGTGCCTGTGTCTTGCTTGTTTTTAATTATCCCACTTTATACGCCCATGAGTGGAAGTGCCCTATGCTCTCTAAGCTGAGTTTTTTAGATGTTTCAGGACACACCGTACACTTCTCCAGAGTGGCTGTTGGCAATTTACATCCCGCCCATCAGCGTAGCAAGACTCCCGTTTCTCCATGGCCTGTCCTGCATTTCTGGTTTTGACACTTTATTCAGCATGGCCCTTTTGACCGATGGGAAGTGAGACTTCTTTGTAGCGCTGTTTTGCCTTTCCAGGTTGCTTGGTTGGCCAAAAAGGGCGTATGCGTTTTTTCCTGAATATATTCAGGAAAAAACGCATACGCCCTTTTTGGCCAAGGGCATCACTGACGAGGTTTTGCCGCTTTTCCTGTGCTTTAAAGGCGATTCGAATCTCCCTCCTGAAATCTGTTTCCTGCAATTCTGCCTTGCTTTCAAATCCTCTTCGTTGCCTTCCCTCAATATATTTGTGGATGAGAGTGATCATTTATAAGTCTGCAGGTTTGTGAATTGCAGTGCCCCTGAGCTCCATTTTTCAACTCGCTTTCTTGGGAGCTGGCCGCAAAAGCGCAGGATTGCTTCAGGCCCTATTCTGGTCCCGGGCGGAAGGCTGAGCCTGTGCTTAATTCTTCTTCCTGATGGGAAAATAGAGTGACCTGTGCCTGTCCCAACACCTAGAGCTAGTCTCTCATTGGTTCCCACTTCTTCCCGTTCATCCTCAGGACAAATTGCAACCTGTACGAAACAGGAGGTTAAAGGTGCTGATTCTCCAAGGAGGGAGATTGCTAGTAATGCGGCTGGAATGGCGAACCCGAGCACAAGGACATGAGAAATGAGGTGCGTTTTAGAAACCTTTCCCGATCACACAGTGTACCATCTTCTGGGTTTCTCATGCACGTTTTCGATGTAGGAAGATGCCCTTGAACCTGGAGATTTGGGACCCATGGGATGGGTACCACGCACTATTACTTTAAAGGGTCTGCGTTTGCTCACCCAATCTCACCAAACCTCTCAGCCCCAAGAGTGTCCACCCTTATGTCTCAATCAGCTGTGGGTCTAGATATGGTCAATCCAGGTAGCATAACTGCCCCTGAACGAATTTTGTAAGAATTTCTCTCTCTTTCACTGTCTTTTTTTCACAGGGTTTTAAAAGTAATTGATTTTTATAATGGGGTTTAGCTGCTTTTCACTGCTGTGTTTATGCCACTTTACACCCACTTGACTCACTTACTAAGAGATATCAATACATAGGTTTTAAGATTCTTACTAGTCAGATATATTCTTGGGCCGTGAATAGGGGGTGTTGAGTCCAATTCACTGAGCAAGGAGTAGGTCTTGTCTATTACATATTGGGTTTATGGAACGGTATCTGAGCTAATTTGAAACCCTTGTTTTATGCATCACCCCACCTCACCTTTCCCGTTAAGCAGCCATAGTGTGTTTTCTAAACGTGTGACTCTGTTCTGTTTTGTAATTCAGTTCAAGGGTAGCGGTTTTTACATTCCCTCTATAAGTGATATCTTATGATAAGTGTCTTTTTCTGTGTGACTTATTTCACTTAGAATCGTCGTACCTAAATCCACTCATCATGCTGCTACTAGCCTTATGACGTTGATTTCATGGCTGAGTGATATTCCATTGTACATAAGGACCACAACATCTTTATCCATTTTTCTCCTTCCTGGGATATTTAAGGTGTAACGAAGTTGGAGGTTCTTGTCAACAGAGCAGCCCTAAACGTTGGGGTGCCTGTGTTTTGCTTGTTTTTAATTTTCCCACTATATACGCCCAAGAGTGGAAGTGCCCTATGCTCTCTAAGCTGAGTTTTTTAGATGTTTCAGGACACACCGTACACTTCTCCAGAGTGGCTGTTGGCAATTTACATCCCGCCCATCAGCGTAGCAAGGCTCCCGTTTCTCCATGGCCTGTCCTGCATTTCTGGTTTTGACACTTTATTCAGCATGGCCCTTTTGACCGATGGGAAGTGACACTTCTTTGTAGCGCTGATTTGCCTTTCCAGGTTGCTTGGTTGGCCAAAAAGGGCGTATGCGTTTTTTCCTGAATATATTCAGGAAAAAACGCATACGCCCTTTTTGGCCAAGGGCATCATTGACGAGGTTTTGCCGCTTTTCCTGTGCTTTAAAGGCGATTCGAATCTCCCTCCTGAAATCTGTTTCCTGCAATTCTGCCTTGCTTTCAAATCCTCTTCGTTGCCTTCCCTCAATATATTTGTGGACGAGAGTGATCATTTATAAGTCTGCAGGTTTGTGAATTGCAGTGCCCCTGGGCTCCATTTTTCAACTCGCTTTCTTGGGAGCTGGCCGCAAAAGCGCAGGATTGCTTCAGGCCCTATTCTGGTCCCGGGCGGAAGGCTGAGCCTGTGCTTAATTCTTCTTCCTGATGGGAAAATAGAGTGACCTGTGCCTGTCCCAACACCTAGAGCTAGTCTCTCATTGGTTCCCACTTCTTCCCGTTCATCCTCAGGACAAATTGCACCCTGTACGGAACAGGACGTTAAAGGTGCTGATTCTCCAAGGAGGGAGATTGCTAGTAATGCGGCTGGAATGGCGAACCCGAGCACAAGGACATGAGAAATGAGGTGCGTTTTAGAAACCTTTCCCGATCACACAGTGTACCATCTTCTGGGTTTCTCATGCATGTTTTCGATGTAGGAAGATGCCCTTGAACCTGGAGTTTTGGGACCCATGGGATGGGTACCACGCAGTATTACTTTAAAGGGTCTGCGTTTCCTCACCCAACCTCACCAAACCTCTCAGCCGCAAGGGTGTCCACCCTTATGTTTCAATCAGCTGTGGGTCTAGATATGGTCAATCCAGGTAGCATAACTGCCCCTAAACGAATTTTGTAAGAATTTCTCTCTCTTTCACTGTCTTTTTTTCACAGGTTTTTAAAAGTAATTGATTTTTATAATGGGGTTTAGCTGCTTTTCAATGCTGTGTTTATGTCACTTTACACCCACATGACTCACTTACAGAGAGATATCAATATATAGGTTTTAAGATTCTTACTAGTCAGATATATTCTTGGGCCGTGAATAGGGGGTTTTGAGTCCAATTCACTGAGCAAGGAGTAGGTCTTGTCTAGTACATATTGGGTTTATGGAACGGTATCTGAGCTTATTTGAAACCCTTGTTTTATGCATCACCCCACCTCACCTTTCCCGTTAAGCAGCCATAGTGTGTTTTCTAAACGTGTGACTCTGTTCTGTTTTGTAATTCAGTTCAAGGGTAGCGGTTTTTACATTCCCTCTATAAGTGATATCTTATGATAAGTGTCTTTTTCTGTGTGACTTATTTCACTTAGAATCGTCGTACCTAAATCCACTCATCATGCTGCTACTAGCCTTATGACGTTGATTTCATGGCTGAGTGATATTCCATTGTACATAAGGACCACAACATCTTTATCCATTTTTCTCTTTCCTGGGATATTTAAGGTGTAACGAAGTTGGAGGTTCTTGTCAACAGAGCAGCCCTAAACTTTGGGGTGCCTGTGTCTTGCTTGTTTTTAATTTTCCCACGTTATACGCCCATGAGTGGAAGTGCCCTATGCTCTCTAAGCTGAGTTTTTTAGATGTTTCAGGAAACACCGTACACTTCTCCAGAGTGGCTGTTGGCAATTTACATCCCGCCCATCAGCGTAGCAAGGCTCCCGTTTCTCCATGGCCTGTCCTGCATTTCTGGTTTTGACACTTTATTCAGCATGGCCCTTTTGACCGATGGGAAGTGACACTTCTTTGTAGCGCTGATTTGCCTTTCCAGGTTGCTTGGTTGGCCAAAAAGGGCGTATGCGTTTTTTCCTGAATATATTCAGGAAAAAACGCATACGCCCTTTTTGGCCAAGGGCATCATTGACGAGGTTTTGCCGCTTTTCCTGTGCTTTAAAGGCGATTCGAATCTCCCTCCTGAAATCTGTTTCCTGCAATTCTGCCTTGCTTTCAAATCCTCTTCGTTGCCTTCCCTCAATATATTTGTGGACGAGAGTGATCATTTATAAGTCTGCAGGTTTGTGAATTGCAGTGCCCCTGGGCTCCATTTTTCAACTCGCTTTCTTGGGAGCTGGCCGCAAAAGCGCAGGATTGCTTCAGGCCCTATTCTGGTCCCGGGCGGAAGGCTGAGCCTGTGCTTAATTCTTCTTCCTGATGGGAAAATAGAGTGACCTGTGCCTGTCCCAACACCTAGAGCTAGTCTCTCATTGGTTCCCACTTCTTCCCGTTCATCCTCAGGACAAATTGCAACCTGTACGGAACAGGAGGTTAAAGGTGCTGATTCTCCAAGGAGGGAGATTGCTAGTAATGCGGCTGGAATGGCAAACCCGAGCACAAGGACATGAGAAATGAGGTGCGTTTTAGAAACCTTTCCCGATCACACAGTGTACCATCTTCTGGGTTTCTCATGCATGTTTTCGATGTAGGAAGATGCCCTTGAACCTGGAGATTTGGGACCCATGGGATGGGTACCACGCAGTATTACTTTAAAGGGTCTGCGTTTCCTCACCCAACCTCACCAAACCTCTCAGCCCCAAGGGTGTCCACCCTTATGTCTCAATCAGCTGTGGGTCTAGATATGGTCAATCCAGGTAGCATAACTGCCCCTAAACGAATTTTGTAAGAATTTCTCTCTCTTTCACTGTCTTTTTTTCACAGGTTTTTAAAAGTAATTGATTTTTATAATGGGGTTTAGCTGTTTTTCAATGCTGTGTTTATGTCACTTTACACCCACATGACTCACTTACAGAGAGATATCAATACATAGCTTTTAAGATTCTTACTAGTCAGATATATTCTTGGGCCGTGAATAGGGGGTTTTGAGTCCAATTCACTGAGCAAGGAGTAGGTCTTGTCTAGTACATATTGGGTTTATGGAACGGTATCTGAGCTAATTTGAAACCCTTGTTTTATGCATCACCCCACCTCACCTTTCCCGTTAAGCAGCCATAGTGTGTTTTCTAAACGTGTGACTCTGTTCTGTTTTGTAATTCAGTTCAAGGGTAGCGGTTTTTACATTCCCTCTATAAGTGATATCTTATGGTAAGTGTCTTTTTCTGTGTGACTTATTTCACTTAGAATCGTCGTACCTAAATCCACTCATCATGCTGCTACTAGCCTTATGACGTTGATTTCATGGCTGAGTGATATTCCATTGTACATAAGGACCACAACATCTTTATCCATTTTTCTCCTTCCTGGGATATTTAAGGTGTAACGAAGTTGGAGGTTCTTGTCAACAGAGCAGCCCTAAACGTTGGGGTGCCTGTGTTTTGCTTGTTTTTAATTTTCCCACTATATACGCCCAAGAGTGGAAGTGCCCTATGCTCTCTAAGCTGAGTTTTTTAGATGTTTCAGGACACACCGTACACTTCTCCAGAGTGGCTGTTGGCAATTTACATCCCGCCCATCAGCGTAGCAAGGCTCCCGTTTCTCCATGGCCTGTCCTGCATTTCTGGTTTTGACACTTTATTCAGCATGGCCCTTTTGACCGATGGGAAGTGACACTTCTTTGTAGCGCTGATTTGCCTTTCCAGGTTGCTTGGTTGGCCAAAAAGGGCGTATGCGTTTTTTCCTGAATATATTCAGGAAAAAACGCATACGCCCTTTTTGGCCAAGGGCATCATTGACGAGGTTTTGCCGCTTTTCCTGTGCTTTAAAGGCGATTCGAATCTCCCTCCTGAAATCTGTTTCCTGCAATTCTGCCTTGCTTTCAAATCCTCTTCGTTGCCTTCCCTCAATATATTTGTGGACGAGAGTGATCATTTATAAGTCTGCAGGTTTGTGAATTGCAGTGCCCCTGGGCTCCATTTTTCAACTCGCTTTCTTGGGAGCTGGCCGCAAAAGCGCAGGATTGCTTCAGGCCCTATTCTGGTCCCGGGCGGAAGGCTGAGCCTGTGCTTAATTCTTCTTCCTGATGGGAAAATAGAGTGACCTGTGCCTGTCCCAACACCTAGAGCTAGTCTCTCATTGGTTCCCACTTCTTCCCGTTCATCCTCAGGACAAATTGCACCCTGTACGGAACAGGACGTTAAAGGTGCTGATTCTCCAAGGAGGGAGATTGCTAGTAATGCGGCTGGAATGGCGAACCCGAGCACAAGGACATGAGAAATGAGGTGCGTTTTAGAAACCTTTCCCGATCACACAGTGTACCATCTTCTGGGTTTCTCATGCATGTTTTCGATGTAGGAAGATGCCCTTGAACCTGGAGTTTTGGGACCCATGGGATGGGTACCACGCAGTATTACTTTAAAGGGTCTGCGTTTCCTCACCCAACCTCACCAAACCTCTCAGCCGCAAGGGTGTCCACCCTTATGTTTCAATCAGCTGTGGGTCTAGATATGGTCAATCCAGGTAGCATAACTGCCCCTAAACGAATTTTGTAAGAATTTCTCTCTCTTTCACTGTCTTTTTTTCACAGGTTTTTAAAAGTAATTGATTTTTATAATGGGGTTTAGCTGCTTTTCAATGCTGTGTTTATGTCACTTTACACCCACATGACTCACTTACAGAGAGATATCAATATATAGGTTTTAAGATTCTTACTAGTCAGATATATTCTTGGGCCGTGAATAGGGGGTTTTGAGTCCAATTCACTGAGCAAGGAGTAGGTCTTGTCTAGTACATATTGGGTTTATGGAACGGTATCTGAGCTTATTTGAAACCCTTGTTTTATGCATCACCCCACCTCACCTTTCCCGTTAAGCAGCCATAGTGTGTTTTCTAAACGTGTGACTCTGTTCTGTTTTGTAATTCAGTTCAAGGGTAGCGGTTTTTACATTCCCTCTATAAGTGATATCTTATGATAAGTGTCTTTTTCTGTGTGACTTATTTCACTTAGAATCGTCGTACCTAAATCCACTCATCATGCTGCTACTAGCCTTATGACGTTGATTTCATGGCTGAGTGATATTCCATTGTACATAAGGACCACAACATCTTTATCCATTTTTCTCTTTCCTGGGATATTTAAGGTGTAACGAAGTTGGAGGTTCTTGTCAACAGAGCAGCCCTAAACTTTGGGGTGCCTGTGTCTTGCTTGTTTTTAATTTTCCCACGTTATACGCCCATGAGTGGAAGTGCCCTATGCTCTCTAAGCTGAGTTTTTTAGATGTTTCAGGAAACACCGTACACTTCTCCAGAGTGGCTGTTGGCAATTTACATCCCGCCCATCAGCGTAGCAAGGCTCCCGTTTCTCCATGGCCTGTCCTGCATTTCTGGTTTTGACACTTTATTCAGCATGGCCCTTTTGACCGATGGGAAGTGACACTTCTTTGTAGCGCTGATTTGCCTTTCCAGGTTGCTTGGTTGGCCAAAAAGGGCGTATGCGTTTTTTCCTGAATATATTCAGGAAAAAACGCATACGCCCTTTTTGGCCAAGGGCATCATTGACGAGGTTTTGCCGCTTTTCCTGTGCTTTAAAGGCGATTCGAATCTCCCTCCTGAAATCTGTTTCCTGCAATTCTGCCTTGCTTTCAAATCCTCTTCGTTGCCTTCCCTCAATATATTTGTGGACGAGAGTGATCATTTATAAGTCTGCAGGTTTGTGAATTGCAGTGCCCCTGGGCTCCATTTTTCAACTCGCTTTCTTGGGAGCTGGCCGCAAAAGCGCAGGATTGCTTCAGGCCCTATTCTGGTCCCGGGCGGAAGGCTGAGCCTGTGCTTAATTCTTCTTCCTGATGGGAAAATAGAGTGACCTGTGCCTGTCCCAACACCTAGAGCTAGTCTCTCATTGGTTCCCACTTCTTCCCGTTCATCCTCAGGACAAATTGCAACCTGTACGGAACAGGAGGTTAAAGGTGCTGATTCTCCAAGGAGGGAGATTGCTAGTAATGCGGCTGGAATGGCGAACCCGAGCACAAGGACATGAGAAATGAGGTGCGTTTTAGAAACCTTTCCCGATCACACAGTGTACCATCTTCTGGGTTTCTCATGCATGTTTTCGATGTAGGAAGATGCCCTTGAACCTGGAGATTTGGGACCCATGGGATGGGTACCACGCAGTATTACTTTAAAGGGTCTGCGTTTCCTCACCCAACCTCACCAAACCTCTCAGCCCCAAGGGTGTCCACCCTTATGTCTCAATCAGCTGTGGGTCTAGATATGGTCAATCCAGGTAGCATAACTGCCCCTAAACGAATTTTGTAAGAATTTCTCTCTTTCACTGTCTTTTTTTCACAGGTTTTTAAAAGTAATTGATTTTTATAATGGGGTTTAGCTGTTTTTCAATGCTGTGTTTATGTCACTTTACACCCACATGACTCACTTACAGAGAGATATCAATACATAGGTTTTAAGATTCTTACTAGTCAGATATATTCTTGGGCCGTGAATAGGGGGTTTTGAGTCCAATTCACTGAGCAAGGAGTAGGTCTTGTCTAGTACATATTGGGTTTATGGAACGGTATCTGAGCTAATTTGAAACCCTTGTTTTATGCATCACCCCACCTCACCTTTCCCGTTAAGCAGCCATAGTGTGTTTTCTAAACGTGTGACTCTGTTCTGTTTTGTAATTCAGTTCAAGGGTAGCGGTTTTTACATTCCCTCTATAAGTGATATCTTATGATAAGTGTCTTTTTCTGTGTGACTTATTTCACTTAGAATCGTCGTACCTAAATCCACTCATCATGCTGCTACTAGCCTTATGACGTTGATTTCATGGCTGAGTGATATTCCATTGTACATAAGGACCACAACATCTTTATCCATTTTTCTCTTTCCTGGGATATTTAAGGTGTAACGAAGTTGTAGGTTCTTGTCAACAGAGCAGCCCTAAACTTTGGGGTGCCTGTGTCTTGCTTGTTTTTAATTTTCCCACGTTATACGCCCATGAGTGGAAGTGCCCTATGCTCTCTAAGCTGAGTTTTTTAGATGTTTCAGGACACACCGTACACTTCTCCAGAGTGGCTGTTGGCAATTTACATCCCCCCCATCAGCGTAGCAAGGCTCCCGTTTCTCCATGGCCTGTCCTGCATTTCTGGTTTTGACACTTTATTCAGCATGGCCCTTTTGACCGATGGGAAGTGAGACTTCTTTGTAGCGCTGATTTGCCTTTCCAGGTTGCTTGGTTGGCCAAAAAGGGCGTATGCGTTTTTTCCTGAATATATTCAGGAAAAAACGCATACGCCCTTTTTGGCCAAGGGCATCATTGACGAGGTTTTGCCGCTTTTCCTGTGCTTTAAAGGCGATTCGAATCTCCCTCCTGAAATGTCTTTCCTGCAATTCTGCCTTGCTTTCAAATCCTCTTCGTTGCCTTCCCTCAATATATTTGTGGACGAGAGTGATCATTTATAAGTCTGCAGGTTTGTGAATTGCAGTGCCCTTGAGCTCCATTTTTCAACTCGCTTTCTTGGGAGCTGGCCGCAAAAGCGCAGGATTGCTTCAGGCCCTATTCTGGTCCCGGGCGGAAGGCTGAGCCTGTGCTTAATTCTTCTTCCTGATGGGAAAATAGAGTGACCTGTGCCTGTCCCAACACCTAGAGCTAGTCTCTCATTGGTTCCCACTTCTTCCCGTTCATCCTCAGGACAAATTGCAACCTGTAGGGAACAGGAGGTTAAAGGTGCTGATTCTCCAAGGAGGGAGATTGCTAGTAATGCGGCTGGAATGGCGAACCCGAGCACAAGGACATGAGAAATGAGGTGCGTTTTAGAAACCTTTCCCGATCACAAAGTGTACCATCTTCTGGGTTTCTCATGCATGTTTTCGATGTAGGAAGATGCCCTTGAACCTGGAGATTTGGGACCCATGGGATGGGTACCACGCAGTATTACTTTAAAGGGTCTGCGTTTCCTCACCCAACCTCACCAAACCTCTCAGCCCCAAGAGTGTCCACCCTTATGTCTCAATGAGCTGTGGGTCTAGATATGGTCATTCCAGGTAGCATAACTGCCCCTAAACGAATTTTGTAAGAATTTCTCTCTCTTTCACTGTCTTTTTTTCACAGGTTTTTAAAAGTAATTGATTTTTATAATGGGGTTTAGCAGCTATTCAATGCTGTGTTTATGTCACTTTACACCCACATGACTCACTTACAGATAGATATCAATACATAGGTTTTAAGATTCTTACTAGTCAGATATATTCTTGGGCCGTGAATAGGGGGTGTTGAGTCCAATTCACTGAGCAAGGAGTAGGTCTTGTCTATTACATATTGGGTTTATGGAACGGTATCTGAGCTAATTTGAAACCCTTGTTTTATGCATCACCCCACCTCACCTTTCCCGTTAAGCAGCCATAGTGTGTTTTCTAAACGTGTGACTCTGTTCTGTTTTGTAATTCAGTTCAAGGGTAGCGGTTTTTACATTCCCTCTATAAGTGATATCTTATGATAAGTGTCTTTTTCTGTGTGACTTATTTCACTTAGAATCGTCGTACCTAAATCCACTCATCATGCTGCTACTAGCCTTATGACGTTGATTTCATGGCTGAGTGATATTCCATTGTACATAAGGACCACAACATCTTTATCCATTTTTCTCTTTCCTGGGATATTTAAGGTGTAACGAAGTTGGAGGTTCTTGTCAACAGAGCAGCCCTAAACTTTGGGGTGCCTGTGTCTTGCTGGTTTTTAATTTTCCCACTTTATACGCCCATGAGTGGAAGTGCCCTATGCTCTCTAAGCTGAGTTTTTTAGATGTTTCACGACACACCGTACACTTCTCCAGAGTGGCTGTTGGCAATTTACATCCCGCCCATCAGCGTAGCAAGCCTCCCGTTTCTCCATGGCCTGCCCTGCATTTCTGGTTTTGACACTTTATTCAGCATGGCCCTTTTGACCGATGGGAAGCGAGACTTCTTTGTAGCGCTGATTTGCCTTTCCAGGTGGCTTGCTTGGCCAAAAAGGGCGTATGCGTTTTTTCCTGAATATATTCAGGAAAAAACGCATACGCCCTTTTTGGCCAAGGGCATCATTGTCGGGGTTTTGCCGCTCTTCCTGTGCTTTCAAGGCGATTCGAATCTCCCTCCTGAAATCTGTTTCCTGCAATTCTGCCTTGCTTTCAAATCCTCTTCGTTGCCTTCCCTCAGTATATTTGTGGACGAGAGTGGTCATTTATAAGTCTGCAGGTTTGTGAATTGCAGTGCCCCTGAGCTCCATTTTTCAACTCGCTTTCTTGGGAGCTGGCCGCAAAAGCGCAGGATTGCTTCAGGCCCTATTCTGGTTCCGGGCGGCAGGCTGAGCCTGTGCTTAATTCTTCTTCCTGATGGGAAAATAGAGTGACCTGTGCCTGTCCCAACACCTAGAGCTAGACTCTCATTGTTTCCCCCTTTTCCCGTTCATCCTCAGGACAAATTGCAACCTGTACGGAACAGGAGGTTAAAGGTGCTGATTCTCCAATGAGGGAGACTGCTAGTAAAGCAGCTGGAATGGCGAATTCGAGCACAAGGAGATGAGAAATGAGGTGCGTTTTAGAAACCTTTCCCGATCACACAGTGTGCCATCTTCTGGGTTTCTCATGCATGTTTTCGATGTAGGAAGATGCCCTTGAACCTGCAGATTTGGGACCCATGGGATGGGTACCACGCAATATTACTTTAAAGGGTCTGCGTTTCCTCACCCAACCTCAGCAAACCTCTCAGCCCCAAGAGTGTCCACCCTTATGTCTCAATCAGCTGGGGGTCTAGATATGGTCAATCCAGGTAGCATCAATGCCCATAAACGAATTTTGTAAGAATTTCTCTCTCTTTCACTGTCTTTTTTTCACAGGTTTTTAAAAGTAATTGATTTTTATAATGGGGTTTAGCTGCTTTTCACTGCTGTGTTTATGTCACTTTACACCCACTTGACTCACTTACAGAGAGATATCAATACATAGGTTTTAAGATTCTTACTAGTCAGATATATTCTTGGGCCGTGAATAGGGGGTGTTGAGTCCAATTCACTGAGCAAGGAGTAGGTCTTGTCTATTACATATTGGGTTTATGGAACGGTATCTGAGCTAATTTGAAACCCTTGTTTTATGCATCACCCCACCTCACCTTTCCCGTTAAGCAGCCATAGTGTGTTTTCTAAACGTGTGACTCTGTTCTGTTTTGTAATTCAGTTCAAGGGTAGCGGTTTTTACATTCCCTCTATAAGTGATATCTTATGATAAGTGTCTTTTTCTGTGTGACTTATTTCACTTAGAATCGTCGTACCTAAATCCACTCATCATGCTGCTACTAGCCTTATGACGTTGATTTCATGGCTGAGTGATATTCCATTGTACATAAGGACCACAACTTATTTATCCATTTTTCTCTTTCCTGGGATATTTAAGGTGTAAAGAAGTGGAGGTTCTTGTCAACAGAGCAGCTCTAAATGTTGGGGTGCCTGTGTCTTGCTGGTTTTTAATTTTCCCACTTTATACGCCCATGAGTGGAAGTGCCCTATGCTCTCTAAGCTGAGTTTTTTAGATGTTTCAGGACACACCGTACACTTCTCCAAAGTGGCCGTTGGCAATTTACATTCCGCCCATCAGCGTAGCAAGGCTCCCGTTTCTCCATGGCCTGTCCTGCATTTCTGATTTTGACACTTTATTCAGCATGGCCCTTTTGACCGATGGGAAGCGAGACTTCTTTGTAGCGCTGATTTGCCTTTCCAGGTTGCTTGGTTGGCCAAAAAGGGCGTATGCGTTTTTTCCTGAATATATTCAGGAAAAAACGCATACGCCCTTTTTGGCCAAGGGCATCATTGACGAGGTTTTGCCGCTTTTCCTGTGCTTTAAAGGCGATTCGAATCTCCCTCCTGAAATCTGTTTCCTGCAATTCTGCCTTGCTTTCAAATCCTCTTCGTTGCCTTCCCTCAATATATTTCTGGACGAGAGTGATCATTTATAAGTCTGCAGTTTTGTGAATTGCAGTGCCCCTGAGCTCCATTTTTCAACTCGCTTTCTTGGGAGCTGGCCGCAAAAGCGCAGGATTGCTTCAGGTCCTATTCTGGTCCCGGGCGGCAGGCTGAGCCTGTGGTTAATTCTTCTTCCTGATGGGAAAATAGAGTGACCTGTGCCTGTCCCAACACCTAGAGCTAGTCTCTCATTGTTTTCCCCTCTTCCCGTTCATCCTCAGGACAAATTGCAACCTGTACGGAACAGGAGGTTAAAGGTGATGATTCTCCAAGGAGGGAGGTTGCTTGTAAAGCGGCTGGAATGGCGGACCCGAGCACAAGGACATGAGAAATGAGGTGCGTTTTAGAAACCTTTCCCGATCACACAGTGTACCATCTTCTGGGTTTCTCATGCATGTTTTCGATGTAGGAAGATGCCCTTGAACCTGGAGATTTGGGACCCATGGGATGGGTACCACGCAGTATTACTTTAAAGGGTCTGCGTTTGCTCACCCAACCTCACCAAACCTCTCAGCCCCAAGAGTGTCCACCCTTATGTCTCAATCAGCTGTGGGTCTAGATATGGTCAATCCAGGTAGCATAACTGCCCCTAAACGAATTTTGTAAGAATTTCTCTCTCTTTCACTGTCTTTTTTTCACAGGTTTTTAAAAGTAATTGATTTTTATAATGGGGTTTAGCTGCTTTTCACTGCTGTGTTTATGCCACTTTACACCCACTTGACTCACTTACAAAGAGATATCAATACATAGGTTTTAAGATTCTTACTAGTCAGATATATTCTTGGGCCGTGAATAGGGGGTGTTGAGTCCAATTCACTGAGCAAGGAGTAGGTCTTGTCTATTACATATTGGGTTTATGGAACGGTATCTGAGCTAATTTGAAACCCTTGTTTTATGCATCACCCCACCTCACCTTTCCCGTTAAGCAGCCATAGTGTGTTTTCTAAACGTGTGACTCTGTTCTGTTTTGTAATTCAGTTCAAGGGTAGCGGTTTTTACATTCCCTCTATAAGTGATATCTTATGATAAGTGTCTTTTTCTGTGTGACTTATTTCACTTAGAATCGTCGTACCTAAATCCACTCATCATGCTGCTACTAGCCTTATGACGTTGATTTCATGGCTGAGTGATATTCCATTGTACATAAGGACCACAACTTATTTATCCATTTTTCTCTATCCTGAGATATTTAAGGTGTAACTAAGTGGAGGTTCTTGTCAACAGAGCAGCCCTAAACGTTGGGGTGCCTGTGTCTTGCTGGTTTTTAATTTTCCCACGTTATACGCCCATGAGTGGAAGTGCCCTATGCTCTCTAAGCTGAGTTGTTTAGATGTTTCAGGACACACCGTTCACTTCTCCAGAGTGGCTGTTGGCAATTTACATCCCGCCCATCAGCGTAGCAAGGCTCCCGTTTCTCCATGGCCTGTCCTGCATTTCTGGTTTTGACACTTTATTCAGCATGGCCCTTTTGACCGATGGGAAGCGAGACTTCTTTGTAGCGCTGATTTGCCTTTCCAGGTTGCTTGGTTGGCCAAAAAGGGCGTATGCGTTTTTTCCTGAATATATTCAGGAAAAAACGCATACGCCCTTTTTGGCCAAGGGCATCATTGACGAGGTTTTGCCGCTTTTCCTGTGCTTTAAAGGCGATTCGAATCTCCCTCCTGAAATCTGTTTCCTGCAATTCTGCCTTGCTTTCAAATCCTCTTCGTTGCCTTCCCTCAATATATTTGTGGACGAGAGTGATCATTTATAAGTCTGCAGGTTTGTGAATTGCAGTGCCCCTGAGCTCCATTTTTCAACTCGCTTTCTTGGGAGCTGGCCGCAAAAGCGCAGGATTGCTTCAGGCCCTATTTTGGTCCCGGGCGGAAGGCTGAGCCTGTGCTTAATTCTTCATCCTGATGGGAAAATAGAGTGACCTGTGCCTGTCCCAACACCTAGAGCTAGTCTCTCATTGTTTTCCCCTCTTCCCGTTCATCCTCAGGACAAATTGCAAGCTGTACGGAACAGGAGGTTAAAGGTGCTGATTCTCCAATGAGGGAGACTGCTAGTAAAGCAGCTGGAATGGCGAATTCGAGCACAAGGAGATGAGAAATGAGGTGCGTTTTAGAAACCTTTCCCGATCACACAGTGTGCCATCTTCTGGGTTTCTCATGCATGTTTTCGATGTAGGAATATGCCCTTGAACCTGGAGATTTGGGACCCATGGGATGGGTACCACGCAATATTACTTTAAAGGGTCTGCGTTTCCTCACCCAACCTCAGCAAACCTCTCAACCCCAAGAGTGTCCACCCTTATGTCTCAATCAGCTGTGGGTCTAGATATGGTCAATCCAGGTAGCATAACTGCCCCTAAACGAATTTTGTAAGAATTTCTCTCTCTTTCACTGTCTTTTTTTCACAGGTTTTTAAAAGTAATTGATTTTTATAATGGGGTTTAGCTGCTTTTCACTGCTGTGTTTATGTCACTTTACACCCACTTGACTCACTTACAGACAGATATCAATACATAGGTTTTAAGATTCTTACTAGTCAGATATATTCTTGGGCCGTGAATAGGGGGTGTTGAGTCCAAGTCACTGAGCAAGGAGTAGGTCTTGTCTATTACATATTGGGTTTAAGGAACGGTATCTGAGCTAATTTGAAACCCTTGTTTTATGCATCACCCCACCTCACCTTTCCCGTTAAGCAGCCATAGTGTGTTTTCTAAACGTGTGACTCTGTTCTGTTTTGTAATTCAGTTCAAGGGTAGCGGTTTTTACATTCCCTCTATAAGTGATATCTTATGATAAGTGTCTTTTTCTGTGTGACTTATTTCACTTAGAATCGTCGTACCTAAATCCACTCATCATGCTGCTACTAGCCTTATGACGTTGATTTCATGGCTGAGTGATATTCCATTGTACATAAGGACCACAACTTATTTATCCATTTTTCTCTATCCTGAGATATTTAAGGTGTAACGAAGTGGAGGTTCTTGTCAACAGAGCAGCCCTAAACGTTGGGGTGCCTGTGTCTTGCTGGTTTTTAATTTTCCCACGTTATACGCCCATGAGTGGAAGTGCCCTATGCTCTCTAAGCTGAGTTGTTTAGATGTTTCAGGACACACCGTTCACTTCTCCAGAGTGGCTGTTGGCAATTTACATCCCGCCCATCAGCGTAGCAAGGCTCCCGTTTCTCCATGGCCTGTCCTGCATTTCTGGTTTTGACACTTTATTCAGCATGGCCCTTTTGACCGATGGGAAGCGAGACTTCTTTGTAGCGCTGATTTGCCTTTCCAGGTTGCTTGGTTGGCCAAAAAGGGCGTATGCGTTTTTTCCTGAATATATTCAGGAAAAAACGCATACGCCCTTTTTGGCCAAGGGCATCATTGACGAGGTTTTGCCGCTTTTCCTGTGCTTTAAAGGCGATTCGAATCTCCCTCCTGAAATCTGTTTCCTGCAATTCTGCCTTGCTTTCAAATCCTCTTCGTTGCCTTCCCTCAATATATTTGTGGACGAGAGTGATCATTTATAAGTCTGCAGGTTTGTGAATTGCAGTGCCCCTGAGCTCCATTTTTCAACTCACTTTCTTGGGAGCTGGCCGCAAAAGCGCAGGATTGCTTCAGGCCCTATTCTGGTCCCGGGCGGCAGGCTGAGCCTCTGGTTAATTCTTCTTCCTGATGGGAAAATAGAGTGACCTGTGCCTGTCCCAACACCTAGAGCTAGTCTCTCATTGTTTTCCCCTCTTCCCGTTCATCCTCAGGACAAATTGCAACCTGTACGGAACAGGAGGTTAAAGGTGATGATTCTCCAAGGAGGGAGGTTGCTTGTAAAGCGGCTGGAATGGCGGACCCGAGCACAAGGACATGAGAAATGAGGTGCGTTTTAGAAACCTTTCCCGATCACACAGTGTACCATCTTCTGGGTTTCTCATGCATGTTTTCGATGTAGGAAGATGCCCTTGAACCTGGAGATTTGGGACCCATGGGATGGGTACCACGCAGTATTACTTTAAAGGGTCTGCGTTTCCTCACCCAACCTCACCAAACCTCTCAGCCCCAAGAGTGTCCACCCTTATGTCTCAATCAGCTGTGGGTCTAGATATGGTCAATCCAGGTAGCATAACTGCCCCTAAACGAATTTTGTAAGAATTTCTCTCTCCTTCACTGTCTTTTTTTCACAGGTTTTTAAAAGTAATTGATTTTTATAATGGGGTTTAGCTGCTTTTCAATGCTGTGTTTATGTCACTTTACACCCACATGACTCACTTACAGAGAGATATCAATACATAGGTTTTAAGATTCTTACTAGTCAGATATATTCTTGGGCCGTGAATAGGGGGTTTTGAGTCCAATTCACTGAGCAAGGAGTAGGTCTTGTCTAGTACATATTGGGTTTATGGAACGGTATCTGAGCTAATTTGAAACCCTTGTTTTATGCATCACCCCACCTCACCTTTCCCGTTAAGCAGCCATAGTGTGTTTTCTAAACGTGTGACTCTGTTCTGTTTTGTAATTCAGTTCAAGGGTAGCGGTTTTTACATTCCCTCTATAAGTGATATCTTATGATAAGTGTCTTTTTCTGTGTGACTTATTTCACTTAGAATCGTCGTACCTAAATCCACTCATCATGCTGCTACTAGCCTTATGACGTTGATTTCATGGCTGAGTGATATTCCATTGTACATAAGGACCACAACTTATTTATCCATTTTTCTCTATCCTGAGATATTTAAGGTGTAACGAAGTGGAGGTTCTTGTCAACAGAGCAGCCCTAAACGTTGGGGTGCCTGTGTCTTGCTGGTTTTTAATTTTCCCACGTTATACGCCCATGAGTGGAAGTGCCCTATGCTCTCTAAGCTGAGTTGTTTAGATGTTTCAGGACACACCGTTCACTTCTCCAGAGTGGCTGTTGGCAATTTACATCCCGCCCATCAGCGTAGCAAGGCTCCCGTTTCTCCATGGCCTGTCCTGCATTTCTGGTTTTGACACTTTATTCAGCATGGCCCTTTTGACCGATGGGAAGCGAGACTTCTTTGTAGCGCTGATTTGCCTTTCCAGGTTGCTTGGTTGGCCAAAAAGGGCGTATGCGTTTTTTCCTGAATATATTCAGGAAAAAACGCATACGCCCTTTTTGGCCAAGGGCATCATTGACGAGGTTTTGCCGCTTTTCCTGTGCTTTAAAGGCGATTCGAATCTCCCTCCTGAAATCTGTTTCCTGCAATTCTGCCTTGCTTTCAAATCCTCTTCGTTGCCTTCCCTCAATATATTTGTGGACGAGAGTGATCATTTATAAGTCTGCAGGTTTGTGAATTGCAGTGCCCCTGAGCTCCATTTTTCAACTCACTTTCTTGGGAGCTGGCCGCAAAAGCGCAGGATTGCTTCAGGCCCTATTCTGGTCCCGGGCGGCAGGCTGAGCCTCTGGTTAATTCTTCTTCCTGATGGGAAAATAGAGTGACCTGTGCCTGTCCCAACACCTAGAGCTAGTCTCTCATTGTTTTCCCCTCTTCCCGTTCATCCTCAGGACAAATTGCAACCTGTACGGAACAGGAGGTTAAAGGTGATGATTCTCCAAGGAGGGAGGTTGCTTGTAAAGCGGCTGGAATGGCGGACCCGAGCACAAGGACATGAGAAATGAGGTGCGTTTTAGAAACCTTTCCCGATCACACAGTGTACCATCTTCTGGGTTTCTCATGCATGTTTTCGATGTAGGAAGATGCCCTTGAACCTGGAGATTTGGGACCCATGGGATGGGTACCACGCAGTATTACTTTAAAGGGTCTGCGTTTCCTCACCCAACCTCACCAAACCTCTCAGCCCCAAGAGTGTCCACCCTTATGTCTCAATCAGCTGTGGGTCTAGATATGGTCAATCCAGGTAGCATAACTGCCCCTAAACGAATTTTGTAAGAATTTCTCTCTCCTTCACTGTCTTTTTTTCACAGGTTTTTAAAAGTAATTGATTTTTATAATGGGGTTTAGCTGCTTTTCAATGCTGTGTTTATGTCACTTTACACCCACATGACTCACTTACAGAGAGATATCAATACATAGGTTTTAAGATTCTTACTAGTCAGATATATTCTTGGGCCGTGAATAGGGGGTTTTGAGTCCAATTCACTGAGCAAGGAGTAGGTCTTGTCTAGTACATATTGGGTTTATGGAACGGTATCTGAGCTAATTTGAAACCCTTGTTTTATGCATCACCCCACCTCACCTTTCCCGTTAAGCAGCCATAGTGTGTTTTCTAAACGTGTGACTCTGTTCTGTTTTGTAATTCAGTTCAAGGGTAGCGGTTTTTACATTCCCTCTATAAGTGATATCTTATGATAAGTGTCTTTTTCTGTGTGACTTATTTCACTTAGAATCGTCGTACCTAAATCCACTCATCATGCTGCTACTAGCCTTATGACGTTGATTTCATGGCTGAGTGATATTCCATTGTACATAAGGACCACAACATCTTTATCCATTTTTCTCTTTCCTGGGATATTTAAGGTGTAACGAAGTTGGAGGTTCTTGTCAACAGAGCAGCCCTAAACTTTGGGGTGCCTGTGTCTTGCTTGTTTTTAATTTTCCCACTTTATACGCCCATGAGTGGAAGTGCCCTATGCTCTCTAAGCTGAGTTTTTTAGATGTTTCAGGACACACCGTACACTTCTCCAGAGTGGCTGTTGGCAATTTACATCCCGCCCATCAGTGTAGCAAGGCTCCCGTTTCTCCATGCCCTGTCCTGCATTTCTGGTTTTGAAACTTTATTCAGCATGGCCCTTTTGACCGATGGGAAGTGAGACTTCTTTGTAGCGCTGATTTGCCTTTCCAGGTTGCTTGGTTGGCCAAAAAGGGCGTATGCGTTTTTTCCTGAATATATTCAGGAAAAAACGCATACGCCCTTTTTGGCCAAGGGCATCATTGACGAGGTTTTGCCACTTTTCCTGTGCTTTAAAGGCGATTCGAATCTCCCTCCTGAAATCTGTTTCCTGCAATTCTGCCTTGCTTTCAAATCCTCTTCGTTGCCTTCCCTCAATATATTTGTGGACGAGAGTGATCATTTATAAGTCTGCAGGTTTGTGAATTGCAGTGCCCCTGAGCTCCATTTTTCAACTCGCTTTCTTGGGAGCTGGCCGCAAAAGCGCAGGATTGCTTCAGGCCCTATTCTGGTCCCGGACGGCAGGCTGAGCCTGTGGTTAATTCTTCTTCCTGATGGGAAAATAGAGTGACCTGTGCCTGTCCCAACACCTAGAGCTAGTCTCTCATTGTTTTCCCCTCTTCCCGTTCATCCTCAGGACAAATTGCAACCTGTACGGAACAGAAGGTTAAAGGTGATGATTTTCCAAGGAGGGAGGTTGCTAGTAAAGTGGCTGGAATGGCGGACCTGAGCACAAGGAGATGAGAAATGAGGTGCGTTTTAGAAACCTTTCTCGATCACACGGTGTACCATCTTCTGGGTTTCTCATGCATGTTTTCGATGTAGGAAGATGCCCTTGAACCTGGAGATTTGGGACCCATGGGATGGGTACCACGGAGTATTACTTTAAAGGGTCTGCGTTTCCTCACCCAACCTCACCAAACCTCTCAGCCCCAAGAGTGTCCACCCTTATGTCTCAATGAGCTGTGGGTCTAGATATGGTCAATCCAGGTAGCATCACTGCCCCTAAACGAATTTTGTAAGAATTTCTCTCTCTTTCACTGTCTTTTTTTCACAGGTTTTTAAAAGTAATTGATTTTTATAATGGGGTTTAGCTGCTTTTCACTGCTGTGTTTATTCCACTTTACACCCACTTGACTCACTTACAGAGAGATATCAATACATAGGTTTTAAGATTCTTACTAGTCAGATATATTCTTGGGCCGTGAATAGGGGGTGTTGAGTCCAATTCACTGAGCAAGGAGTAGGTCTTGTCTATTACATATTGCGTTTATGGAACGGTATCTGAGCTAATTTGAAACCCTTGTTTTATGCATCACCCCACCTCACCTTTCCCGTTAAGCAGCCATAGTGTGTTTTCTAAACGTGTGACTCTGTTCTGTTTTGTAATTCAGTTCAAGGGTAGCGGTTTTTACATTCCCTCTATAAGTGATATCTTATGATAAGTGTCTTTTTCTGTGTGACTTATTTCACTTAGAATCGTAGAACCTAAATCCACTCATCATGCTGCTACTAACCTTATGACGCTGATTTCATGGCTGAGTGATATTCCATTGTACATAAGGACCACAACTTCTTTATCCATTTTTCTCTTTCCTGGGATATTTAAGGTGTAACGAAGTGGAGGTTCTTGTCAACAGAGCAGCCCTAAATGTTGAGGTGCCTGTGTCTTGCTGGTTTTTAATTTTCCCACGTTATACGCCCATGAGTGGAAGTGCCCTATGCTCTCTAAGCTGAGTTTTTTAGATGTTTCAGGACACACCGTACACTTCTCCAGAGTGGCTGTTGGCAATTTACATCCCGCCCATCAGCGTAGCAAGGCTCCCGTTTCTCCATGGCCTGTCCTGCATTTCTGGTTTTGACACTTTATTCAGCATGGCCCTTTTGACCGATGGGAAGTGAGACTTCTTTGTAGCGCTGATTTGCCTTTCCAGGTTGCTTGGTTGGCCAAAAAGGGCGTATGCGTTTTTTCCTGAATATATTCAGGAAAAAACGCATACGCCCTTTTTGGCCAAGGGCATCATTGACGAGGTTTTGCCGCTTTTCCTGTGCTTTAAAGGCGATTCGAATCTCCCTCCTGAAATCTGTTTCCTGCAATTCTGCCTTGCTTTCAAATCCTCTTCGTTGCCTTCCCTCAATATATTTGTGGACGAAAGTGATGATTTATAAGTCTGCAGGTTTGTGAATTGCAGTGCCCCTGAGCTCCATTTTTCAACTCGCTTTCTTGGGAGCTGGCCGCAAAAGCGCAGGATTGCTTCAGGCCCTATTCTGGTCCCGGGCGGAAGGCTGAGCCTGTGCTTAATTCTTCTTCCTGATGGGAAAATAGAGAGACCTGTGCCTGTCCCAACACCTAGAGCTAGTCTCTCATTGGTTCCCACTTCTTCCCGTTCATCCTCAGGGCAAATTGCAACCTGTACGGAACAGGAGGTTAAAGGTGCTGATTCTCCAAGGAGGGAGATTGCTTGTAATGCGGCTGGAATGGCGAACCCGAGCACAAGGACATGAGAAATGAGGTGCGTTTTAGAAACCTTTCCCGATCACACAGTGTACCATCTTCTGGGTTTCTCATGCATGTTTTCGATGTAGGAAGATGCCCTTGAACCTGGAGATTTGGGACCCATGGGATGGGTACCACGCAGTATTACTTTAAAGGGTCTGCGTTTCCTCACCCAACCTCACCAAACCTCTCAGCCCCAAGAGTGTCCACCCTTATGTCTCAATCAGCTGTGGGTCTAGATATGGTCAATCCAGGTAGCATAACTGCCCCTAAACGAATTTTGTAAGAATTTCTCTCTCCTTCACTGTCTTTTTTTCACAGGTTTTTAAAAGTAATTGATTTTTATAATGGGGTTTAGCTGCTTTTCAATGCTGTGTTTATGTCACTTTACACCCACATGACTCACTTACAGAGAGATATCAATACATAGGTTTTAAGATTCTTACTAGTCAGATATATTCTTGGGCCGTGAATAGGGGGTTTTGAGACCAATTCACTGAGCAAGGAGTAGGTCTTGTCTAGTACATATTGGGTTTATGGAACGGTATCTGAGCTAATTTGAAACCCTTGTTTTATGCATCACCCCACCTCACCTTTCCCGTTAAGCAGCCATAGTGTGTTTTCTAAACGTGTGACTCTGTTCTGTTTTGTAATTCAGTTCAAGGGTAGCGGTTTTTACATTCCCTCTATAAGTGATATCTTATGATAAGTGTCTTTTTCTGTGTGACTTATTTCACTTAGAATCGTCGTACCTAAATCCACTCATCATGCTGCTACTAGCCTTATGACGTTGATTTCATGGCTGAGTGATATTCCATTGTACATAAGGACCACAACATCTTTATCCATTTTTCTCTTTCCTGGGATATTTAAGGTGTAACGAAGTTGGAGGTTCTTGTCAACAGAGCAGCCCTAAACTTTGGGGTGCCTGTGTCTTGCTTGTTTTTAATTTTCCCACTTTATACGCCCATGAGTGGAAGTGCCCTATGCTCTCTAAGCTGAGTTTTTTAGATGTTTCAGGACACACCGTACACTTCTCCAGAGTGGCTGTTGGCAATTTACATCCCGCCCATCAGTGTAGCAAGGCTCCCGTTTCTCCATGGCCTGTCCTGCATTTCTGGTTTTGAAACTTTATTCAGCATGGCCCTTTTGACCGATGGGAAGTGAGACTTCTTTGTAGCGCTGATTTGCCTTTCCAGGTTGCTTGGTTGGCCAAAAAGGGCGTATGCGTTTTTTCCTGAATATATTCAGGAAAAAACGCATACGCCCTTTTTGGCCAAGGGCATCATTGACGAGGTTTTGCCGCTTTTCCTGTGCTTTAAAGGCGATTCGAATCTCCCTCCTGAAATCTGTTTCCTGTAATTCTGCCTTGCTTTCACATCCTCTTCGTTGCCTTCCCTCAATATATTTGTGGACGAGAGTGATCATTTATAAGTCTGCAGGTTTGTGAATTGCAGTGCCCCTGAGCTCCATTTTTCAACTCGCTTTCTTGGGAGCTGGCCGCAAAAGCGCAGGATTGCTTCAGGCCCTATTCTGGTCCCGGACGGCAGGCTGAGCCTGTGGTTAATTCTTCTTCCTGATGGGAAAATAGAGTGACCTGTGCCTGTCCCAACACCTAGAGCTAGTCTCTCATTGTTTTCCCCTCTTCCCGTTCATCCTCAGGACAAATTGCAACCTGTACGGAACAGAAGGTTAAAGGTGATGATTTTCCAAGGAGGGAGGTTGCTAGTAAAGCGGCTGGAATGGCGGACCTGAGCACAAGGAGATGAGAAATGAGGTGCGTTTTAGAAACCTTTCTCGATCACACGGTGTACCATCTTCTGGGTTTCTCATGCATGTTTTCGATGTAGGAAGATGCCCTTGAACCTGGAGATTTGGGACCCATGGGATGGGTACCACGGAGTATTACTTTAAAGGGTCTGCGTTTCCTCACCCAACCTCACCAAACCTCTCAGCCCCAAGAGTGTCCACCCTTATGTCTCAATCAGCTGTGGGTCTAGATATGGTCAATCCAGGTAGCATAACTGCCCCTAAACGAATTTTGTAAGAATTTCTCTCTCCTTCACTGTCTTTTTTTCACAGGTTTTTAAAAGTAATTGATTTTTATAATGGGGTTTAGCTGCTTTTCAATGCTGTGTTTATGTCACTTTACACCCACATGACTCACTTACAGAGAGATATCAATACATAGGTTTTAAGATTCTTACTAGTCAGATATATTCTTGGGCCGTGAATAGGGGGTTTTGAGTCCAATTCACTGAGCAAGGAGTAGGTCTTGTCTAGTACATATTGGGTTTATGGAACGGTATCTGAGCTAATTTGAAACCCTTGTTTTATGCATCACCCCACCTCACCTTTCCCGTTAAGCAGCCATAGTGTGTTTTCTAAACGTGTGACTCTGTTCTGTTTTGTAATTCAGTTCAAGGGTAGCGGTTTTTACATTCCCTCTATAAGTGATATCTTATGATAAGTGTCTTTTTCTGTGTGACTTATTTCACTTAGAATCGTCGTACCTAAATCCACTCATCATGCTGCTACTAGCCTTATGACGTTGATTTCATGGCTGAGTGATATTCCATTGTACATAAGGACCACAACATCTTTATCCATTTTTCTCTTTCCTGGGATATTTAAGGTGTAACGAAGTTGGAGGTTCTTGTCAACAGAGCAGCCCTAAACTTTGGGGTGCCTGTGTCTTGCTTGTTTTTAATTTTCCCACTTTATACGCCCATGAGTGGAAGTGCCCTATGCTCTCTAAGCTGAGTTTTTTAGATGTTTCAGGACACACCGTACACTTCTCCAGAGTGGCTGTTGGCAATTTACATCCCGCCCATCAGTGTAGCAAGGCTCCCGTTTCTCCATGCCCTGTCCTGCATTTCTGGTTTTGAAACTTTATTCAGCATGGCCCTTTTGACCGATGGGAAGTGAGACTTCTTTGTAGCGCTGATTTGCCTTTCCAGGTTGCTTGGTTGGCCAAAAAGGGCGTATGCGTTTTTTCCTGAATATATTCAGGAAAAAACGCATACGCCCTTTTTGGCCAAGGGCATCATTGACGAGGTTTTGCCACTTTTCCTGTGCTTTAAAGGCGATTCGAATCTCCCTCCTGAAATCTGTTTCCTGCAATTCTGCCTTGCTTTCAAATCCTCTTCGTTGCCTTCCCTCAATATATTTGTGGACGAGAGTGATCATTTATAAGTCTGCAGGTTTGTGAATTGCAGTGCCCCTGAGCTCCATTTTTCAACTCGCTTTCTTGGGAGCTGGCCGCAAAAGCGCAGGATTGCTTCAGGCCCTATTCTGGTCCCGGACGGCAGGCTGAGCCTGTGGTTAATTCTTCTTCCTGATGGGAAAATAGAGTGACCTGTGCCTGTCCCAACACCTAGAGCTAGTCTCTCATTGTTTTCCCCTCTTCCCGTTCATCCTCAGGACAAATTGCAACCTGTACGGAACAGAAGGTTAAAGGTGATGATTTTCCAAGGAGGGAGGTTGCTAGTAAAGTGGCTGGAATGGCGGACCTGAGCACAAGGAGATGAGAAATGAGGTGCGTTTTAGAAACCTTTCTCGATCACACGGTGTACCATCTTCTGGGTTTCTCATGCATGTTTTCGATGTAGGAAGATGCCCTTGAACCTGGAGATTTGGGACCCATGGGATGGGTACCACGGAGTATTACTTTAAAGGGTCTGCGTTTCCTCACCCAACCTCACCAAACCTCTCAGCCCCAAGAGTGTCCACCCTTATGTCTCAATGAGCTGTGGGTCTAGATATGGTCAATCCAGGTAGCATCACTGCCCCTAAACGAATTTTGTAAGAATTTCTCTCTCTTTCACTGTCTTTTTTTCACAGGTTTTTAAAAGTAATTGATTTTTATAATGGGGTTTAGCTGCTTTTCACTGCTGTGTTTATTCCACTTTACACCCACTTGACTCACTTACAGAGAGATATCAATACATAGGTTTTAAGATTCTTACTAGTCAGATATATTCTTGGGCCGTGAATAGGGGGTGTTGAGTCCAATTCACTGAGCAAGGAGTAGGTCTTGTCTATTACATATTGCGTTTATGGAACGGTATCTGAGCTAATTTGAAACCCTTGTTTTATGCATCACCCCACCTCACCTTTCCCGTTAAGCAGCCATAGTGTGTTTTCTAAACGTGTGACTCTGTTCTGTTTTGTAATTCAGTTCAAGGGTAGCGGTTTTTACATTCCCTCTATAAGTGATATCTTATGATAAGTGTCTTTTTCTGTGTGACTTATTTCACTTAGAATCGTAGAACCTAAATCCACTCATCATGCTGCTACTAACCTTATGACGCTGATTTCATGGCTGAGTGATATTCCATTGTACATAAGGACCACAACTTCTTTATCCATTTTTCTCTTTCCTGGGATATTTAAGGTGTAACGAAGTGGAGGTTCTTGTCAACAGAGCAGCCCTAAATGTTGAGGTGCCTGTGTCTTGCTGGTTTTTAATTTTCCCACGTTATACGCCCATGAGTGGAAGTGCCCTATGCTCTCTAAGCTGAGTTTTTTAGATGTTTCAGGACACACCGTACACTTCTCCAGAGTGGCTGTTGGCAATTTACATCCCGCCCATCAGCGTAGCAAGGCTCCCGTTTCTCCATGGCCTGTCCTGCATTTCTGGTTTTGACACTTTATTCAGCATGGCCCTTTTGACCGATGGGAAGTGAGACTTCTTTGTAGCGCTGATTTGCCTTTCCAGGTTGCTTGGTTGGCCAAAAAGGGCGTATGCGTTTTTTCCTGAATATATTCAGGAAAAAACGCATACGCCCTTTTTGGCCAAGGGCATCATTGACGAGGTTTTGCCGCTTTTCCTGTGCTTTAAAGGCGATTCGAATCTCCCTCCTGAAATCTGTTTCCTGCAATTCTGCCTTGCTTTCAAATCCTCTTCGTTGCCTTCCCTCAATATATTTGTGGACGAAAGTGATGATTTATAAGTCTGCAGGTTTGTGAATTGCAGTGCCCCTGAGCTCCATTTTTCAACTCGCTTTCTTGGGAGCTGGCCGCAAAAGCGCAGGATTGCTTCAGGCCCTATTCTGGTCCCGGGCGGAAGGCTGAGCCTGTGCTTAATTCTTCTTCCTGATGGGAAAATAGAGAGACCTGTGCCTGTCCCAACACCTAGAGCTAGTCTCTCATTGGTTCCCACTTCTTCCCGTTCATCCTCAGGGCAAATTGCAACCTGTACGGAACAGGAGGTTAAAGGTGCTGATTCTCCAAGGAGGGAGATTGCTTGTAATGCGGCTGGAATGGCGAACCCGAGCACAAGGACATGAGAAATGAGGTGCGTTTTAGAAACCTTTCCCGATCACACAGTGTACCATCTTCTGGGTTTCTCATGCATGTTTTCGATGTAGGAAGATGCCCTTGAACCTGGAGATTTGGGACCCATGGGATGGGTACCACGCAGTATTACTTTAAAGGGTCTGCGTTTCCTCACCCAACCTCACCAAACCTCTCAGCCCCAAGAGTGTCCACCCTTATGTCTCAATCAGCTGTGGGTCTAGATATGGTCAATCCAGGTAGCATAACTGCCCCTAAACGAATTTTGTAAGAATTTCTCTCTCCTTCACTGTCTTTTTTTCACAGGTTTTTAAAAGTAATTGATTTTTATAATGGGGTTTAGCTGCTTTTCAATGCTGTGTTTATGTCACTTTACACCCACATGACTCACTTACAGAGAGATATCAATACATAGGTTTTAAGATTCTTACTAGTCAGATATATTCTTGGGCCGTGAATAGGGGGTTTTGAGACCAATTCACTGAGCAAGGAGTAGGTCTTGTCTAGTACATATTGGGTTTATGGAACGGTATCTGAGCTAATTTGAAACCCTTGTTTTATGCATCACCCCACCTCACCTTTCCCGTTAAGCAGCCATAGTGTGTTTTCTAAACGTGTGACTCTGTTCTGTTTTGTAATTCAGTTCAAGGGTAGCGGTTTTTACATTCCCTCTATAAGTGATATCTTATGATAAGTGTCTTTTTCTGTGTGACTTATTTCACTTAGAATCGTCGTACCTAAATCCACTCATCATGCTGCTACTAGCCTTATGACGTTGATTTCATGGCTGAGTGATATTCCATTGTACATAAGGACCACAACATCTTTATCCATTTTTCTCTTTCCTGGGATATTTAAGGTGTAACGAAGTTGGAGGTTCTTGTCAACAGAGCAGCCCTAAACTTTGGGGTGCCTGTGTCTTGCTTGTTTTTAATTTTCCCACTTTATACGCCCATGAGTGGAAGTGCCCTATGCTCTCTAAGCTGAGTTTTTTAGATGTTTCAGGACACACCGTACACTTCTCCAGAGTGGCTGTTGGCAATTTACATCCCGCCCATCAGTGTAGCAAGGCTCCCGTTTCTCCATGGCCTGTCCTGCATTTCTGGTTTTGAAACTTTATTCAGCATGGCCCTTTTGACCGATGGGAAGTGAGACTTCTTTGTAGCGCTGATTTGCCTTTCCAGGTTGCTTGGTTGGCCAAAAAGGGCGTATGCGTTTTTTCCTGAATATATTCAGGAAAAAACGCATACGCCCTTTTTGGCCAAGGGCATCATTGACGAGGTTTTGCCGCTTTTCCTGTGCTTTAAAGGCGATTCGAATCTCCCTCCTGAAATCTGTTTCCTGTAATTCTGCCTTGCTTTCACATCCTCTTCGTTGCCTTCCCTCAATATATTTGTGGACGAGAGTGATCATTTATAAGTCTGCAGGTTTGTGAATTGCAGTGCCCCTGAGCTCCATTTTTCAACTCGCTTTCTTGGGAGCTGGCCGCAAAAGCGCAGGATTGCTTCAGGCCCTATTCTGGTCCCGGACGGCAGGCTGAGCCTGTGGTTAATTCTTCTTCCTGATGGGAAAATAGAGTGACCTGTGCCTGTCCCAACACCTAGAGCTAGTCTCTCATTGTTTTCCCCTCTTCCCGTTCATCCTCAGGACAAATTGCAACCTGTACGGAACAGAAGGTTAAAGGTGATGATTTTCCAAGGAGGGAGGTTGCTAGTAAAGCGGCTGGAATGGCGGACCTGAGCACAAGGAGATGAGAAATGAGGTGCGTTTTAGAAACCTTTCTCGATCACACGGTGTACCATCTTCTGGGTTTCTCATGCATGTTTTCGATGTAGGAAGATGCCCTTGAACCTGGAGATTTGGGACCCATGGGATGGGTACCACGGAGTATTACTTTAAAGGGTCTGCGTTTCCTCACCCAACCTCACCAAACCTCTCAGCCCCAAGAGTGTCCACCCTTATGTCTCAATGAGCTGTGGGTCTAGATATGGTCAATCCAGGTAGCATCACTGCCCCTAAACGAATTTTGTAAGAATTTCTCTCTCTTTCACTGTCTTTTTTTCACAGGTTTTTAAAAGTAATTGATTTTTATAATGGGGTTTAGCTGCTTTTCACTGCTGTGTTTATTCCACTTTACACCCACTTGACTCACTTACAGAGAGATATCAATACATAGGTTTTAAGATTCTTACTAGTCAGATATATTCTTGGGCCGTGAATAGGGGGTGTTGAGTCCAATTCACTGAGCAAGGAGTAGGTCTTGTCTATTACATATTGCGTTTATGGAACGGTATCTGAGCTAATTTGAAACCCTTGTTTTATGCATCACCCCACCTCACCTTTCCCGTTAAGCAGCCATAGTGTGTTTTCTAAACGTGTGACTCTGTTCTGTTTTGTAATTCAGTTCAAGGGTAGCGGTTTTTACATTCCCTCTATAAGTGATATCTTATGATAAGTGTCTTTTTCTGTGTGACTTATTTCACTTAGAATCGTAGAACCTAAATCCACTCATCATGCTGCTACTAGCCTTATGACGTTGATTTCATGGCTGAGTGATATTCCATTGTACATAAGGACCACAACTTCTTTATCCATTTTTCTCTTTCCTGGGATATTTAAGGTGTAACGAAGTGGAGGTTCTTGTCAACAGAGCAGCCCTAAATGTTGAGGTGCCTGTGTCTTGCTGGTTTTTAATTTTCCCACTTTATACGCCCATGAGTGGAAGTGCCCTATGCTCTCTAAGCTGAGTTTTTTAGATGTTTCAGGACACACCGTACACTTCTCCAGAGTGGCTGTTGGCAATTTACATCCCGCCCATCAGCGTAGCAAGGCTCCCGTTTCTCCATGGCCTGTCCTGCATTCCTGATTTTGACACTTTATTCAGCATGGCCCTTTTGACCGATGGGAAGCGAGACTTCTTTGTAGCGCTGATTTGCCTTTCCAGGTTGCTTGGTTGGCCAAAAAGGGCGTATGCGTTTTTTCCTGAATATATTCAGGAAAAAACGCATACGCCCTTTTTGGCCAAGGGCATCATTGTCGAGGTTTTACCGCTTTTCCTGTGCTTTAAAGGCGATTCGAATCTCCCTCCTGAAATCTGTTTCCTGCAATTCTGCCTTGCTTTCAAATCCTCTTCGTTGCTTTCCCTCAATATATTTGTGGACGAGAGTGATCATTTATAAGTCTGCAGGTTTGTGAATTGCAGTGCCCCTGAGCTCCATTTTTCAACTCGCTTTCTTGGGAGCTGGCCGCAAAAGCGCAGGATTGCTTCAGGCCCTATTCTGGTCCCGGGCGGCAGGCTGAGCCTGTGCTTAATTCTTCTTCCATATGGGAAAATAGAGTGACCTGTGCCTGTCCCAACACCTAGAGCTAGTCTCTAGTTGTTTTCCCCTCTTCTCGTTCATCCTCAGGACAAATTGCAACCTGTACGGAACAGGAGGTTAAAGGTGCTGATTCTCCAAGGATGGAGGTTGCTAGTAAAGCAGCTGGAATGGCGAACCCGAGCACAAGGAGATGAGAAATGAGGTGCGTTTTAGAAACCTTTCGCGATCACACGGTGTACCATCTTCTGGGTTTCTCATGCATGTTTTCGATGTAGGAAGATGCCCTTGAACCTGGAGATTTGGAAGCCATGGGATGGGTACCACGCAGTATTACTTTAAAGGGTGTGCGTTTCCTCACCCAACCTCACCAAACCTCTCAGCCCCAAGAGTGTCCACCCTTATGTCTCAATGAGCTGTGGGTCTAGATATGGTCAATCCAGGTAGCATCACTGCCCCTAAACGAATTTTGTAAGAATTTCTCTCTCTTTCACTGTCTTTTTTTCACAGGTTTTTAAAAGTAATTGATTTTTATAATGGGGTTTAGCTGCTTTTCATTGCTGTGTTTATTCCACTTTACACCCACTTGACTCACTTACAGAGAGATATCAATACATAGGTTTTAAGATTCTTACTAGTCAGATATATTCTTGGGCCGTGAATAGGGGGTGTTAAGTCCAATTCACTGAGCAAGGAGTAGGTCTTGTCTATTACATATTGGGTTTATGGAACGGTATCTGAGCTAATTTGAAACCCTTGTTTTATGCATCACCCCACCTCACCTTTCCCGTTAAGCAGCCATAGTGTGTTTTCTAAACGTGTGACTCTGTTCTGTTTTGTAATTCAGTTCAAGGGTAGCGGTTTTTACATTCCCTCTATAAGTGATATCTTATGATAAGTGTCTTTTTCTGTGTGACTTATTTCACTTAGAATCGTAGAACCTAAATCCACTCATCATGCTGCTACTAGCCTTATGACGTTGATTTCATGGCTGAGTGATATTCCATTGTACATAAGGACCACAACTTCTTTATCCATTTTTCTCTTTCCTGGGATATTTAAGGTGTAACGAAGTGGAGGTTCTTGTCAACAGAGCAGCCCTAAATGTTGAGGTGCCTGTGTCTTGCTGGTTTTTAATTTTCCCACTTTATACGCCCATGAGTGGAAGTGCCCTATGCTCTCTAAGCTGAGTTTTTTAGATGTTTCAGGACACACCGTACACTTCTCCAGAGTGGCTGTTGGCAATTTACATCCCGCCCATCAGCGTAGCAAGGCTCCCGTTTCTCCATGGCCTGTCCTGCATTTCTGATTTTGACACTTTATTCAGCATGGCCCTTTTGACCGATGGGAAGCGAGACTTCTTTGTAGCCCTGATTTGCCTTTCCAGGTTGCTTGGTTGGCCAAAAAGGGCGTATGCGTTTTTTCCTGAATATATTCAGGAAAAAACGCATACGCCCTTTTTGGCCAAGGGCATCATTGTCGAGGTTTTACCGCTTTTCCTGTGCTTTAAAGGCGATTCGAATCTCCCTCCTGAAATCTGTTTCCTGCAATTCTGCCTTGCTTTCAAATCCTCTTCGTTGCTTTCCCTCAATATATTTGTGGACGAGAGTGATCATTTATAAGTCTGCAGGTTTGTGAATTGCAGTGCCCCTGAGCTCCATTTTTCAACTCGCTTTCTTGGGAGATGGCCGCAAAAGCGCAGGATTGCTTCAGGCCCTATTCTGGTCCCAGGCGGCAGGCTGAGCCTGTGCTTAATTCTTCTTCCTGATGGGAAAATAGAGTGACCTGTGCCTGTCCCAACACCTAGAGCTAGTCTCTCGTTGTTTTCCCCTCTTCTCGTTCATCCTCAGGACAAATTGCAACCTGTACGGAACAGGAGGTTAAAGGTGCTGATTCTCCAAGGAGGGAGATTGCTAGTAATGCGGCTGGAATGGCGAACCCGATCACAAGGACATGAGAAATGAGGTGTGTTTTAGAAACCTTTCCCGATCACACAGTGTACCATCTTCTGGGTTTCTCATGCATGTTTTCGATGTAGGAAGATGCCCTTGAACCTGCAGATTTGGGACCCATGGGATGGGTACCACGCAGTATTACTTTAAAGGGTCTGCGTTTCCTCACCCAACCTCACCAAACCTCTCAGCCCCAAGAGTGTCCACCCTTATGTCTCAATCAGCTGTGGGTCTAGATATGGTCAATCCAGGTAGCATAACTGCCCCTAAACGAATTTTGTAAGAATTTCTCTCTCTTTCACTGTCTTTTTTTCACAGGTTTTTAAAAGTAATTGATTTTTATAATGGGGTTTAGCTGCTTTTCAATGCTGTGTTTATGTCACTTTACACCCACATGACTCACTTACAGAGAGATATCAATATATAGGTTTTAAGATTCTTACTAGTCAGATATATTCTTGGGCCGTGAATAGGGGGTTTTGAGTCCAATTCACTGAGCAAGGAGTAGGTCTTGTCTAGTACATATTGGGTTTATGGAACGGTATCTGAGCTAATTTGAAACCCTTGTTTTATGCATCACCCCACCTCACCTTTCCCGTTAAGCAGCCATAGTGTGTTTTCTAAACGTGTGACTCTGTTCTGTTTTGTAATTCAGTTCAAGGGTAGCGGTTTTTACATTCACTCTATAAGTGATATCTTATGATAACTGTCTTTTTCTGTGTGACTTATTTCACTTAGAATCGTCGTACCTAAATCCACTCATCATGCTGCTACTAGCCTTATGACGTTGATTTCATGGCTGAGTGATATTCCATTGTACATAAGTACCACAACATCTTTATCCATTTTTCTCTTTCCTGGGATATTTAAGGTGTAACGAAGTTGGAGGTTCTTGTCAACAGAGCAGCCCTAAACTTTGGGGTGCCTGTGTCTTGCTTGTTTTTAATTTTCCCACGTTATACGCCCATGAGTGGAAGTGCCCTATGCTCTCTAAGCTGAGTTTTTTAGATGTTTCAGGAAACACCGTACACTTCTCCAGAGTGGCTGTTGGCAATTTACATCCCGCCCATCAGCGTAGCAAGGCTCCCGTTTCTCCATGGCCTGTCCTGCATTTCTGGTTTTGACACTTTATTCAGCATGGCCCTTTTGACCGATGGGAAGTGACACTTCTTTGTAGCGCTGATTTGCCTTTCCAGGTTGCTTGGTTGGCCAAAAAGGGCGTATGCGTTTTTTCCTGAATATATTCAGGAAAAAACGCATACGCCCTTTTTGGCCAAGGGCATCATTGACGAGGTTTTGCCGCTTTTCCTGTGCTTTAAAGGCGATTCGAATCTCCCTCCTGAAATCTGTTTCCTGCAATTCTGCCTTGCTTTCAAATCCTCTTCGTTGCCTTCCCTCAATATATTTGTGGACGAGAGTGATCATTTATAAGTCTGCAGGTTTGTGAATTGCAGTGCCCCTGGGCTCCATTTTTCAACTCGCTTTCTTGGGAGCTGGCCGCAAAAGCGCAGGATTGCTTCAGGCCCTATTCTGGTCCCGGGCGGAAGGCTGAGCCTGTGCTTAATTCTTCTTCCTGATGGGAAAATAGAGTGACCTGTGCCTGTCCCAACACCTAGAGCTAGTCTCTCATTGGTTCCCACTTCTTCCCGTTCATCCTCAGGACAAATTGCAACCTGTACGGAACAGGACGTTAAAGGTGCTGATTCTCCAAGGAGGGAGATTGCTAGTAATGCGGCTGGAATGGCGAACCCGAGCACAAGGACATGAGAAATGAGGTGCGTTTTAGAAACCTTTCCCGATCACACAGTGTACCATCTTCTGGGTTTCTCATGCATGTTTTCGATGTAGGAAGATGCCCTTGAACCTGGAGTTTTGGGACCCATGGGATGGGTACCACGCAGTATTACTTTAAAGGGTCTGCGTTTCCTCACCCAACCTCACCAAACCTCTCAGCCCCAAGGGTGTCCACCCTTATGTCTCAATCAGCTGTGGGTCTAGATATGGTCAATCCAGGTAGCATAACTGCCCCTAAACGAATTTTGTAAGAATTTCTCTCTCTTTCACTGTCTTTTTTTCACAGGTTTTTAAAAGTAATTGATTTTTATAATGGGGTTTAGCTGCTTTTCAATGCTGTGTTTATGTCACTTTACACCCACATGACTCACTTACAGAGAGATATCAATATATAGGTTTTAAGATTCTTACTAGTCAGATATATTCTTGGGCCGTGAATAGGGGGTTTTGAGTCCAATTCACTGAGCAAGGAGTAGGTCTTGTCTAGTACATATTGGGTTTATGGAACGGTATCTGAGCTTATTTGAAACCCTTGTTTTATGCATCACCCCACCTCACCTTTCCCGTTAAGCAGCCATAGTGTGTTTTCTAAACGTGTGACTCTGTTCTGTTTTGTAATTCAGTTCAAGGGTAGCGGTTTTTACATTCCCTCTATAAGTGATATCTTATGATAAGTGTCTTTTTCTGTGTGACTTATTTCACTTAGAATCGTCGTACCTAAATCCACTCATCATGCTGCTACTAGCCTTATGACGTTGATTTCATGGCTGAGTGATATTCCATTGTACATAAGGACCACAACATCTTTATCCATTTTTCTCTTTCCTGGGATATTTAAGGTGTAACGAAGTTGGAGGTTCTTGTCAACAGAGCAGCCCTAAACTTTGGGGTGCCTGTGTCTTGCTTGTTTTTAATTTTCCCACGTTATACGCCCATGAGTGGAAGTGCCCTATGCTCTCTAAGCTGAGTTTTTTAGATGTTTCAGGAAACACCGTACACTTCTCCAGAGTGGCTGTTGGCAATTTACATCCCGCCCATCAGCGTAGCAAGGCTCCCGTTTCTCCATGGCCTGTCCTGCATTTCTGGTTTTGACACTTTATTCAGCATGGCCCTTTTGACCGATGGGAAGTGACACTTCTTTGTAGCGCTGATTTGCCTTTCCAGGTTGCTTGGTTGGCCAAAAAGGGCGTATGCGTTTTTTCCTGAATATATTCAGGAAAAAACGCATACGCCCTTTTTGGCCAAGGGCATCATTGACGAGGTTTTGCCGCTTTTCCTGTGCTTTAAAGGCGATTCGAATCTCCCTCCTGAAATCTGTTTCCTGCAATTCTGCCTTGCTTTCAAATCCTCTTCGTTGCCTTCCCTCAATATATTTGTGGACGAGAGTGATCATTTATAAGTCTGCAGGTTTGTGAATTGCAGTGCCCCTGGGCTCCATTTTTCAACTCGCTTTCTTGGGAGCTGGCCGCAAAAGCGCAGGATTGCTTCAGGCCCTATTCTGGTCCCGGGCGGAAGGCTGAGCCTGTGCTTAATTCTTCTTCCTGATGGGAAAATAGAGTGACCTGTGCCTGTCCCAACACCTAGAGCTAGTCTCTCATTGGTTCCCACTTCTTCCCGTTCATCCTCAGGACAAATTGCAACCTGTACGGAACAGGAGGTTAAAGGTGCTGATTCTCCAAGGAGGGAGATTGCTAGTAATGCGGCTGGAATGGCGAACCCGAGCACAAGGACATGAGAAATGAGGTGCGTTTTAGAAACCTTTCCCGATCACACAGTGTACCATCTTCTGGGTTTCTCATGCATGTTTTCGATGTAGGAAGATGCCCTTGAACCTGGAGATTTGGGACCCATGGGATGGGTACCACGCAGTATTACTTTAAAGGGTCTGCGTTTCCTCACCCAACCTCACCAAACCTCTCAGCCCCAAGGGTGTCCACCCTTATGTCTCAATCAGCTGTGGGTCTAGATATGGTCATTCCAGGTAGCATAACTGCCCCTAAACGAATTTTGTAAGAATTTCTCTCTCTTTCACTGTCTTTTTTTCACAGGTTTTTAAAAGTAATTGATTTTTATAATGGGGTTTAGCAGCTATTCAATGCTGTGTTTATGTCACTTTACACCCACATGACTCACTTACAGATAGATATCAATACATAGGTTTTAAGATTCTTACTAGTCAGATATATTCTTGGGCCGTGAATAGGGGGTTTTGAGTCCAATTCACTGAGCAAGGAGTAGGTCTTGTCTAGTACATATTGGGTTTATGGAACGGTATCTGAGCTAATTTGAAACCCTTGTTTTATGCATCACCCCACCTCACCTTTCCCGTTAAGCAGCCATAGTGTGTTTTCTAAACGTGTGACTCTGTTCTGTTTTGTAATTCAGTTCAAGGGTAGCGGTTTTTACATTCCCTCTATAAGTGATATCTTATGATAAGTGTCTTTTTCTGTGTGACTTATTTCACTTAGAATCGTCGTACCTAAATCCACTCATCATGCTGCTACTAGCCTTATGACGTTGATTTCATGGCTGAGTGATATTCCATTGTACATAAGGACCACAACATCTTTATCCATTTTTCTCTTTCCTGGGATATTTAAGGTGTAACGAAGTTGGAGGTTCTTGTCAACAGAGCAGCCCTAAACTTTGGGGTGCCTGTGTCTTGCTTGTTTTTAATTTTCCCACGTTATACGCCCATGAGTGGAAGTGCCCTATGCTCTCTAAGCTGAGTTTTTTAGATGTTTCAGGAAAAACCGTACACTTCTCCAGAGTGGCTGTTGGCAATTTACATCCCGCCCATCAGCGTAGCAAGGCTCCCGTTTCTCCATGGCCTGTCCTGCATTTCTGGTTTTGACACTTTATTCAGCATGGCCCTTTTGACCGATGGGAAGTGACACTTCTTTGTAGCGCTGATTTGCCTTTCCAGGTTGCTTGGTTGGCCAAAAAGGGCGTATGCGTTTTTTCCTGAATATATTCAGGAAAAAACGCATACGCCCTTTTTGGCCAAGGGCATCATTGACGAGGTTTTGCCGCTTTTCCTGTGCTTTAAAGGCGATTCGAATCTCCCTCCTGAAATCTGTTTCCTGCAATTCTGCCTTGCTTTCAAATCCTCTTCGTTGCCTTCCCTCAATATATTTGTGGACGAGAGTGATCATTTATAAGTCTGCAGGTTTGTGAATTGCAGTGCCCCTGGGCTCCATTTTTCAACTCGCTTTCTTGGGAGCTGGCCGCAAAAGCGCAGGATTGCTTCAGGCCCTATTCTGGTCCCGGGCGGAAGGCTGAGCCTGTGCTTAATTCTTCTTCCTGATGGGAAATTAGAGTGACCTGTGCCTGTCCCAACACCTAGAGCTAGTCTCTCATTGGTTCCCACTTCTTCCCGTTCATCCTCAGGACAAATTGCAACCTGTACGGAACAGGACGTTAAAGGTGCTGATTCTCCAAGGAGGGAGATTGCTAGTAATGCGGCTGGAATGGCGAACCCGAGCACAAGGACATGAGAAATGAGGTGCGTTTTAGAAACCTTTCCCGATCACACAGTGTACCATCTTCTGGGTTTCTCATGCATGTTTTCGATGTAGGAAGATGCCCTTGAACCTGGAGTTTTGGGACCCATGGGATGGGTACCACGCAGTATTACTTTAAAGGGTCTGCGTTTCCTCACCCAACCTCACCAAACCTCTCAGCCCCAAGGGTGTCCACCCTTATGTCTCAATCAGCTGTGGGTCTAGATATGGTCAATCCAGGTAGCATAACTGCCCCTAAACGAATTTTGTAAGAATTTCTCTCTCTTTCACTGTCTTTTTTTCACAGGTTTTTAAAAGTAATTGATTTTTATAATGGGGTTTAGCTGCTTTTCAATGCTGTGTTTATGTCACTTTACACCCACATGACTCACTTACAGAGAGATATCAATATATAGGTTTTAAGATTCTTACTAGTCAGATATATTCTTGGGCCGTGAATAGGGGGTTTTGAGTCCAATTCACTGAGCAAGGAGTAGGTCTTGTCTAGTACATATTGGGTTTATGGAACGGTATCTGAGCTTATTTGAAACCCTTGTTTTATGCATCACCCCACCTCACCTTTCCCGTTAAGCAGCCATAGTGTGTTTTCTAAACGTGTGACTCTGTTCTGTTTTGTAATTCAGTTCAAGGGTAGCGGTTTTTACATTCCCTCTATAAGTGATATCTTATGATAAGTGTCTTTTTCTGTGTGACTTATTTCACTTAGAATCGTCGTACCTAAATCCACTCATCATGCTGCTACTAGCCTTATGACGTTGATTTCATGGCTGAGTGATATTCCATTGTACATAAGGACCACAACATCTTTATCCATTTTTCTCTTTCCTGGGATATTTAAGGTGTAACGAAGTTGTAGGTTCTTGTCAACAGAGCAGCCCTAAACTTTGGGGTGCCTGTGTCTTGCTTGTTTTTAATTTTCCCACGTTATACGCCCATGAGTGGAAGTGCCCTATGCTCTCTAAGCTGAGTTTTTTAGATGTTTCAGGAAACACCGTACACTTCTCCAGAGTGGCTGTTGGCAATTTACATCCCGCCCATCAGCGTAGCAAGGCTCCCGTTTCTCCATGGCCTGTCCTGCATTTCTGGTTTTGACACTTTATTCAGCATGGCCCTTTTGACCGATGGGAAGTGACACTTCTTTGTAGCGCTGATTTGCCTTTCCAGGTTGCTTGGTTGGCCAAAAAGGGCGTATGCGTTTTTTCCTGAATATATTCAGGAAAAAACGCATACGCCCTTTTTGGCCAAGGGCATCATTGACGAGGTTTTGCCGCTTTTCCTGTGCTTTAAAGGCGATTCGAATCTCCCTCCTGAAATCTGTTTCCTGCAATTCTGCCTTGCTTTCAAATCCTCTTCGTTGCCTTCCCTCAATATATTTGTGGACGAGAGTGATCATTTATAAGTCTGCAGGTTTGTGAATTGCAGTGCCCCTGGGCTCCATTTTTCAACTCGCTTTCTTGGGAGCTGGCCGCAAAAGCGCAGGATTGCTTCAGGCCCTATTCTGGTCCCGGGCGGAAGGCTGAGCCTGTGCTTAATTCTTCTTCCTGATGGGAAAATAGAGTGACCTGTGCCTGTCCCAACACCTAGAGCTAGTCTCTCATTGGTTCCCACTTCTTCCCGTTCATCCTCAGGACAAATTGCAACCTGTACGGAACAGGAGGTTAAAGGTGCTGATTCTCCAAGGAGGGAGATTGCTAGTAATGCGGCTGGAATGGCGAACCCGAGCACAAGGACATGAGAAATGAGGTGCGTTTTAGAAACCTTTCCCGATCACACAGTGTACCATCTTCTGGGTTTCTCATGCATGTTTTCGATGTAGGAAGATGCCCTTGAACCTGGAGATTTGGGACCCATGGGATGGGTACCACGCAGTATTACTTTAAAGGGTCTGCGTTTCCTCACCCAACCTCACCAAACCTCTCAGCCCCAAGGGTGTCCACCCTTATGTCTCAATCAGCTGTGGGTCTAGATATGGTCAATCCAGGTAGCATAACTGCCCCTAAACGAATTTTGTAAGAATTTCTCTCTCTTTCACTGTCTTTTTTTCACAGGTTTTTAAAAGTAATTGATTTTTATAATGGGGTTTAGCTGTTTTTCAATGCTGTGTTTATGTCACTTTACACCCACAAGACTCACTTACAGAGAGATATCAATACATAGCTTTTAAGATTCTTACTAGTCAGATATATTCTTGGGCCGTGAATAGGGGGTTTTGAGTCCAATTCACTGAGCAAGGAGTAGGTCTTGTCTAGTACATATTGGGTTTATGGAACGGTATCTGAGCTAATTTGAAACCCTTGTTTTATGCATCACCCCACCTCACCTTTCCCGTTAAGCAGCCATAGTGTGTTTTCTAAACGTGTGACTCTGTTCTGTTTTGTAATTCAGTTCAAGGGTAGCGGTTTTTACATTCCCTCTATAAGTGATATCTTATGATAAGTGTCTTTTTCTGTGTGACTTATTTCACTTAGAATCGTCGTACCTAAATCCACTCATCATGCTGCTACTAGCCTTATGACGTTGATTTCATGGCTGAGTGATATTCCATTGTACATAAGGACCACAACATCTTTATCCATTTTTCTCTTTCCTGGGATATTTAAGGTGTAACGAAGTTGTAGGTTCTTGTCAACAGAGCAGCCCTAAGCTTTGGGGTGCCTGTGTCTTGCTTGTTTTTAATTTTCCCACGTTATACGCCCATGAGTGGAAGTGCCCTATGCTCTCTAAGCTGAGTTTTTTAGATGTTTCAGGACACACCGTACACTTCTCCAGAGTGGCTGTTGGCAATTTACATCCCGCCCATCAGCGTAGCAAGGCTCCCGTTTCTCCATGGCCTGTCCTGCATTTCTGGTTTTGACACTTTATTCAGCATGGCCCTTTTGACCGATGGGAAGTGAGACTTCTTTGTAGCGCTGATTTGCCTTTCCAGGTTGCTTGGTTGGCCAAAAAGGGCGTATGCGTTTTTTCCTGAATATATTCAGGAAAAAACGCATACGCCCTTTTTGGCCAAGGGCATCATTGACGAGGTTTTGCCGCTTTTCCTGTGCTTTAAAGGCGATTCGAATCTCCCTCCTGAAATGTGTTTCCTGCAATTCTGCCTTGCTTTCAAATCCTCTTCGTTGCCTTCCCTCAATATATTTGTGGACGAGAGTGATCATTTATAAGTCTGCAGGTTTGTGAATTGCAGTGCCCCTGAGCTCCATTTTTCAACTCGCTTTCTTGGGAGCTGGCCGCAAAAGCGCAGGATTGCTTCAGGCCCTATTCTGGTCCCGGGCGGAAGGCTGAGCCTGTGCTTAATTCTTCTTCCTGATGGGAAAATAGAGTGACCTGTGCCTGTCCCAACACCTAGAGCTAGTCTCTCATTGGTTCCCACTTCTTCCCGTTCATCCTCAGGACAAATTGCAACCTGTACGGAACAGGAGGTTAAAGGTGCTGATTCTCCAAGGAGGGAGATTGCTAGTAATGCGGCTGGAATGGCGAACCCGAGCACAAGGACATGAGAAATGAGGTGCGTTTTAGAAACCTTTCCCGATCACACAGTGTACCATCTTCTGGGTTTCTCATGCATGTTTTCGATGTAGGAAGATGCCCTTGAACCTGGAGATTTGGGACCCATGGGATGGGTACCACGCAGTATTACTTTAAAGGGTCTGCGTTTCCTCACCCAACCTCACCAAACCTCTCAGCCCCAAGAGTGTCCACCCTTATGTCTCAATGAGCTGTGGGTCTAGATATGGTCATTCCAGGTAGCATAACTGCCCCTAAACGAATTTTGTAAGAATTTCTCTCTCTTTCACTGTCTTTTTTTCACAGGTTTTTAAAAGTAATTGATTTTTATAATGGGGTTTAGCAGCTATTCAATGCTGTGTTTATGTCACTTTACACCCACATGACTCACTTACAGATAGATATCAATACATAGGTTTTAAGATTCTTACTAGTCAGATATATTCTTGGGCCGTGAATAGGGGGTTTTGAGTCCAATTCACTGAGCAAGGAGTAGGTCTTGTCTAGTACATATTGGGTTTATGGAACGGTATCTGAGCTAATTTGAAACCCTTGTTTTATGCATCACCCCACCTCACCTTTCCCGTTAAGCAGCCATAGTGTGTTTTCTAAACGTGTGACTCTGTTCTGTTTTGTAATTCAGTTCAAGGGTAGCGGTTTTTACATTCCCTCTATAAGTGATATCTTATGATAAGTGTCTTTTTCTGTGTGACTTATTTCACTTAGAATCGTCGTACCTAAATCCACTCATCATGCTGCTACTAGCCTTATGACGTTGATTTCATGGCTGAGTGATATTCCATTGTACATAAGGACCACAACATCTTTATCCATTTTTCTCTTCCCTGGGATATTTAAGGTGTAACGAAGTTGGAGGTTCTTGTCAACAGAGCAGCCCTAAAGTTTGGGGTGCCTGTGTCTTGCTTGTTTTTAATTTTCCCACGTTATACGCCCATGAGTGGAAGTGCCCTATGCTCTCTAAGCTGAGTTTTTTAGATGTTTCAGGAAAAACCGTACACTTCTCCAGAGTGGCTGTTGGCAATTTACATCCCGCCCATCAGCGTAGCAAGGCTCCCGTTTCTCCATGGCCTGTCCTGCATTTCTGGTTTTGACACTTTATTCAGCATGGCCCTTTTGACCGATGGGAAGTGACACTTCTTTGTAGCGCTGATTTGCCTTTCCAGGTTGCTTGGTTGGCCAAAAAGGGCGTATGCGTTTTTTCCTGAATATATTCAGGAAAAAACGCATACGCCCTTTTTGGCCAAGGGCATCATTGACGAGGTTTTGCCGCTTTTCCTGTGCTTTAAAGGCGATTCGAATCTCCCTCCTGAAATCTGTTTCCTGCAATTCTGCCTTGCTTTCAAATCCTCTTCGTTGCCTTCCCTCAATATATTTGTGGACGAGAGTGATCATTTATAAGTCTGCAGGTTTGTGAATTGCAGTGCCCCTGGGCTCCATTTTTCAACTCGCTTTCTTGGGAGCTGGCCGCAAAAGCGCAGGATTGCTTCAGGCCCTATTCTGGTCCCGGGCGGAAGGCTGAGCCTGTGCTTAATTCTTCTTCCTGATGGGAAAATAGAGTGACCTGTGCCTGTCCCAACACCTAGAGCTAGTCTCTCATTGGTTCCCACTTCTTCCCGTTCATCCTCAGGACAAATTGCACCCTGTACGGAACAGGACGTTAAAGGTGCTGATTCTCCAAGGAGGGAGATTGCTAGTAATGCGGCTGGAATGGCGAACCCGAGCACAAGGACATGAGAAATGAGGTGCGTTTTAGAAACCTTTCCCGATCACACAGTGTACCATCTTCTGGGTTTCTCATGCATGTTTTCGATGTAGGAAGATGCCCTTGAACCTGGAGTTTTGGGACCCATGGGATGGGTACCATGCAGTATTACTTTAAAGGGTCTGCGTTTCCTCACCCAACCTCACCAAACCTCTCAGCCCCAAGGGTGTCCACCCTTATGTCTCAATCAGCTGTGGGTCTAGATATGGTCAATCCAGGTAGCATAACTGCCCCTAAACGAATTTTGTAAGAATTTCTCTCTCTTTCACTGTCTTTTTTTCACAGGTTTTTAAAAGTAATTGATTTTTATAATGGGGTTTAGCTGCTTTTCAATGCTGTGTTTATGTCACTTTACACCCACATGACTCACTTACAGAGAGATATCAATATATAGGTTTTAAGATTCTTACTAGTCAGATATATTCTTGGGCCGTGAATAGGGGGTTTTGAGTCCAATTCACTGAGCAAGGAGTAGGTCTTGTCTAGTACATATTGGGTTTATGGAACGGTATCTGAGCTTATTTGAAACCCTTGTTTTATGCATCACCCCACCTCACCTTTCCCGTTAAGCAGCCATAGTGTGTTTTCTAAACGTGTGACTCTGTTCTGTTTTGTAATTCAGTTCAAGGGTAGCGGTTTTTACATTCCCTCTATAAGTGATATCTTATGATAAGTGTCTTTTTCTGTGTGACTTATTTCACTTAGAATCGTCGTACCTAAATCCACTCATCATGCTGCTACTAGCCTTATGACGTTGATTTCATGGCTGAGTGATATTCCATTGTACATAAGGACCACAACATCTTTATCCATTTTTCTCTTTCCTGGGATATTTAAGGTGTAACGAAGTTGGAGGTTCTTGTCAACAGAGCAGCCCTAAACTTTGGGGTGCCTGTGTCTTGCTTGTTTTTAATTTTCCCACGTTATACGCCCATGAGTGGAAGTGCCCTATGCTCTCTAAGCTGAGTTTTTTAGATGTTTCAGGAAACACCGTACACTTCTCCAGAGTGGCTGTTGGCAATTTACATCCCGCCCATCAGCGTAGCAAGGCTCCCGTTTCTCCATGGCCTGTCCTGCATTTCTGGTTTTGACACTTTATTCAGCATGGCCCTTTTGACCGATGGGAAGTGACACTTCTTTGTAGCGCTGATTTGCCTTTCCAGGTTGCTTGGTTGGCCAAAAAGGGCGTATGCGTTTTTTCCTGAATATATTCAGGAAAAAACGCATACGCCCTTTTTGGCCAAGGGCATCATTGACGAGGTTTTGCCGCTTTTCCTGTGCTTTAAAGGCGATTCGAATCTCCCTCCTGAAATCTGTTTCCTGCAATTCTGCCTTGCTTTCAAATCCTCTTCGTTGCCTTCCCTCAATATATTTGTGGACGAGAGTGATCATTTATAAGTCTGCAGGTTTGTGAATTGCAGTGCCCCTGGGCTCCATTTTTCAACTCGCTTTCTTGGGAGCTGGCCGCAAAAGCGCAGGATTGCTTCAGGCCCTATTCTGGTCCCGGGCGGAAGGCTGAGCCTGTGCTTAATTCTTCTTCCTGATGGGAAAATAGAGTGACCTGTGCCTGTCCCAACACCTAGAGCTAGTCTCTCATTGGTTCCCACTTCTTCCCGTTCATCCTCAGGACAAATTGCAACCTGTACGGAACAGGAGGTTAAAGGTGCTGATTCTCCAAGGAGGGAGATTGCTAGTAATGCGGCTGGAATGGCGAACCCGAGCACAAGGACATGAGAAATGAGGTGCGTTTTAGAAACCTTTCCCGATCACACAGTGTACCATCTTCTGGGTTTCTCATGCATGTTTTCGATGTAGGAAGATGCCCTTGAACCTGGAGATTTGGGACCCATGGGATGGGTACCACGCAGTATTACTTTAAAGGGTCTGCGTTTCCTCACCCAACCTCACCAAACCTCTCAGCCCCAAGGGTGTCCACCCTTATGTCTCAATCAGCTGTGGGTCTAGATATGGTCAATCCAGGTAGCATCACTGCCCCTAAACGAATTTTGTAAGAATTTCTCTCTCTTTCACTGTCTTTTTTTCACAGGTTTTTAAAAGTAATTGATTTTTATAATGGGGTTTAGCTGTTTTTCAATGCTGTGTTTATGTCACTTTACACCCACATGACTCACTTACAGAGAGATATCAATACATAGCTTTTAAGATTCTTACTAGTCAGATATATTCTTGGGCCGTGAATAGGGGGTTTTGAGTCCAATTCACTGAGCAAGGAGTAGGTCTTGTCTAGTACATATTGGGTTTATGGAACGGTATCTGAGCTAATTTGAAACCCTTGTTTTATGCATCACCCCACCTCACCTTTCCCGTTAAGCAGCCATAGTGTGTTTTCTAAACGTGTGACTCTGTTCTGTTTTGTAATTCAGTTCAAGGGTAGCGGTTTTTACATTCCCTCTATAAGTGATATCTTATGATAAGTGTCTTTTTCTGTGTGACTTATTTCACTTAGAATCGTCGTACCTAAATCCACTCATCATGCTGCTACTAGCCTTATGACGTTGATTTCATGGCTGAGTGATATTCCATTGTACATAAGGACCACAACATCTTTATCCATTTTTCTCTTTCCTGGGATATTTAAGGTGTAACGAAGTTGTAGGTTCTTGTCAACAGAGCAGCCCTAAACTTTGGGGTGCCTGTGTCTTGCTTGTTTTTAATTTTCCCACGTTATACGCCCATGAGTGGAAGTGCCCTATGCTCTCTAAGCTGAGTTTTTTAGATGTTTCAGGACACACCGTACACTTCTCCAGAGTGGCTGTTGGCAATTTACATCCCGCCCATCAGCGTAGCAAGGCTCCCGTTTCTCCATGGCCTGTCCTGCATTTCTGGTTTTGACACTTTATTCAGCATGGCCCTTTTGACCGATGGGAAGTGAGACTTCTTTGTAGCGCTGATTTGCCTTTCCAGGTTGCTTGGTTGGCCAAAAAGGGCGTATGCGTTTTTTCCTGAATATATTCAGGAAAAAACGCATACGCCCTTTTTGGCCAAGGGCATCATTGACGAGGTTTTGCCGCTTTTCCTGTGCTTTAAAGGCGATTCGAATCTCCCTCCTGAAATGTCTTTCCTGCAATTCTGCCTTGCTTTCAAATCCTCTTCGTTGCCTTCCCTCAATATATTTGTGGACGAGAGTGATCATTTATAAGTCTGCAGGTTTGTGAATTGCAGTGCCCCTGAGCTCCATTTTTCAACTCGCTTTCTTGGGAGCTGGCCGCAAAAGCGCAGGATTGCTTCAGGCCCTATTCTGGTCCCGGGCGGAAGGCTGAGCCTGTGCTTAATTCTTCTTCCTGATGGGAAAATAGAGTGACCTGTGCCTGTCCCAACACCTAGAGCTAGTCTCTCATTGGTTCCCACTTCTTCCCGTTCATCCTCAGGACAAATTGCAACCTGTAGGGAACAGGAGGTTAAAGGTGCTGATTCTCCAAGGAGGGAGATTGCTAGTAATGCGGCTGGAATGGCGAACCCGAGCACAAGGACATGAGAAATGAGGTGCGTTTTAGAAACCTTTCCCGATCACAAAGTGTACCATCTTTTGGGTTTCTCATGCATGTTTTCGATGTAGGAAGATGCCCTTGAACCTGGAGATTTGGGACCCATGGGATGGGTACCACGCAGTATTACTTTAAAGGGTCTGCGTTTCCTCACCCAACCTCACCAAACCTCTCAGCCCCAAGAGTGTCCACCCTTATGTCTCAATGAGCTGTGGGTCTAGATATGGTCATTCCAGGTAGCATAACTGCCCCTAAACGAATTTTGTAAGAATTTCTCTCTCTTTCACTGTCTTTTTTTCACAGGTTTTTAAAAGTAATTGATTTTCATAATGGGGTTTAGCAGCTATTCAATGCTGTGTTTATGTCACTTTACACCCACATGACTCACTTACAGATAGATATCAATACATAGGTTTTAAGATTCTTACTAGTCAGATATATTCTTGGGCCGTGAATAGGGGGTTTTGAGTCCAATTCACTGAGCAAGGAGTAGGTCTTGTCTAGTACATATTGGGTTTATGGAACGGTATCTGAGCTAATTTGAAACCCTTGTTTTATGCATCACCCCACCTCACCTTTCCCGTTAAGCAGCCATAGTGTGTTTTCTAAACGTGTGACTCTGTTCTGTTTTGTAATTCAGTTCAAGGGTAGCGGTTTTTACATTCCCTCTATAAGTGATATCTTATGATAAGTGTCTTTTTCTGTGTGACTTATTTCACTTAGAATCGTCGTACCTAAATCCACTCATCATGCTGCTACTAGCCTTATGACGTTGATTTCATGGCTGAGTGATATTCCATTGTACATAAGGACCACAACATCTTTATCCATTTTTCTCTTTCCTGGGATATTTAAGGTGTAACGAAGTTGGAGGTTCTTGTCAACAGAGCAGCCCTAAACTTTGGGGTGCCTGTGTCTTGCTTGTTTTTAATTTTCCCACTTTATACGCCCATGAGTGGAAGTGCCCTATGCTCTCTAAGCTGAGTTTTTTAGATGTTTCAGGACACACCGTACACTTCTCCAGAGTGGCTGTTGGCAATTTACATCCCGCCCATCAGCGTAGCAAGACTCCCGTTTCTCCATGGCCTGTCCTGCATTTCTGGTTTTGACACTTTATTCAGCATGGCCCTTTTGACCGATGGGAAGTGAGACTTCTTTGTAGCGCTGTTTTGCCTTTCCAGGTTGCTTGGTTGGCCAAAAAGGGCGTATGCGTTTTTTCCTGAATATATTCAGGAAAAAACGCATACGCCCTTTTTGGCCAAGGGCATCACTGACGAGGTTTTGCCGCTTTTCCTGTGCTTTAAAGGCGATTCGAATCTCCCTCCTGAAATCTGTTTCCTGCAATTCTGCCTTGCTTTCAAATCCTCTTCATTGCCTTCCCTCAATATATTTGTGGATGAGAGTGATCATTTATAAGTCTGCAGGTTTGTGAATTGCAGTGCCCCTGAGCTCCATTTTTCAACTCGCTTTCTTGGGAGCTGGCCGCAAAAGCGCAGGATTGCCTCAGGCCCTATTCTGGTCCCGGGCGGAAGGCTGAGCCTGTGCTTAATTCTTCTTCCTGATGGGAAAATAGAGTGACCTGTGCCTGTCCCAACACCTAGAGCTAGTCTCTCATTGGTTCCCACTTCTTCCCGTTCATCCTCAGGACAAATTGCAACCTGTACGAAACAGGAGGTTAAAGGTGCTGATTCTCCAAGGAGGGAGATTGCTAGTAATGCGGCTGGAATGGCGAACCCGAGCACAAGGACATGAGAAATGAGGTGCGTTTTAGAAACCTTTCCCGATCACACAGTGTACCATCGTCTGGGTTTCTCATGCACGTTTTCGATGTAGGAAGATGCCCTTGAACCTGGAGATTTGGGACCCATGGGATGGGTACCACGCACTATTACTTTAAAGGGTCTGCGTTTGCTCACCCAATCTCACCAAACCTCTCAGCCCCAAGAGTGTCCACCCTTATGTCTCAATCAGCTGTGGGTCTAGATATGGTCAATCCAGGTAGCATAACTGCCCCTGAACGAATTTTGTAAGAATTTCTCTCTCTTTCACTGTCTTTTTTTCACAGGGTTTTAAAAGTAATTGATTTTTATAATGGGGTTTAGCTGCTTTTCACTGCTGTGTTTATGCCACTTTACACCCACTTGACTCACTTACTAAGAGATATCAATACATAGGTTTTAAGATTCTTACTAGTCAGATATATTCTTGGGCCGTGAATAGGGGGTGTTGAGTCCAATTCACTGAGCAAGGAGTAGGTCTTGTCTATTACATATTGGGTTTATGGAACGGTATCTGAGCTAATTTGAAACCCTTGTTTTATGCATCACCCCACCTCACCTTTCCCGTTAAGCAGCCATAGTGTGTTTTCTAAACGTGTGACTCTGTTCTGTTTTGTAATTCAGTTCAAGGGTAGCGGTTTTTACATTCCCTCTATAAGTGATATCTTATGATAAGTGTCTTTTTCTGTGTGACTTATTTCACTTAGAATCGTAGAACCTAAATCCACTCATCATGCTGCTACTAGCCTTATGACGTTGATTTCATGGCTGAGTGATATTCCATTGTACATAAGGACCACAACATCTTTATCCATTTTTCTCTTTCCTGGGATATTTAAGGTGTAACGAAGTTGGAGGTTCTTGTCAACAGAGCAGCCCTAATCTTTGGGGTGCCTGTGTCTTGCTGGTTTTTAATGTTCCCACTTTATACGCCCATGAGTGGAAGTGCCCTATGCTCTCTAAGCTGAGTTTTTTAGATATTTCAGGACACACCGTACACTTCTCCAGAGTGGCTGTTGGCAATTTACATCCCGCCCATCAGCGTAGCAAGGCTCCCGTTTCTCCATGGCCTGTCCTGCATTTCTGGTTTTGACACTTTATTCAACATGGCCCTTTTGACCGATGGGAAGCTAGACTTCTTTGTATCGCTGATTTGCCTTTCCAGGTTGCTTGGTTGGCCAAAAAGGGCGTATGCGTTTTTTCCTGAATACATTCAGGAAAAAACGCATACGCCCTTTTTGGCCAAGGGCATCAGTGACGAGGTTTTGCCGCTTTTCCTCTGCTTTAAAGGCGATTCGAATCTACCTCCTGAAATCTGTTTCCTGCAATTCTGCCTTGCTTTCAAATCCTCTTCGTTGCCTTCCCTCAATATATTTGTGGACGAGAGTGATCATTTATAAGTCTGCAGGTTTGTGAATTGCAGTGCCCCTGAGCTCCATTTTTCAACTCGCTTTCTTGGGAGCTGGCCGCAAAAGCGCAGGATTGCTTCAGGCCCTATTCTGGTTCCGGACGGCAGGCTGAGCCTGTGGTTAATTCTTCTTCCTGATGGGAAAATAGAGTGACCTGTGCCTGTCCCAACACCTAGAGCTAGTCTCTCATTGTTTTCCCCTCTTCCCGTTCATCCTCAGGACAAATGGCAACCTGTACGGAACAGGAGGTTAAAGGTGATGATTTTCCAAGGAGGGAGGTTGCTAGTAAAGCGGCTGGAATGGCGGACCTGAGCACAAGGAGATGAGAAAGGAGGTGCGTTTTAGAAACCTTTCTCGATCACACGGTGTACCATCTTCTGGGTTTCTCATGCATGTTTTCGATGTAGGAAGATGCCCTTGAACCTGGAGATTTGGGACCCATGGGATGGGTACCACGGAGTATTACTTTAAAGGGTCTGCGTTTCCTCACCCAACCTCACCAAACCTCTCAGCCCTAAGAGTGTCCACCCTTATGTCTCAATGAGCTGTGGGTCTAGATATGGTCAATCCAGGTAGCATCACTGCCCCTAAACGAATTTTGTAAGAATTTCTCTCTCTTTCACTGTCTTTTTTTCACAGGTTTTTAAAAGTAATTGATTTTTATAATGGGGTTTAGCTGCTTTTCACTGCTGTGTTTATTCCACTTTACACCCACTTGACTCACTTACAGAGAGATATCAATACATAGGTTTTAAGATTCTTACTAGTCAGATATATTCTTGGGCCGTGAATAGGGGGTGTTGAGTCCAATTCACTGAGCAAGGAGTAGGTCTTGTCTATTACATATTGGGTTTATGGAACAGTATCTGAGCTAATTTGAAACCCTTGTTTTAGGCATCACCCCACCTCACCTTTCCCGTTAAGCAGCCATAGTGTGTTTTCTAAACGTGTGACTCTGTTCTGTTTTGTAATTCAGTTCAACGGTAGCGGTTTTTACATTCCCTCTATAAGTGATATCTTATGATAAGTGTCTTTTTCTGTGTGACTTATTTCACTTAGAATTGTCGTACCTAAATCCACTCATCATGCTGCTACTAGCCTTATTACTTTGATTTCATGGCTGAGTGATATTCCATTGTACATAAGGACCACAACTTCTTTATCCATTTTTCTCTTTCCTGGGATATTTAAGGTGTAACGAAGTGGAGGTTCTTGTCAACAGAGCAGCCCTAAACGTTGGGGTGCCTGTGTCTTGCTGATTTTTAGTTTTCCCAATTTATACGCGCATGAGTGGAAGTGCCCTATGCTCTCTAAGCTGAGTTTTTTAGATGTTTCAGGACACACCGTACACTTCTCCAGAGTCGCTGTTGGCAATTTACATCCCGCCCATCAGCGTAGCAAGGCTCCCGTTTCTCCTTGGCCTGTCCTTCATTTCTGGTTTTGACACTTTATTCAGCATGGCCCATTTGACCGATGGGAAGCGAGACTTCTTTGTAGCGCTGATTTGCCTTTCCAGGTTGCTTGCTTGGCCAAAAAGGGCGTATGCGTTTTTTCCTGAATATATTCAGGAAAGAACGCATACGCCCTTTTTGGCCAAGGGCATCATTGTCGAGGTTTTGCCGCTTTTCCTGTGCTTTAAAGGCGATTCGAATCTCCCTCCTGAAATCTGTTTCCTGCAATTCTGCCTTGCTTTCAAATCCTCTTCGTTGCCTTCCCTCAATATATTTGTGTACGAGAGTGGTCATTTATAAGTCTGCAGGTTTGTGAATTGCAGTGCCCCTGAGCTCCATTTTTCAACTCGCTTTCTTGGGAGCTGGCCGCAAAAGCGCAGGATTGCTTCAGGCCCTATTCTGGTTCCAGGCGGCAGGCTGAGCCTGTGCTTAATTCTTCTTCCTGATGGGAAAATAGAGTGACCTGTGCCTGTCCCAACACCTAGAGCTAGACTCTCATTGTTTCGCCCTTTTCCGGTTCACCCTCAGGACAAATTGCAACCTGTACGGAACAGGAGGTTAAAGGTGCTGATTCTCCAATGAGGGAGACTGCTAGTAAAGCAGCTGGAATGGCGAATTCGAGCACAAGGAGATGAGAAATGAGGTGCGTTTTAGAAACCTTTCCCGATCACACAGTGTGCCATCTTCTGGGTTTCTCATGCATGTTTTCGATGTAGGAAGATGCCCTTGAACCTGGAGATTTGGGACCCATGGGATGGGTACCACGCAGTATTACTTTAAAGGGTCTGCGTTTCGTCACCCAACCTCACCAAACCTCTCAGCCCCAAGAGTGTCCACCCTTATGTCTCAATCAGCTGTGGGTCTAGATATGGTCAATCCAGGTAGCATAACTGCCCCTAAACGAATTTTGTAAGAATTTCTCTCTCTTTCACTGTATTTTTTTCACAGGTTTTTAAAAGTAATTGATTTTTATAATGGGGTTTAGCTGCTTTTCACTGCTGTGTTTATGCCACTTTACACCCACTTGACTCACTTACAGAGAGATATCAATACATAGGTTTTAAGATTCTTACTAGTCAGATATATTCTTGGGCCGTGAATAGGGGGTGTTGAGTCCAATTCACTGAGCAAGGAGTAGGTCTTGTCTATTACATATTGCGTTTATGGAACGGTATCTGAGCTAATTTGAAACCCTTGTTTTATGCATCACCCCACCTCACCTTTCCCGTTAAGCAGCCATAGTGTGTTTTCTAAACGTGTGACTCTGTTCTGTTTTGTAATTCAGTTCAAGAGTAGCGGTTTTTACATTCACTCTATAAGTGATATCTTATGATAAGTGTCTTTTTCTGTGTGACTTATTTCACTTAGAATCGTCGTACCTAAATCCACTCATCATGCTGCTACTAGCCTTATGACGTTGATTTCATGGCTGAGTGATGTTCCATTGTACATAAGGACCACAACTTATTTATCCATTTTTCTCTATCCTGAGATATTTAGGGTGTAACGAAGTGGAGGTTCTTGTCAACAGAGCAGCCGTAAACGTTGGGGTGCCTGTGTCTTGCTGATTTTTAGTTTTCCCAATTTATACGCCCATGAGTGGAAGTGCCCTATGCTCTCTAAGCTGAGTTTTTTAGATGTTTCAGGACACACCGTACACTTCTCCAGATTGGCTGTTGGCAATTTACATCCCGCCCATCAGCGTAGCAAGGCTCCCGTTTCTCCATGGCCTGCCCTGCATTTCTGGTTTTGACACTTTATTCAGCATGGCCCTTTTGACCGATGGGAAGCGAGACTTCTTTGTAGCGCTGATTTGCCTTTCCAGGTGGCTTGCTTGGCCAAAAAGGGCGTATGCGTTTTTTCCTGAATATATTCAGGAAAAAACGCATACGCCCTTTTTGGCCAAGGGCATCATTGTCGAGGTTTTGCCGCTTTTCCTGTGCTTTAAAGGCGATTCGAATCTCCCTCCTGAAATCTGTTTCCTGCAATTCTGCCTTGCTTTCAAATCCTCTTCGTTGCCTTCCCTCAATATATTTGTGTACGAGAGTGGTCATTTATAAGTCTGCAGGTTTGTGAATTGCAGTGCCCCTGAGCCCCATTTTTCAACTCGCTTTCTTGGGAGCTGGCCGCAAAAGCGCAGGATTGCTTCAGGCCCTATTCTGGTTCCGGGCGGCAGGCTGAGCCTGTGCTTAATTCTTCTTCCTGATGGGAAAATAGAGTGACCTGTGCCTGTCCCAACACCTAGAGCTAGTCTCTCATTGTTTTCCCCTCTTCCCGTTCATCCTCAGGACAAATTGCAACCTGTACGGAAAAGGAGGTTAAAGGTGATGATTCTCCAAGGAGGGAAGTTGAGAGTAAAGCGGATGGAATGGCGGACCCGAGCACAAGGAGATGAGAAATGAGGTGCGTTTTAGAAACCTTTCTCGATCACACGGTGTACCATCTTCTGGGTTTCTCATGCATGTTTTCGATGTAGGAAGATGCCCTTGAACCTGGAGATTTGGGACCCATGGGATGGGTACCACGCAGTATTACTTTAAAGGGTCTGCGTTTCCTCACCCAACCTCACCAAACCTCTCAGCCCCAAGAGTGTCCACCCTTATGTCTCAATCAGCTGTGGGTCTAGATATGGTCAATCCAGGTAGCATAAGTGCCCCTAAACGAATTTTGTAAGAATTTCTCTCTCTTTCACTGTATTTTTTTCACAGGTTTTTAAAAGTAATTGATTTTTATAATGGGGTTTAGCTGCTTTTCACTGCTGTGTTTATGCCACTTTACACCCACTTGACTCACTTACAGAGAGATATCAATACATAGGTTTTAAGATTCTTACTAGTCAGATATATTCTTGGGCCGTGAATAGGGGGTGTTGAGTCCAATTCACTGAGCAAGGAGTAGGTCTTGTCTATTACATATTGCGTTTATGGAACGGTATCTGAGCTAATTTGAAACCCTTGTTTTATGCATCACCCCACCTCACCTTTCCCGTTAAGCAGCCATAGTGTGTTTTCTAAACGTGTGACTCTGTTCTGTTTTGTAATTCAGTTCAAGAGTATCGGTTTTTACATTCACTCTATAAGTGATATCTTATGATAAGTGTCTTTTTCTGTGTGACTTATTTCACTTAGAATCGTCGTACCTAAATCCACTCATCATGCTGCTACTAGCCTTATGACGTTGATTTCATGGCTGAGTGATGTTCCATTGTACATAAGGACCACAACTTATTTATCCATTTTTCTCTATCCTGAGATATTTAAGGTGTAACGAAGTGGAGGTTCTTGTCAACAGAGCAGCCCTAAACGTTGGGGTGCCTGTGTCTTGCTGATTTTTAGTTTTCCCAATTTATACGCCCATGAGTGGAAGTGCCCTATGCTCTCTAAGCTGAGTTTTTTAGATGTTTCAGGACACACCGTACACTTCTCCAGATTGGCTGTTGGCAATTTACATCCCGCCCATCAGCGTAGCAAGGCTCCCGTTTCTCCATGGCCTGCCCTGCATTTCTGGTTTTGACACTTTATTCAGCATGGCCCTTTTGACCGATGGGAAGCGAGACTTCTTTGTAGCGCTGATTTGCCTTTCCAGGTGGCTTGCTTGGCCAAAAAGGGCGTATGCGTTTTTTCCTGAATATATTCAGGAAAAAACGCATACGCCCTTTTTGGCCAAGGGCATCATTGTCGAGGTTTTGCCGCTTTTCCTGTGCTTTAAAGGCGATTCGAATCTCCCTCCTGAAATCTGTTTCCTGCAATTCTGCCTTGCTTTCAAATCCTCTTCGTTGCCTTCCCTCAATATATTTGTGGACGAGAGTGATCATTTATAAGTCTGCAGGTTTGTGAATTGCAGTGCCCCTGAGCTCCATTTTTCAACTCGCTTTCTTGGGAGCTGGCCGCAAAAGCGCAGGATTGCTTCAGGCCCTATTCTGGTCCCGGGCGGCAGGCTGAGCCTGTGCTTAATTCTTCTTCCTGATGGGAAAATAGAGTGACCTGTGCCTGTCCCAACACCTAGAGCTAGTCTCTCATTGTTTTCCCCTCTTCCCGTTCATCCTCAGGACAAATTGCAACCTGTACGGAAAAGGAGGTTAAAGGTGATGATTCTCCAAGGAGGGAAGTTGAGAGTAAAGCGGATGGAATGGCGGACCCGAGCACAAGGAGATGAGAAATGAGGTGCGTTTTAGAAACCTTTCTCGATCACACGGTGTACCATCTTCTGGGTTTCTCATGCATGTTTTCGATGTAGGAAGATGCCCTTGAACCTGGAGATTTGGGACCCATGGGATGGGTACCACGCAGTATTACTTTAAAGGGTCTGCGTTTCCTCACCCAACCTCACCAAACCTCTCAGCCCCAAGAGTGTCCACCCTTATGTCTCAATCAGCTGTGGGTCTAGATATGGTCAATCCAGGTAGCATAAGTGCCCCTAAACGAATTTTGTAAGAATTTCTCTCTCTTTCACTGTATTTTTTTCACAGGTTTTTAAAAGTAATTGATTTTTATAATGGGGTTTAGCTGCTTTTCACTGCTGTGTTTATGTCACTTCACACCCACTTGACTCACTTACAGAGAGATATCAATACATAGGTTTTAAGATTCTTACTAGTCAGATATATTCTTGGGCCGTGAATAGGGGGTGTTGAGTCCAATTCACTGAGCAAGGAGTAGGTCTTGTCTATTACATATTGCGTTTATGGAACGGTATCTGAGCTAATTTGAAACCCTTGTTTTATGCATCACCCCACCTCACCTTTCCCGTTAAGCAGCCATAGTGTGTTTTCTAAACGTGTGACTCTGTTCTGTTTTGTAATTCAGTTCAAGAGTAGCGGTTTTTACATTCACTCTATAAGTGATATCTTATGATAAGTGTCTTTTTCTGTGTGACTTATTTCACTTAGAATCGTCGTACCTAAATCCACTCATCATGCTGCTACTAGCCTTATGACGTTGATTTCATGGCTGAGTGATGTTCCATTGTACATAAGGACCACAACTTATTTATCCATTTTTCTCTATCCTGAGATATTTAAGGTGTAACGAAGTGGAGGTTCTTGTCAACAGAGCAGCCCTAAACGTTGGGGTGCCTGTGTCTTGCTGATTTTTAGTTTTCCCAATTTATACGCCCATGAGTGGAAGTGCCCTATGCTCTCTAAGCTGAGTTTTTTAGATGTTTCAGGACACACCGTACACTTCTCCAGATTGGCTGTTGGCAATTTACATCCCGCCCATCAGCGTAGCAAGGCTCCCGTTTCTCCATGGCCTGCCCTGCATTTCTGGTTTTGACACTTTATTCAGCATGGCCCTTTTGACCGATGGGAAGCGAGACTTCTTTGTAGCGCTGATTTGCCTTTCCAGGTGGCTTGCTTGGCGAAAAAGGGCGTATGCGTTTTTTCCTGAATATATTCAGGAAAAAACGCATACGCCCTTTTTGGCCAAGGGCATCATTGTCGTGGTTTTGCCGCTTTTCCTGTGCTTTAAAGGCGATTCGAATCTCCCTCCTGAAATCTGTTTCCTGCAATTCTGCCTTGCTTTCAAATCCTCTTCGTTGCCTTCCCTCAATATATTTGTGGACGAGAGTGATCATTTATAAGTCTGCAGGTTTGTGAATTGCAGTGCCCCTGAGCTCCATTTTTCAACTCGCTTTCTTGGGAGCTGGCCGCAAAAGCGCAGGATTGCTTCAGGCCCTATTCTGGTCCCGGGCGGCAGGCTGAGCCTGTGCTTAATTCTTCTTCCTGATGGGAAAATAGAGTGACCTGTGCCTGTCCCAACACCTAGAGCTAGTCTCTCATTGTTTTCCCCTCTTCTCGTTCATCCTCAGGACAAATTGCAACCTGTACGGAACAGGAGGTTAAAGGTGATGATTCTCCAAGGAGGGAGGTTGCTAGTAAAGCAGCTGGAATGGCGAACCCGAGCACAAGGAGATGAGAAATGTGGTGCGTTTTAGAAACCTTTCGCGATCACACGGTGTACCATCTTCTGGGTTTCTCATGCATGTTTTCGATGTAGGAAGATGCCCTTGAACCTGGAGATTTGGAACCCATGGGATGGGTACCACGCAGTATTACTTTAAAGGGTCTGCGTTTCCTCACCCAACCTCACCAAACCTCTCAGCCCCAAGAGTGTCCACCCTTATGTCTCAATCAGCTGTGGGTCTAGATATGGTCAATCCAGGTAGCATAACTGCCCCTAAACGAATTTTGTAAGAATTTCTCTCTCTTTCACTGTCTTTTTTTCACAGGTTTTTAAAAGTAATTGATTTTTATAATGGGGTTTAGCTGCTTTTCACTGCTGTGTTTATGTCACTTTACACCCACATGACTCACTTACAGAGAGATATCAATACATAGGTTTTAAGATTCTTACTAGTCAGATATATTCTTGGGCCGTGAATAGGGGGTTTTGAGTCCAATTCACTGAGCAAGGAGTAGGTGTTGTCTAGTACATATTGGGTTTATAGAACGGTATCTGAGCTAATTTGAAACCCTTGTTTTTTGCATCACCCGGCCTCACCTTTCCCGTTAAGCAGCCATAGTGTGTTTTCTAAACGTGTGACTCTGTTCTGTTTTGTAATTCAGTTCAAGGGTAGCGGTTTTTACATTCCCTCTATTAGTGATATCTTATGATAAGTGTCTTTTTCTGTGTGACTTATTTCACTTAGAATCGTCGTACCTAAATCCACTCATCATGCTGCTACTAGCCTTATGACGTTGATTTCATGGCTGAGTGATATTCCATTGTACATAAGGACCACAACATCTTTATCCATTTTTCTCTTTCCTGGGATATTTATGGTGTAACGAAGTTGGAGGTTCTTGTCAACAGAGAAGCCCTAAACTTTGGGGTGCCTGTGTCTTGCTGGTTTTTAATTTTCCCACTTTATACGCCCATGAGTGGAAGTGCCCTATGCTCTCTAAGCTGAGTTTTTTAGATGTTTCAGGACACACCGTACACTTCTCCAGAGTGGCTGTTGGCAATTTACATCCCGCCCATCATCGTAGCAAGGCTCCCGTTTCTCCATGGCCTGTCCTGCATTTCTGGTTTTGACACTTTATTCAGCATGGCCCTTTTGACCGATGGGAAGCGAGACTTCTTTGTAGCGCTGATTTGCCTTTCCAGGTTGCTTGGTTGGCCAAAACGGGCGTATGCGTTTTTTCCTGAATATATTCGGGAAAAAACGCATACGCCCTTTTTGGCCAAGGGCATCATTGACGAGGTTTTGCCGCTTTTCCTGTGCTTTAAAGGCGATTCGAATCTCCCTCCTGAAATCTGTTTCCTGCAATTCTGCCTTGCTTTCAAATCCTCTTCGTTGCCTTCCCTCAATATATTTGTGGACGAGAGTGATCATTTATAAGTCTGCAGGTTTGTGAATTGCAGTGCCCCTGAGCTCCATTTTTCAACTCGCTTTCTTGGGAGCTGGCCGCAAAAGCGCAGGATTGCTTCAGGCCCTATTCTGGTCCCGGGCGGAAGGCTGAGCCTGTGCTTAATTCTTCTTCCTGATGGGAAAATAGAGTGACCTGTGCCTGTCCCAACACCTAGAGCTAGTCTCTCATTGGTTCCCACTTCTTCCCGTTCATCCTCAGGACAAATTGCAACCTGTAGGGAACAGGAGGTTAAAGGTGCTGATTCTCCAAGGAGGGAGATTGCTAGTAATGCGGCTGGAATGGCGAACCCGAGCACAAGGACATGAGAAATGAGGTGCGTTTTAGAAACCTTTCCCGATCACACAGTGTACCATCTTCTGGGTTTCTCATGCACGTTTTCGATGTAGGAAGATGCCCTTGAACCTGGAGATTTGGGACCCATGGGATGGGTACCACGCACTATTACTTTAAAGGGTCTGCATTTGCTCACCCAATCTCACCAAACCTCTCAGCCCCAAGAGTGTCCACCCTTATGTCTCAATCAGCTGTGGGTCTAGATATGGTCAATCCAGGTAGCATAACTGCCCCTGAACGAATTTTGTAAGAATTTCTCTCTCTTTCACTGTCTTTTTTTCACAGGTTTTTAAAAGTAATTGATTTTTATAATGGGGTTTAGCTGCTTTTCACTGCTGTGTTTATGCCACTTTACACCCACTTGACTCACTTACTAAGAGATATCAATACATAGGTTTTAAGATTCTTACTAGTCAGATATATTCTTGGGCCGTGAATATGGGGTGTTGAGTCCAATTCACTGAGCAAGGAGTAGGTCTTGTCTATTACATATTGCGTTTATGGAACGGTATCTGAGCTAATTTGAAACCCTTGTTTTATGCATCACCCCACCTCACCTTTCCCGTTAAGCAGCCATAGTGTGTTTTCTAAACGTGTGACTCTGTTCTGTTTTGTAATTCAGTTCAAGAGTAGCGGTTTTTACATTCACTCTATAAGTGATATCTTATGATAAGTGTCTTTTTCTGTGTGACTTATTTCACTTAGAATCGTCGTACCTAAATCCACTCATCATGCTGCTACTAGCCTTATGACGTTGATTTCATGGCTGAGTGATGTTCCATTGTACATAAGGACCACAACTTATTTATCCATTTTTCTCTATCCTGAGATATTTAAGGTGTAACGAAGTGGAGGTTCTTGTCAACAGAGCAGCCCTAAACGTTGGGGTGCCTGTGTCTTGCTGATTTTTAGTTTTCCCAATTTATACGCCCATGAGTGGAAGTGCCCTATGCTCTCTAAGCTGAGTTTTTTAGATGTTTCAGGACACACCGTACACTTCTCCAGATTGGCTGTTGGCAATTTACATCCCGCCCATCAGCGTAGCAAGTCTCCCGTTTCTCCATGGCCTGCCCTGCATTTCTGGTTTTGACACTTTATTCAGCATGGCCCTTTTGACCGATGGGAAGCGAGACTTCTTTGTAGCGCTGATTTGCCTTTCCAGGTGGCTTGCTTGGCCAAAAAGGGCGTATGCGTTTTTTCCTGAATATATTCAGGAAAAAACGCATACGCCCTTTTTGGCCAAGGGCATCATTGTCATGGTTTTGCCGCTTTTCCTGTGCTTTAAAGGCGATTCGAATCTCCCTCCTGAAATCTGTTTCCTGCAATTCTGCCTTGCTTTCAAATCCTCTTCGTTGCCTTCCCTCAATATATTTGTGGACGAGAGTGATCATTTATAAGTCTGCAGGTTTGTGAATTGCAGTGCCCCTGAGCTCCATTTTTCAACTCGCTTTCTTGGGAGCTGGCCGCAAAAGCGCAGGATTGCTTCAGGCCCTATTCTGGTCCCGGGCGGCAGGCTGAGCCTGTGCTTAATTCTTCTTCCTGATGGGAAAATAGAGTGACCTGTGCCTGTCCCAACACCTAGAGCTAGTCTCTCATTGTTTTCCCCTCTTCTCGTTCATCCTCAGGACAAATTGCAACCTGTACGGAACAGGAGGTTAAAGGTGATGATTCTCCAAGGAGGGAGGTTGCTAGTAAAGCAGCTGGAATGGCGAACCCGAGCACAAGGAGATGAGAAATGTGGTGCGTTTTAGAAACCTTTCGCGATCACACGGTGTACCATCTTCTGGGTTTCTCATGCATGTTTTCGATGTAGGAAGATGCCCTTGAACCTGGAGATTTGGAACCCATGGGATGGGTACCACGCAGTATTACTTTAAAGGGTCTGCGTTTCCTCACCCAACCTCACCAAACCTCTCAGCCCCAAGAGTGTCCACCCTTATGTCTCAATCAGCTGTGGGTCTAGATATGGTCAATCCAGGTAGCATAACTGCCCCTAAACGAATTTTGTAAGAATTTCTCTCTCTTTCACTGTCTTTTTTTCACAGGTTTTTAAAAGTAATTGATTTTTATAATGGGGTTTAGCTGCTTTTCACTGCTATGTTTATGTCACTTTACACCCACATGACTCACTTACAGAGAGATATCAATACATAGGTTTTAAGATTCTTACTAGTCAGATATATTCTTGGGCCGTGAATAGGGGGTTTTTAGTCCAATTCACTGAGCAAGGAGTAGGTCTTGTCTAGTACATATTGGGTTTATGGAACGGTATCTGAGCTAATTTGAAACCATTGTTTTATGCATCACCCGGCCTCACCTTTCCCGTTAAGCAGCCATAGTGTGTTTTCTAAACGTGTGACTCTGTTCTGTTTTGTAATTCAGTTCAAGGGTAGCGGTTTTTACATTCCCTCTATTAGTGATATCTTATGATAAGTGTCTTTTTCTGTGTGACTTATTTCACTTAGAATCGTCGTACCTAAATCCACTCATCATGCTGCTACTAGCCTTATGACCTTGATTTCATGGCTGAGTGATATTCCATTGTACATAAGGACCACAACATCTTTATCCATTTTTCTCTTTCCTGGGATATTTATGGTGTAACGAAGTTGGAGGTTCTTGTCAACAGAGAGGCCCTAAACTTTGGGGTGCCTGTGTCTTGCTGGTTTTTAATTTTCCCACTTTATACGCCCATGAGTGGAAGTGCCCTATGCTCTCTAAGCTGAGTTTTTTAGATGTTTCAGGACACACCGTACACTTCTCCAGAGTGGCTGTTGGCAATTTACATCCCGCCCATCATCGTAGCAAGGCTCCCGTTTCTCCATGGCCTGTCCTGCATTTCTGGTTTTGACACTTTATTCAGCATGGCCCTTTTGACCGATGGGAAGCGAGACTTCTTTGTAGCGCTGATTTGCCTTTCCAGGTTGCTTGGTTGGCCAAAAAGGGCGTATGCGTTTTTTCCTGAATATATTCGGGAAAAAACGCATACGCCCTTTTTGGCCAAGGGCATCATTGACGAGGTTTTGCCGCTTTTCCTGTGCTTTAAAGGCGATTCGAATCTCCCTCCTGAAATCTGTTTCCTGCAATTCTGCCTTGCTTTAAATCCTCTTCGTTGCCTTCCCTCAATATATTTGTGGACGAGAGTGATCATTTATAAGTCTACAGGTTTGTGAATTGCAGTGCCCCTGAGCTCCATATTTCAACTCGCTTTCTTGGGAGCTGGCCGCAAAAGCGCAGGATTGCTTCAGGCCCTATTCTGGTCCCGGGCGGAAGGCTGAGCCTGTGCTTAATTCTTCTTCCTGATGGGAAAATAGAGTGAACTGTGCCTGTCCCAACACCTAGAGCTAGTCTCTCATTGGTTCCCACTTCTTCCCGTTCATCCTCAGGACAAATTGCAACCTGTACGGAACAGGAGGTTAAAGGTGCTGATTCTCCAATGAGGGAGACTGCTAGTAAAGCAGCTGGAATGGCGAATTCGAGCACAAGGAGATGAGAAATGAGGTGCGTTTTAGAAACCTTTCCCGATCACACAGTGTGCCATCTTCTGGGTTTCTCATGCATGTTTTCGATGTAGGAAGATGCCCTTGAACCTGGAGATTTGGGACCCATGGGATGGGTACCACGCAATATTACTTTAAAGGGTCTGCGTTCCCTCACCCAACCTCAGCAAACCTCTCAGCCCCAAGAGTGTCCACCCTTATGTCTCAATCAGCTGTGGGTCTAGATATGGTCAATCCAGGTAGCATAACTGCCCCTAAACGAATTTTGTAAGAATTTCTCTCTCTTTCACTGTCTTTTTTTCACAGGTTTTTAAAAGTAATTGATTTTTATAATGGGGTTTAGCTGCTTTTCACTGCTATGTTTATGTCACTTTACACCCACATGACTCACTTACAGAGAGATATCAATACATAGGTTTTAAGATTCTTACTAGTCAGATATATTCTTGGGCCGTGAATAGGGGGTTTTGAGTCCAATTCACTGAGCAAGGAGTAGGTCTTGTCTAGTACATATTGGGTTTATGGAACGGTATCTGAGCTAATTTGAAACCATTGTTTTATGCATCACCCGGCCTCACCTTTCCCGTTAAGCAGCCATAGTGTGTTTTCTAAACGTGTGACTCTGTTCTGTTTTGTAATTCAGTTCAAGGGTAGCGGTTTTTACATTCCCTCTATTAGTGATATCTTATGATAAGTGTCTTTTTCTGTGTGACTTATTTCACTTAGAATCGTCGTACCTAAATCCACTCATCATGCTGCTACTAGCCTTATGACGTTGATTTCATGGCTGAGTGATATTCCATTGTACATAAGGACCACAACATCTTTATCCATTTTTCTCTTTCCTGGGATATTTATGGTGTAACGAAGTTGGAGGTTCTTGTCAACAGAGAAGCCCTAAACTTTGGGGTGCCTGTGTCTTGCTGGTTTTTAATTTTCCCACTTTATACGCCCATGAGTGGAAGTGCCCTATGCTCTCTAAGCTGAGTTTTTTAGATGTTTCAGGACACACCGTACACTTCTCCAGATTGGCTGTTGGCAATTTACATCCCGCCCATCAGCGTAGCAAGTCTCCCGTTTCTCCATGGCCTGCCCTGCATTTCTGGTTTTGACACTTTATTCAGCATGGCCCTTTTGACCGATGGGAAGCGAGACTTCTTTGTAGCGCTGATTTGCCTTTCCAGGTGGCTTGCTTGGCCAAAAAGGGCGTATGCGTTTTTTCCTGAATATATTCAGGAAAAAACGCATACGCCCTTTTTGGCCAAGGGCATCATTGTCATGGTTTTGCCGCTTTTCCTGTGCTTTAAAGGCGATTCGAATCTCCCTCCTGAAATCTGTTTCCTGCAATTCTGCCTTGCTTTCAAATCCTCTTCGTTGCCTTCCCTCAATATATTTGTGAACGAGAGTGATCATTTATAAGTCTGCAGGTTTGTGAATTGCAGTGCCCCTGAGCTCCATTTTTCAACTCGCTTTCTTGGGAGCTGGCCGCAAAAGCGCAGGATTGCTTCAGGCCCTATTCTGGTCCCGGGCGGCAGGCTGAGCCTGTGCTTAATTCTTCTTCCTGATGGGAAAATAGAGTGACCTGTGCCTGTCCCAACACCTAGAGCTAGTCTCTCATTGTTTTCCCCTCTTCTCGTTCATCCTCAGGACAAATTGCAACCTGTACGGAACAGGAGGTTAAAGGTGATGATTCTCCAAGGAGGGAGGTTGCTAGTAAAGCAGCTGGAATGGCGAACCCGAGCACAAGGAGATGAGAAATGTGGTGCGTTTTAGAAACCTTTCGCGATCACACGGTGTACCATCTTCTGGGTTTCTCATGCATGTTTTCGATGTAGGAAGATGCCCTTGAACCTGGAGATTTGGAACCCATGGGATGGGTACCACGCAGTATTACTTTAAAGGGTCTGCGTTTCCTCACCCAACCTCACCAAACCTCTCAGCCCCAAGAGTGTCCACCCTTATGTCTCAATCAGCTGTGGGTCTAGATATGGTCAATCCAGGTAGCATAACTGCCCCTAAACGAATTTTGTAAGAATTTCTCTCTCTTTCACTGTCTTTTTTTCACAGGTTTTTAAAAGTAATTGATTTTTATAATGGGGTTTAGCTGCTTTTCACTGCTATGTTTATGTCACTTTACACCCACATGACTCACTTACAGAGAGATATCAATACATAGGTTTTAAGATTCTTACTAGTCAGATATATTCTTGGGCCGTGAATAGGGGGTTTTGAGTCCAATTCACTGAGCAAGGAGTAGGTCTTGTCTAGTACATATTGGGTTTATGGAACGGTATCTGAGCTAATTTGAAACCATTGTTTTATGCATCACCCGGCCTCACCTTTCCCGTTAAGCAGCCATAGTGTGTTTTCTAAACGTGTGACTCTGTTCTGTTTTGTAATTCAGTTCAAGGGTAGCGGTTTTTACATTCCCTCTATTAGTGATATCTTATGATAAGTGTCTTTTTCTGTGTGACTTATTTCACTTAGAATCGTCGTACCTAAATCCACTCATCATGCTGCTACTAGCCTTATGACCTTGATTTCATGGCTGAGTGATATTCCATTGTACATAAGGACCACAACATCTTTATCCATTTTTCTCTTTCCTGGGATATTTATGGTGTAACGAAGTTGGAGGTTCTTGTCAACAGAGAGGCCCTAAACTTTGGGGTGCCTGTGTCTTGCTGGTTTTTAATTTTCCCACTTTATACGCCCATGAGTGGAAGTGCCCTATGCTCTCTAAGCTGAGTTTTTTAGATGTTTCAGGACACACCGTACACTTCTCCAGAGTGGCTGTTGGCAATTTACATCCCGCCCATCATCGTAGCAAGGCTCCCGTTTCTCCATGGCCTGTCCTGCATTTCTGGTTTTGACACTTTATTCAGCATGGCCCTTTTGACCGATGGGAAGCGAGACTTCTTTGTAGCGCTGATTTGCCTTTCCAGGTTGCTTGGTTGGCCAAAAAGGGCGTATGCGTTTTTTCCTGAATATATTCGGGAAAAAACGCATACGCCCTTTTTGGCCAAGGGCATCATTGACGAGGTTTTGCCGCTTTTCCTGTGCTTTAAAGGCGATTCGAATCTCCCTCCTGAAATCTGTTTCCTGCAATTCTGCCTTGCTTTAAATCCTCTTCGTTGCCTTCTCTCAATATATTTGTGGACGAGAGTGATCATTTATAAGTCTACAGGTTTGTGAATTGCAGTGCCCCTGAGCTCCATATTTCAACTCGCTTTCTTGGGAGCTGGCCGCAAAAGCGCAGGATTGCTTCAGGCCCTATTCTGGTCCCGGGCGGAAGGCTGAGCCTGTGCTTAATTCTTCTTCCTGATGGGAAAATAGAGTGAACTGTGCCTGTCCCAACACCTAGAGCTAGTCTCTCATTGGTTCCCACTTCTTCCCGTTCATCCTCAGGACAAATTGCAACCTGTACGGAACAGGAGGTTAAAGGTGCTGATTCTCCAATGAGGGAGACTGCTAGTAAAGCAGCTGGAATGGCGAATTCGAGCACAAGGAGATGAGAAATGAGGTGCGTTTTAGAAACCTTTCCCGATCACACAGTGTGCCATCTTCTGGGTTTCTCATGCATGTTTTCGATGTAGGAAGATGCCCTTGAACCTGGAGATTTGGGACCCATGGGATGGGTACCACGCAATATTACTTTAAAGGGTCTGCGTTCCCTCACCCAACCTCAGCAAACCTCTCAGCCCCAAGAGTGTCCACCCTTATGTCTCAATCAGCTGTGGGTCTAGATATGGTCAATCCAGGTAGCATCAATGCCCCTAAACGAATTTTGTAAGAATTTCTCTCTCTTTCACTGTCTTTTTTTCACAGGTTTTTAAAAGTAATTGATTTTTATAATGGGGTTTAGCTGCTTTTCACTGCTGTGTTTATGTCACTTTACACCCACTTGACTCACTTACAGAGAGATATCAATACATAGGTTTTAAGATTCTTACTAGTCAGATATATTCTTGGGCCGTGAATAGGGGGTTTTGAGTCCAATTCACTGAGCAAGGAGTAGGTCTTGTCTATTACATATTGGGTTTATGGAACGGTATCTGAACTAATTTGAAACCCTTGTTTTATGCATCACCCCACCTCACCTTTCCCGTTAAGCAGCCATAGTGTGTTTTCTAAACGTGTGACTCTGTTCTGTTTTGTAATTCAGTTCAAGGGTAGCGGTTTTTACATTCCCTCTATAAGTGATATCTTATGATAAGTGTCTTTTTCTGTGTGACTTATTTCACTTAGAATCGTCGTACCTAAATCCACTCATCATGCTGCTACTAGCCTTATGACGTTGATTTCATGGCTGAGTGATATTCCATTGTACATAAGGACCACAACTTCTTTATCCATTTTTCTCTTTCCTGGGATATTTAAGGTGTAACGAAGTGGAGGTTCTTGTCAACAGAGCAGCCCTAAATGTTGGGGTGCCTGTGTCTTGCTGGTTTTTAATTTTCCCACTTTATACGCCCATGAGTGGAAGTGCCCTATGCTCTCTAAGCTGAGTTTTTTAGATGTTTCAGGACACACCGTACACTTCTCCAGAGTGGCTGTTGGCAATTTACATTCCGCCCATCAGCGTAGCAAGGCTCCCGTTTCTCCATGGCCTGTCCTGCATTTCTGGTTTTGACACTTTATTCAGCATGGCCCTTTTGACCGATGGGAAGCGAGACTTCTTTGTAGCGCTGATTTGCCTTTCCAGGTTGCTTGGTTGGCCAAAAAGGGCGTATGCGTTTTTTCCTGAATATATTCAGGAAAAAACGCATACGCCCTTTTTGGCCAAGGGCATCATTGACGAGGTTTTGCCGCTTTTCCTGTGCTTTAAAGGCGATTCGAATCTCCCTCCTGAAATCTGTTTCCTGCAATTCTGCCTTGCTTTCAAATCCTCTTCGTTGCCTTCCCTCAATATATTTGTGGACGAGAGTGATCATTTATAAGTCTGCAGGTTTGTGAATTGCAGTGCCCCTGAGCTCCATTTTTCAACTCGCTTTCTTGGGAGCTGGCCGCAAAAGCGCAGGATTGCTTCAGGCCCTATTCTGGTCCCGGGCGGAAGGCTGAGCCTGTGGTTAATTCTTCTTCCTGATGGGAAAATAGAGTGACCTGTGCCTGTCCCAACACCTAGAGCTAGTCTCTCATTGGTTCCCACTTCTTCCCGTTCATCCTCAGGACAAATTGCAACCTGTACGGAACAGGAGGTTAAAGGTGCTGATTCTCCAAGGAGGGAGATTGCTAGTAATGCGGCTGGAATGGCGAACCCGAGCACAAGGACATGAGAAATGAGGTGCGTTTTAGAAACCTTTCCCGATCACACAGTGTGCCATCTTCTGGGTTTCTCATGCATGTTTTCGATGTAGGAAGATGCCCTTGAACCTGGAGATTTGGGACCCATGGGATGGGTACCACGCAATATTACTTTAAAGGGTCTGCGTTTCCTCACCCAACCTCAGCAAACCTCTCAGCCCCAAGAGTGTCCACCCTTATGTCTCAATCAGCTGTGGGTCTAGATATGGTGAATCCAGGTAGCATCAATGCCCCTAAACGAATTTTGTAAGAATTTCTCTCTCTTTCACTGTCTTTTTTTCACAGGTTTTTAAAAGTAATTGATTTTTATAATGGGGTTTAGCTGCTTTTCACTGCTGTGTTTATGCCACTTTACACCCACTTGACTCACTTACAGAGAGATATCAATACATAGGTTTTAAGATTCTTACTAGTCAGATATATTCTTGGGCCGTGAATAGGGGGTGTTGAGTCCAATTCACTGAGCAAGGAGTAGGTCTTGTCTATTACATATTGGGTTTATGGAACGGTATCTGAACTAATTTGAAACCCTTGTTTTATGCATCACCCCACCTCACCTTTCCCGTTAAGCAGCCATAGTGTGTTTTCTAAACGTGTGACTCTGTTCTGTTTTGTAATTCAGTTCAAGGGTAGCGGTTTTTACATTCCCTCTATAAGTGATATCTTATGATAAGTGTCTTTTTCTGTGTGACTTATTTCACTTAGAATCGTAGTACCTAAATCCACTCATCATGCTGCTACTAGCCTTATGACGTTGATTTCATGGCTGAGTGATATTCCATTGTACATAAGGACCACAACTTCTTTATCCATTTTTCTCTTTCCTGGGATATTTAAGGTGTAACGAAGTGGAGGTTCTTGTCAACAGAGCAGCCCTAAACGTTGGAGTGCCTGTGTCTTGCTGATTTTTAGTTTTCCCACTTTATACGCGAATGAGTGGAAGTGCCCTATGCTCTCTAAGCTGAGTTTTTTAGATGTTTCAGGACACACCGTACACTTCTCCAGAGTGGCTGCTGGCAATTTACATCCCGCCCATCAGCGTAGCAAGGCTCCCGTTTCTCCTTGGCCTGTCCTGCATTTCTGGTTTTGACACTTTATTCAGCATGGCCCTTTTGACCGATGGGAAGCGAGACTTCTTTGTAGCGCTGATTTGCCTTTCCAGGTTGCTTGCTTCGCCAAAAAGGGCGTATGCGTTTTTTCCTGAATATATTCAGGAAAGAACGCATACGCCCTTTTTGGCCAAGGGCATCATTGTCGAGGTTTTGCCGCTTTTCCTGTGCTTTAAAGGCGATTCGAATCTCCCTCCTGAAATCTGTTTCCTGCAATTCTGCCTTGCTTTCAAATCCTCTTCGTTGCCTTCCCTCAATATATTTGTGTACGAGAGTGGTCATTTATAAGTCTGCAGGTTTGTGAATTGCAGTGCCCCTGAGCTCCATTTTTCAACTCGCTTTCTTGGGAGCTGGCCGCAAAAGCGCAGGATTGCTTCAGGCCCTATTCTGGTCCCGGGCGGCAGGCTGAGCCTGTGTTTAATTCTTCTTCCTGATGGGAAAATAGAGTGACCTGTGCCTGTCCCAACACCTAGAGCTAGTCTCTCATTGTTTTCCCCTCTTCCCGTTCATCCTCAGGACAAATTGCAACCTGTACGGAACAGGAGGTTAAAGGTGATGATTCTCCAAGGAGGGAGGTTGCTTGTAAAGCGGCTGGAATGGCGGACCCGAGCACAAGGAGATGAGAAATGAGGTGCGTTTTAGAAACCTTTCGCGATCACACGGTGTACCATCTTCTGGGTTTCTCATGCATGTTTTCGATGTAGGAAGATGCCCTTGAACCTGGAGATTTGGAACCCATGGGATGGGTACCACGCAGTATTACTTTAAAGGGTCTGCGTTTCCTCACCCAACCTCACCAAACCTCTCAGCCCCAAGAGTGTCCACCCTTATGTCTCAATCAGCTGTGGGTCTAGATATGGTCAATCCAGGTAGCATAACTGCCCCTAAACGAATTTTGTAAGAATTTCTCTCTCTTTCACTGTCTTTTTTTCACAGGTTTTTAAAAGTAATTGATTTTTATAATGGGGTTTAGCTGCTTTTCAATGCTGTGTTTATGTCACTTTACACCCACATGACTCACTTACAGAGAGATATCAATACATAGGTTTTAAGATTCTTACTAGTCAGATATATTCTTGGGCCGTGAATAGGGGGTTTTGAGTCCAATTCACTGAGCAAGGAGTAGGTCTTGTCTAGTACATATTGGGTTTATGGAACGGTATCTGAGCTAATTTGAATCCCTTGTTTTATGCATCACCCCACCTCACCTTTCCCGTTAAGCAGCCATAGTGTGTTTTCTAAACGTGTGACTCTGTTCTGTTTTGTAATTCAGTTCAAGGGTAGCGGTTTTTACATTCCCTCTATAAGTGATATCTTATGATAAGTGTCTTTTTCTGTGTGACTTATTTCACTTAGAATCGTCGTACCTAAATCCACTCATCATGCTGCTACTAGCCTTATGACGTTGATTTCATGGCTGAGTGATATTCCATTGTACATAAGGACCACAACATCTTTATCCATTTTTCTCTTTCCTGGGATATTTAAGGTGTAACGAAGTTGGAGGTTCTTGTCAACAGAGCAGCCCTAAACTTTGGGGTGCCTGTGTCTTGCTTGTTTTTAATTTTCCCACGTTATACGCCCATGAGTGGAAGTGCCCTATGCTCTCTAAGCTGAGTTTTTTAGATGTTTCAGGACACACCGTACACTTCTCCAGAGTGGCTGTTGGCAATTTACATCCCGCCCATCATCGTAGCAAGGCTCCCGTTTCTCCATGGCCTGTCCTGCATTTCTGGTTTTGACACTTTATTCAGCATGGCCCTTTTGACCGATGGGAAGCGAGACTTCTTTGTAGCGCTGATTTGCCTTTCCAGGTTGCTTGGTTGGCCAAAAAGGGCGTATGCGTTTTTTCCTGAATATATTCGGGAAAAAACGCATACGCCCTTTTTGGCCAAGGGCATCATTGACGAGGTTTTGCCGCTTTTCCTGTGCTTTAAAGGCGATTCGAATCTCCCTCCTGAAATCTGTTTCCTGCAATTCTGCCTTGCTTTCAAATCCTCTTCGTTGCCTTCCCTCAATATATTTGTGGACGAGAGTGATCATTTATAAGTCTGCAGGTTTGTGAATTGCAGTGCCCCTGAGCTCCATTTTTCAACTCGCTTTCTTGGGAGCTGGCCGCAAAAGCGCAGGATTGCTTCAGGCCCTATTCTGGTCCCGGGCGGAAGGCTGAGCCTGTGCTTAATTCTTCTTCCTGATGGGAAAATAGAGTGACCTGTGCCTGTCCCAACACCTAGAGCTAGTCTCTCATTGGTTCCCACTTCTTCCCGTTCATCCTCAGGACAAATTGCAACCTGTAGGGAACAGGAGGTTAAAGGTGCTGATTCTCCAAGGAGGGAGATTGCTAGTAATGCGGCTGGAATGGCGAACCCGAGCACAAGGACATGAGAAATGAGGTGCGTTTTAGAAACCTTTCCCGATCACACAGTGTACCATCTTCTGGGTTTCTCATGCACGTTTTCGATGTAGGAAGATGCCCTTGAACCTGGAGATTTGGGACCCATGGGATGGGTACCACGCACTATTACTTTAAAGGGTCTGCATTTGCTCACCCAATCTCACCAAACCTCTCAGCCCCAAGAGTGTCCACCCTTATGTCTCAATCAGCTGTGGGTCTAGATATGGTCAATCCAGGTAGCATAACTGCCCCTGAACGAATTTTGTAAGAATTTCTCTCTCTTTCACTGTCTTTTTTTCACAGGTTTTTAAAAGTAATTGATTTTTATAATGGGGTTTAGCTGCTTTTCACTGCTGTGTTTATGCCACTTTACACCCACTTGACTCACTTACTAAGAGATATCAATACATAGGTTTTAAGATTCTTACTAGTCAGATATATTCTTGGGCCGTGAATATGGGGTGTTGAGTCCAATTCACTGAGCAAGGAGTAGGTCTTGTCTATTACATATTGCGTTTATGGAACGGTATCTGAGCTAATTTGAAACCCTTGTTTTATGCATCACCCCACCTCACCTTTCCCGTTAAGCAGCCATAGTGTGTTTTCTAAACGTGTGACTCTGTTCTGTTTTGTAATTCAGTTCAAGAGTAGCGGTTTTTACATTCACTCTATAAGTGATATCTTATGATAAGTGTCTTTTTCTGTGTGACTTATTTCACTTAGAATCGTCGTACCTAAATCCACTCATCATGCTGCTACTAGCCTTATGACGTTGATTTCATGGCTGAGTGATGTTCCATTGTACATAAGGACCACAACTTATTTATCCATTTTTCTCTATCCTGAGATATTTAAGGTGTAACGAAGTGGAGGTTCTTGTCAACAGAGCAGCCCTAAACGTTGGGGTGCCTGTGTCTTGCTGATTTTTAGTTTTCCCAATTTATACGCCCATGAGTGGAAGTGCCCTATGCTCTCTAAGCTGAGTTTTTTAGATGTTTCAGGACACACCGTACACTTCTCCAGATTGGCTGTTGGCAATTTACATCCCGCCCATCAGCGTAGCAAGTCTCCCGTTTCTCCATGGCCTGCCCTGCATTTCTGGTTTTGACACTTTATTCAGCATGGCCCTTTTGACCGATGGGAAGCGAGACTTCTTTGTAGCGCTGATTTGCCTTTCCAGGTGGCTTGCTTGGCCAAAAAGGGCGTATGCGTTTTTTCCTGAATATATTCAGGAAAAAACGCATACGCCCTTTTTGGCCAAGGGCATCATTGTCATGGTTTTGCCGCTTTTCCTGTGCTTTAAAGGCGATTCGAATCTCCCTCCTGAAATCTGTTTCCTGCAATTCTGCCTTGCTTTCAAATCCTCTTCGTTGCCTTCCCTCAATATATTTGTGGACGAGAGTGATCATTTATAAGTCTGCAGGTTTGTGAATTGCAGTGCCCCTGAGCTCCATTTTTCAACTCGCTTTCTTGGGAGCTGGCCGCAAAAGCGCAGGATTGCTTCAGGCCCTATTCTGGTCCCGGGCGGCAGGCTAAGCCTGTGCTTAATTCTTCTTCCTGATGGGAAAATAGAGTGACCTGTGCCTGTCCCAACACCTAGAGCTAGTCTCTCATTGTTTTCCCCTCTTCTCGTTCATCCTCAGGACAAATTGCAACCTGTACGGAACAGGAGGTTAAAGGTGATGATTCTCCAAGGAGGGAGGTTGCTAGTAAAGCAGCTGGAATGGCGAACCCGAGCACAAGGAGATGAGAAATGTGGTGCGTTTTAGAAACCTTTCGCGATCACACGGTGTACCATCTTCTGGGTTTCTCATGCATGTTTTCGATGTAGGAAGATGCCCTTGAACCTGGAGATTTGGAACCCATGGGATGGGTACCAGGCAGTATTACTTTAAAGGGTCTGCGTTTCCTCACCCAACCTCACCAAACCTCTCAGCCCCAAGAGTGTCCACCCTTATGTCTCAATCAGCTGTGGGTCTAGATATGGTCAATCCAGGTAGCATAACTGCCCCTAAACGAATTTTGTAAGAATTTCTCTCTCTTTCACTGTCTTTTTTTCACAGGTTTTTAAAAGTAATTGATTTTTATAATGGGGTTTAGCTGCTTTTCACTGCTATGTTTATGTCACTTTACACCCACATGACTCACTTACAGAGAGATATCAATACATAGGTTTTAAGATTCTTACTAGTCAGATATATTCTTGGGCCGTGAATAGGGGGTTTTGAGTCCAATTCACTGAGCAAGGAGTAGGTCTTGTCTAGTACATATTGGGTTTATGGAACGGTATCTGAGCTAATTTGAAACCATTGTTTTATGCATCACCCGGCCTCACCTTTCCCGTTAAGCAGCCATAGTGTGTTTTCTAAACGTGTGACTCTGTTCTGTTTTGTAATTCAGTTCAAGGGTAGCGGTTTTTACATTCCCTCTATTAGTGATATCTTATGATAAGTGTCTTTTTCTGTGTGACTTATTTCACTTAGAATCGTCGTACCTAAATCCACTCATCATGCTGCTACTAGCCTTATGACCTTGATTTCATGGCTGAGTGATATTCCATTGTACATAAGGACCACAACATCTTTATCCATTTTTCTCTTTCCTGGGATATTTATGGTGTAACGAAGTTGGAGGTTCTTGTCAACAGAGAGGCCCTAAACTTTGGGGTGCCTGTGTCTTGCTGGTTTTTAATTTTCCCACTTTATACGCCCATGAGTGGAAGTGCCCTATGCTCTCTAAGCTGAGTTTTTTAGATGTTTCAGGACACACCGTACACTTCTCCAGAGTGGCTGTTGGCAATTTACATCCCGCCCATCATCGTAGCAAGGCTCCCGTTTCTCCATGGCCTGTCCTGCATTTCTGGTTTTGACACTTTATTCAGCATGGCCCTTTTGACCGATGGGAAGCGAGACTTCTTTGTAGCGCTGATTTGCCTTTCCAGGTTGCTTGGTTGGCCAAAAAGGGCGTATGCGTTTTTTCCTGAATATATTCGGGAAAAAACGCATACGCCCTTTTTGGCCAAGGGCATCATTGACGAGGTTTTGCCGCTTTTCCTGTGCTTTAAAGGCGATTCGAATCTCCCTCCTGAAATCTGTTTCCTGCAATTCTGCCTTGCTTTAAATCCTCTTCGTTGCCTTCCCTCAATATATTTGTGGACGAGAGTGATCATTTATAAGTCTACAGGTTTGTGAATTGCAGTGCCCCTGAGCTCCATATTTCAACTCGCTTTCTTGGGAGCTGGCCGCAAAAGCGCAGGATTGCTTCAGGCCCTATTCTGGTCCCGGGCGGAAGGCTGAGCCTGTGCTTAATTCTTCTTCCTGATGGGAAAATAGAGTGAACTGTGCCTGTCCCAACACCTAGAGCTAGTCTCTCATTGGTTCCCACTTCTTCCCGTTCATCCTCAGGACAAATTGCAACCTGTACGGAACAGGAGGTTAAAGGTGCTGATTCTCCAATGAGGGAGACTGCTAGTAAAGCAGCTGGAATGGCGAATTCGAGCACAAGGAGATGAGAAATGAGGTGCGTTTTAGAAACCTTTCCCGATCACACAGTGTGCCATCTTCTGGGTTTCTCATGCATGTTTTCGATGTAGGAAGATGCCCTTGAACCTGGAGATTTGGGACCCATGGGATGGGTACCACGCAATATTACTTTAAAGGGTCTGCGTTCCCTCACCCAACCTCAGCAAACCTCTCAGCCCCAAGAGTGTCCACCCTTATGTCTCAATCAGCTGTGGGTCTAGATATGGTGAATCCAGGTAGCATCAATGCCCCTAAACGAATTTTGTAAGAATTTCTCTCTCTTTCACTGTCTTTTTTTCACAGGTTTTTAAAAGTAATTGATTTTTATAATGGGGTTTAGCTGCTTTTCACTGCTGTGTTTATGCCACTTTACACCCACTTGACTCACTTACAGAGAGATATCAATACATAGGTTTTAAGATTCTTACTAGTCAGATATATTCTTGGGCCGTGAATAGGGGGTGTTGAGTCCAATTCACTGAGCAAGGAGTAGGTCTTGTCTATTACATATTGGGTTTATGGAACGGTATCTGAGCTAATTTGAAACCCTTGTTTTATGCATCACCCCACCTCACCTTTCCGTTAAGCAGCCATAGTGTGTTTTCTAAACGTGTGACTCTGTTCTGTTTTGTAATTCAGTTCAAGAGTAGCGGTTTTTACATTCACTCTATAAGTGATATCTTATGATAAGTGTCTTTTTCTGTGTGACTTATTTCACTTAGAATCGTCGTACCTAAATCCACTCATCATGCTGCTACTAGCCTTATGACGTTGATTTCATGGCTGAGTGATGTTCCATTGTACATAAGGACCACAACTTATTTATCCATTTTTCTCTATCCTGAGATATTTAAGGTGTAACGAAGTGGAGGTTCTTGTCAACAGAGCAGCCCTAAACGTTGGGGTGCCTGTGTCTTGCTGATTTTTAGTTTTCCCAATTTATACGCCCATGAGTGGAAGTGCCCTATGCTCTCTAAGCTGAGTTTTTTAGATGTTTCAGGACACACCGTACACTTCTCCAGATTGGCTGTTGGCAATTTACATCCCGCCCATCAGCGTAGCAAGGCTCCCGTTTCTCCATGGCCTGCCCTGCATTTCTGGTTTTGACACTTTATTCAGCATGGCCCTTTTGACCGATGGGAAGCGAGACTTCTTTGTAGCGCTGATTTGCCTTTCCAGGTGGCTTGCTTGGCGAAAAAGGGCGTATGCGTTTTTTCCTGAATATATTCAGGAAAAAACGCATACGCCCTTTTTGGCCAAGGGCATCATTGTCGTGGTTTTGCCGCTTTTCCTGTGCTTTAAAGGCGATTCGAATCTCCCTCCTGAAATCTGTTTCCTGCAATTCTGCCTTGCTTTCAAATCCTCTTCGTTGCCTTCCCTCAATATATTTGTGGACGAGAGTGATCATTTATAAGTCTGCAGGTTTGTGAATTGCAGTGCCCCTGAGCTCCATTTTTCAACTCGCTTTCTTGGGAGCTGGCCGCAAAAGCGCAGGATTGCTTCAGGCCCTATTCTGGTCCCGGGCGGCAGGCTGAGCCTGTGCTTAATTCTTCTTCCTGATGGGAAAATAGAGTGACCTGTGCCTGTCCCAACACCTAGAGCTAGTCTCTCATTGTTTTCCCCTCTTCTCGTTCATCCTCAGGACAAATTGCAACCTGTACGGAACAGGAGGTTAAAGGTGATGATTCTCCAAGGAGGGAGGTTGCTAGTAAAGCAGCTGGAATGGCGAACCCGAGCACAAGGAGATGAGAAATGTGGTGCGTTTTAGAAACCTTTCGCGATCACACGGTGTACCATCTTCTGGGTTTCTCATGCATGTTTTCGATGTAGGAAGATGCCCTTGAACCTGGAGATTTGGAACCCATGGGATGGGTACCACGCAGTATTACTTTAAAGGGTCTGCGTTTCCTCACCCAACCTCACCAAACCTCTCAGCCCCAAGAGTGTCCACCCTTATGTCTCAATCAGCTGTGGGTCTAGATATGGTCAATCCAGGTAGCATAACTGCCCCTAAACGAATTTTGTAAGAATTTCTCTCTCTTTCACTGTCTTTTTTTCACAGGTTTTTAAAAGTAATTGATTTTTATAATGGGGTTTAGCTGCTTTTCACTGCTGTGTTTATGTCACTTTACACCCACATGACTCACTTACAGAGAGATATCAATACATAGGTTTTAAGATTCTTACTAGTCAGATATATTCTTGGGCCGTGAATAGGGGGTTTTGAGTCCAATTCACTGAGCAAGGAGTAGGTCTTGTCTAGTACATATTGGGTTTATGGAACGGTATCTGAGCTAATTTGAATCCCTTGTTTTATGCATCACCCCACCTCACCTTTCCCGTTAAGCAGCCATAGTGTGTTTTCTAAACGTGTGACTCTGTTCTGTTTTGTAATTCAGTTCAAGGGTAGCGGTTTTTACATTCCCTCTATAAGTGATATCTTATGATAAGTGTCTTTTTCTGTGTGACTTATTTCACTTAGAATCGTCGAACCTAAATCCACTCATCATGCTGCTACTAGCCTTATGACGTTGATTTCATGGCTGAGTGATATTCCATTGTACATAAGGACCACAACATCTTTATCCATTTTTCTCTTTCCTGGGATATTTAAGGTGTAACGAAGTTGGAGGTTCTTGTCAACAGAGCAGCCCTAAACTTTGGGGTGCCTGTGTCTTGCTTGTTTTTAATTTTCCCACGTTATACGCCCATGAGTGGAAGTGCCCTATGCTCTCTAAGCTGAGTTTTTTAGATGTTTCAGGACACACCGTACACTTCTCCAGAGTGGCTGTTGGCAATTTACATCCCGCCCATCATCGTAGCAAGGCTCCCGTTTCTCCATGGCCTGTCCTGCATTTCTGGTTTTGACACTTTATTCAGCATGGCCCTTTTGACCGATGGGAAGCGAGACTTCTTTGTAGCGCTGATTTGCCTTTCCAGGTTGCTTGGTTGGCCAAAAAGGGCGTATGCGTTTTTTCCTGAATATATTCGGGAAAAAACGCATACGCCCTTTTTGGCCAAGGGCATCATTGACGAGGTTTTGCCGCTTTTCCTGTGCTTTAAAGGCGATTCGAATCTCCCTTCTGAAATCTGTTTCCTGCAATTCTGCCTTGCTTTCAAATCCTCTTCGTTGCCTTCCCTCAATATATTTGTGGACGAGAGTGATCATTTATAAGTCTGCAGGTTTGTGAATTGCAGTGCCCCTGAGCTCCATTTTTCAACTCGCTTTCTTGGGAGCTGGCCGCAAAAGCGCAGGATTGCTTCAGGCCCTATTCTGGTCCCGGGCGGAAGGCTGAGCCTGTGCTTAATTCTTCTTCCTGATGGGAAAATAGAGTGACCTGTGCCTGTCCCAACACCTAGAGCTAGTCTCTCATTGGTTCCCACTTCTTCCCGTTCATCCTCAGGACAAATTGCAACCTGTAGGGAACAGGAGGTTAAAGGTGCTGATTCTCCAAGGAGGGAGATTGCTAGTAATGCGGCTGGAATGGCGAACCCGAGCACAAGGACATGAGAAATGAGGTGCGTTTTAGAAACCTTTCCCGATCACACAGTGTACCATCTTCTGGGTTTCTCATGCACGTTTTCGATGTAGGAAGATGCCCTTGAACCTGGAGATTTGGGACCCATGGGATGGGTACCACGCACTATTACTTTAAAGGGTCTGCATTTGCTCACCCAATCTCACCAAACCTCTCAGCCCCAAGAGTGTCCACCCTTATGTCTCAATCAGCTGTGGGTCTAGATATGGTCAATCCAGGTAGCATAACTGCCCCTGAACGAATTTTGTAAGAATTTCTCTCTCTTTCACTGTCTTTTTTTCACAGGTTTTTATAAGTAATTGATTTTTATAATGGGGTTTAGCTGCTTTTCACTGCTGTGTTTATGCCACTTTACACCCACTTGACTCACTTACTAAGAGATATCAATACATAGGTTTTAAGATTCTAACTAGTCAGATATATTCTTGGGCCGTGAATATGGGGTGTTGAGTCCAATTCACTGAGCAAGGAGTAGGTCTTGTCTATTACATATTGCGTTTATGGAACGGTATCTGAGCTAATTTGAAACCCTTGTTTTATGCATCACCCCACCTCACCTTTCCCGTTAAGCAGCCATAGTGTGTTTTCTAAACGTGTGACTCTGTTCTGTTTTGTAATTCAGTTCAAGAGTAGCGGTTTTTACATTCACTCTATAAGTGATATCTTATGATAAGTGTCTTTTTCTGTGTGACTTATTTCACTTAGAATCGTCGTACCTAAATCCACTCATCATGCTGCTACTAGCCTTATGACGTTGATTTCATGGCTGAGTGATGTTCCATTGTACATAAGGACCACAACTTATTTATCCATTTTTCTCTATCCTGAGATATTTAAGGTGTAACGAAGTGGAGGTTCTTGTCAACAGAGCAGCCCTAAACGTTGGGGTGCCTGTGTCTTGCTGATTTTTAGTTTTCCCAATTTATACGCCCATGAGTGGAAGTGCCCTATGCTCTCTAAGCTGAGTTTTTTAGATGTTTCAGGACACACCGTACACTTCTCCAGATTGGCTGTTGGCAATTTACATCCCGCCCATCAGCGTAGCAAGTCTCCCGTTTCTCC